>NW_006798085.1:2832897-3014695 GCF_000442215.2 Lipotes vexillifer
TCTTTCCCTGTTGTTGCCCTGGCCCAGCCCTTCCCTTATTCCATTCTCTAATCCTCTCCCACTTCCCTGAGGATTTTATAACTTTTATCACTACACCAGTCTCCAAAATAAGTTATCTCTCTAACTCCTCCACCATGTACTTTATCCCTGGGCTTTCTCAGAGCTTCTGACAATGGGCTAGGGAGAGGTCAAGTTATAATGTAATTGTAGATTCAGTCAGTATTCAGGTTACCTGGAGGCCCTTTCAGGCTACACACACCTGTTCTCTGTTTAACAAATAGGGTAGAAGATTGGTATAAGACAAACTAGAGTGCTTTATATTTTTGGATATGTGATCCTTAAAAACTCCAAACTTACTCTTAAGATAAAATATGTGAAGACATGAACAAACTTACAGAATAGTAATTGCCATGATATCTTTTTTCAGTTAGAAGTATATCCAGCAACATTTATAAATGTGTATACCTACATTAATTATTCTGTTTCAAACCATGATATTTTCAGTAGAGCAGTTGATATTTGCTTCTTTAATCCATAAAATTACATTCAGACACTTAGTATGTGTCCTAATTGTAATTTTATAGCAAAATATATCATTTTCAATTTATTTTTTCATACTTACACATTTGTACATATTATTCAATTTGACTAATACTTTTGCCAGCATTTTACTATGAATATGTTCAAATATATAAAAATGTTCAAAGCATAGTAGACTAAAGTGTGAAAAAATAGTGCAGTGAGCAATCATATACACACCACCTGGATTCTACAATTCACATTTTGCTGTTTCTGCTTTATCACGTCTCTATCCATATGTCCATTCATGTATCATTTGTTTTGTTTTTTATATGTTTCAAAGTAAGTTTCAGACATTAGTATACTTCATGCCTAAACATTTCAGCTTGCAGTTTTGAAAGGATAAGA
Organism: Lipotes vexillifer; assembly: GCF_000442215.2. NCBI lineage: Eukaryota > Metazoa > Chordata > Mammalia > Artiodactyla > Lipotidae > Lipotes > Lipotes vexillifer. The sequence goes on from NW_006798085.1 coordinate 2,833,825, forward strand.
TAGATATTTCTGTACTGACATATAAAGATGTCCATGTTATAGTAAATGAAAAAAAGCAGATTATAAAAAACACCATTTATGTTAAATGTAAGTATTATGTAGACATAAGAATATAATTGCCTAAGCAATATACATTTACACCTTATTACTTCTTATCAGGACCCCACTTTTGTTCAGTGTGGCAATGTGCCCAGGCCAAGTATTGAATTATAACTGATTCAAGTCAGTCACGGCAATCTTATTTTCTAATTTTCCAGCTTCTTTCCTTACAGGGATGGCCATATGGCTAATGAGAACAAAAAAGAAGTCATCCAGGGAGGCTTCTTGGAAAGTGTTTGCTTGATTAGATAAAAGAGACAAATTCAGCTTGCATGCCTTGCCCTTTCTCACCAATCTTCTTGCCTTGAATGCAGACATCATATGTGGAGGTGCAACAAACATCTTGCAACCATGAGAAGAGAAAGATGAGGACAAAAGCCCATGAACTAAGGATGGTCTTCTCATATTCTTTGTAATATTTTTAAAGCAATCATTCACATGTATTATTGTAATATATGAACAAGAATATCTTATTTAAAATTGGGATACAATATCAGCATTTACTTAATTCAAAGCAAATTTTGGAGGCTTAAATGAGGAAGTGTGTGAGAAAGTAGCAAAGTGTGAAAAATAAAGTTAAATACATCTTATTGGATTAGTAGTCTGTCTTATCCTGAGAAAGCAGAGCCTGAGACAAGGACTTTCATATACATGTTGATGTTGGGAAGTGATCCCAGGCAACAGGAGTAGGATACTGGGAAGAATGAAGTAGAAATGGAAGGAAAGTTATTAGAAGGGTATGTTTTCAAGCTGCAAAACTGGAGGTAGATCCCACCAAGGAGCCACATAGAATGTGCATGCAGAATTGCCCTCTGGAGGGACATGAGAGTGGAATGTTTCTCTACCACTCCCATATCCCATTGGTCAAGGGTCACTACATGGAGTGTTCAACACCTTGCACTTCCAAACTTATACATGCTTAAAAATGGCAGAACAGGGGCTTCCCTGGTGGCGCAGTGGTTGAGAGTCGGCCTGCCGATGCAGGGGACACAGGTTCGTGCCCTGGTCCGGGAAGATCCCACATGCCACGGAGCGGCTAGGCCCATGAGCCGTGGCCGCTGAGCCTGTGCATCCGGAGCCTGTGCTCCACAACAGGAGAGGCCACAACAGTGAGAGGCCCGCATACCGAAAAAAAAAAAAAAAAAGGCAGAACAGATTCTTACAGGCCTATGACAGAAATTGAGATATATCACAGTGTAGACAAGTGATGCCAGGTTTAACCTGCTTGAAGAATGTTAGGGTTGAGAGGATGTGAGGCGGGGCATGAAAGGTGTTTGATGCCCAGTCCACACACAAGATGATAGATATGTGGAAGATAGTGGTGGCAGTAGCCGTGCCAAGGAAGAAAATTTGCTTTCATTTTTCTTTAGTTTTAATATTTACATTTATAAAAAGAGAGGCAACTTTGCGAAGTAAATAGGCACACAAACTCTGGAACCAGAATACCTGGTTATGAAATTCAACTCCAACATTTACTTTTCACTTGACTTTTATCAAGTTACAAAACTTTTCTGTGCCTCTGTTTCATCATCTGTAAAATGGATACAATAACACTAGTTACCTTATAGACTTGTGAGGACTACACAAGTTAAATGTTAGATACTAATATTTATAATAGAAATACAGTTTTGTTATAAAGAATAAGAATATATAGACATATAAAATGCAAAGTTCTGTCCTTTATCTGTTAGAATGCTTTTGTTTTCAAGTAAGAGAAAATAAACCCACACTGCCAGTGAAGGGTTGGAGAGAAAGGCCCATGAAAGGGATATTGAGATGGGAAGCTTTAGGCTCACACAGTTGGAAGGGGACATAAAGCTATTCTGTCAGCAAAGTAAGGTCAAGAGGTTAAGGGAAGCTGAGGAGTGAAATGGAACTCAGATGAATAGAGTGGTGAATGTTAGTATCTAGTTACCCAAGGGGAGATGTTCCTTCCCTTACCTCCTTCTGTTATTACTTCTGCCTCTTTTTCTAGTGCTTCACTATCTTGCTTCTTAGCAGCAATACCTCCTCTTTTGTAACTAGGACAATGGAGAATGTAGGGCTACTGTGGAAGAATTTTTTGGCTCAGTTGACAAAAAGAACTAAAAACAGTAGGATGTCTAGTCAATGTTTGCTCTGAATAAGTTCATCTGAAAAATGCACTTTTCAAAAGAAAACAAAACCTATGCAATTAGATTGCCATTAAATTACAACAGAACAAAAAGAAATATGCATGTAGGACTATGCATTTCTTCCCACCTTACCCCAACATCTCTTTCTCAGAAAGGAAGATTGTGAATAAGGAAAGAATGAGGAAGAAAAGAAAAGGATACACTGAGGAGTATGAAGCAGCACCTCTTCTCTTACTTTAAGTAAACTACAATATGAAAAACACCATATAGGAATCATTTTAAAGTAGGTTTCCTCTATAACAAGGTTGGGAAAAGAGAATGGTGTGAGTGGACATAACAAAGGGGGACAGTGGCCACTGTTTTTCCTAGACTTTGTTGCCCCTTAAGATGAATACATGATTCACTAATATCTGACCTATTATATGTAAATTTAAAATATAGTTAATTCTTCATGCCAGCCCTCCAAATTATTTCCTACCTCTGTTTGTGTGTGAATTATTATAAAAGGTCACTTCCCCAATGTATATGAAATGAGCAAGAAATTAAAGCTCAGGAAGAAACAAGACCAGCTCATTTCTTCTATCCTTTGATCCTGTTGGGAACTACAAATCATTTTTTACTGTCCTTCATCCAACTGATGTCCTCTATTCCCTCCTTATTCAGTTTAAGTTCCATTGATAATCGCTACAGTCACTCCTTCGCAACACTCTCAACTCCTTTTCCTCACTTCTGCTTTATGACACTTACTTGGCAAAAGTCCAATCCTGGTTAAACCCAACACCTGCACAGTCAGGTAAATGTCACTGAAACAAAGTGTAACTATGTGGCCTGGTCTCACTTTAAATGGCTACAAAGCTTCAGGGACCCTTAATGCTGCCTGGTGATCACACATATTTCTTATGTCCATTCACCAACCCATTCACCTAGATCATACCTTCTTTCTTCTTAAAACTTCAACAATTCCAGAAGCAAGAAGAACTACAATCCTACAGCCTGCGGAACAAAAACCACATTCACAGAAAGAGACAAGATGAAAAGGCACAGGGCTATGTACTAGATGAAGGAACAAGATAAAACCCCAGAAAAACAACTAAATGAAGTGGAGATAGGAAACCTTCCAAAAAAGGAATTCAGGATAATGATAGTGAAGATGATCCAGGACCTCAGAAAAAGAATGTAGGCAAAGATCGGGAAGATGCAAGAAATGTTTAACAAAGACCTAGAAGATTTAAAGAACAAACACCTAGAAGAATTAAAGAACAAACAGAGATGAACAATAAAATTACTGAAATAAAAAACACACTAGACAGAATCAATAGCAGAATAATGGAGGCAGAAGAATGGATAAGTGACCTGGAAGACAGAATGGTGGAATTCACGGCTATGGAATAGAATAAAGAAAAAATAATTAAAAGAAATGAAGACAGCCTAAGAGACCTCTGGGACAACATCAAATACAACAATATTTGCATTATGAGGTCCTAGAAGGAGAAGAGAGAGAGAAAGCACCCAAGAAAATATTTGAAGAGATTATAGTTGAAAAATTCCCTAACATGGAAAAGGAAATAACCACTGAAGTCCAGGAAGCACAGAGAGTCCCAGGCAGGATAAACCCAAGGAGAAACACATTGAGACACATAGTAATCAAATTGACAAAAATTGAAGGCAAAGAAAAATTATTAAAAACAACAAGGGAAAAACAACAAATAACATACAAGGGAACTTCTATAAGGTTAACAGCAGATTTCTCAGCAGAAACTCTACAGGCCAGAAGGGAGTAGCATGATATATTTAAAGTGATGCAAGGGAAGAACCTACAGCCAAGATTACTGTACCTGGCAAGGATATCATTCAGATTCGAGGGAGAAATCAAAAGCTTTACAGACAAGCATAAGCTAAGAGAATTCAGCACCACCAAACAAGCTCTACAACAAATGCTAAAGGAACTTCTTTAAGTGGAAAACACAAGAGGAGAAAAGGACCTACAAAAAAACACACATAACAATTAAGAAAATGGTAATAGGAACATACATATCAACAACTACCTTAACGTGAATGGATTAAATGCTCCAATGAAAGATGCAGGCTCACTGAATGGATACAAAAACAAGACCCATATATATGCTGTCTACAAGAGACTGACTTCAGACCTAGGGACACATACAGACTGAAAGTGAGGGGATGGAAAAAGATATTCCATGCAAACAGAAATCAAAAGAAAGGTGGAGTAGCAATTCTAATATCAGATAAAATAGACTTTAAAATAAAGAATGTTACAAGATACAAGGACAGAAGTACATAAATATCAAGGGATCAATCCAAGAAGAAGATATAACAATTAGAAATATATAAGCACCTAACATAGGAGCACCTCAATATATAAGGCAACTGCTAACAGCTATAAAAAAGGAAACCAACATTAACACAATATAAGTGGGGGACTGTAACACCTCACTTACACCAATGGACAGATCATCCAAACAGAAAGTTAATAAGGAAACACAAGCTTTAAATGACACAATAGACCAGATGGATTTATAGGACATTCCATCCAAAAACACAAGATTACATTTTCTTCTCAAGTGCACAGGGAAAATTATCCAGGATAGATCATATCTTGGGTCACAAATCAAGCCACAGTAAATTTAAGAATATTGAAATCATATCAAGCATCTTATCTGACCACAACGGTATGAGATTAGAAATCAATTACAGGGAAAAAAAACCGTAAAAAACACAAACACATGGAGGCTCAACAATACGTTACTAAATAACCAAGAGATCACTAAAGAAACCAAAGAGGAAATCAAAAAATACCTAGAAACAAATGACAATGAAAACACGATGACCCAAAACCTATGGGATGCAGCAAAAGCAGTTCTAAGAGGGAAGTTTATAGCAATACAATCCTACCTTAAGAAACAAGAAACATCTCAAATAAACAACCTAACCTTACACCTAAAGCAGTTAGAGAAAGAAGAACAAAAAAACCCCAAAGTTAGCAGAAGGAAAGAAATCATAAATATCAGATCAGAAATAAATGAAAAAGAAATGAAGGAAACGATAGCAAAGATCAGTAAAACTAAAAGCTGGTTCCTAGAGAAGATAAACAAAGTTGATAAACCATTAGCCAGACTCATAAAGAAAATAAGGGAGAGGACTCAAATCAATAAAATTAGAAATGAAAAAGGAGAAGTTATAACAGACACTGCAGAAATACAAAGCATCCTAAGAGACTACCACAGGCAACTCTATTCCAATAAAATGGACAACCGGGATGATATGCACAAATTCCTAGAAAGTTATAACCTTCCAAGACTGAACCATGAAGAAATAGAAAATATGAACAGACCAATCACAAGTAATGAAATTGAAACTGTGATTAAAAATTTTCCAACAGAGGGGGGAGCTTCAAGATGTCAGAAGAGTAAGATGTGGAGATCACCTTCCTCCCCACAAATACATCAGAAATACATCTACATGTGGAACAACCCCTACAGAACACCTACTGAATGCTGGCAGAAGACTTCAGACCTCACAAAAGACAAGAAACTCCCCATGTACCTGGGTAGGGCAGAAGAAAAAAGAAAAAATAGAGACAAGAGAATAGGGATGGAACCTGCACCACTGGGAGAGGGCTGTGAAGGAGAAAAGTTTTCACACACTAGGATGCCCTTTGCAGGCAGAGACTGTGGGTGGCAGAGGGGGGAAGCTTCGTAGCCATGGAGCAGAGTGCAGCAACAGGGGTGCATAGGGAAAAGCGGAGAGATTCCCACACAGAGGATCAGAGCCGACCAGCACTCACCAGCCTGAGAGGCTTGTCTGCTCACCCACAAGGACAGGTGGCAGCTGGGAGCTGAGGCTCAGGCTTCAGATGTCAGATCCCAGGGAAAAGACTGGGGTGGTCTGAGTGAACACAGCCTGAAGGGGACTAGTGTGCCACAGGTAACTGGGAGGGAGTCCAGAAAAAAGTCTGGAGCTGTCGAAGAGGCAAGAGACTTTTTCTTGCCTCTTCATTTCGTGGTGTTCAAGGAGAGGGGATTAACAGCGCCGCTTAAAGGAGCTTCAGAGATGGGCGTGAGTCACAGCTTTCAGCGAGGACCCCAGAGACGGACATGAGACATTAAGGCGGCTGCTGAAGCCACCAAGAAGCTAGTGAGAAAGCACAGGTCACTCTCCACACCTCCCCTCCACAGAGCCTGTGCAGCCTGCCATTGCCAGGATCCCATGATCCAGGGACAACTTCCCCAGGAGAAAACATGGCGCTCCTCGGGTTAGTGAAATGTCATGCTGGCCTCTGCCTCTGCAGGCTCTCCCAACACTCTGTACCCCTCCGTCCCCCTGGCTTGAGTGAGCTAGAGCCCTTGAATGAGCTGCTCCTTTAACCCTGTCCTTTCTGAGCGAAGAACAGGCACCCTCAGGTGACCTACACGAAGAAGTGGGCCAAATCCAAAGCTGAACTACAGGAGCTGTGCAAACAAAGTAGAGAAAGGGAAATCTCTCCTAGGAGCCTCAGGAGCAGCAGATTAAATCTCCACAATCAACTTGATGTACCCTGCATCTCTGGAATATCTGAATAGACAACAAATCATTACAAATAGGGGAGGTGGACTTTGGGAGCAATGATATATATATAATTTTTTCCCTTTTTCTCTTTTTGCGAGTGTGTATGTGTATGCCTCTGTGTGTGATTTTGTCTATATAGCTTTGCTTTTACCATTTGTCCTAGGTTTCTGTCTTTCCTTTTTTTTTTTTTGGTAGTACAGTTTTCAATGCTTGTTATCATTGGTGGATTTGTTTTTTGATTTGGTTGCTCTCTTCTTTCTTTCCTTTTTTTATTATGTTTTAATACTTTAAAATAATTATTTCTTATTTTTTACTTTAATAATCTTATTAATTTGATTTAATTTAATTTTATCTTATTCTTTCATTCTTTCTTCCTTCTCCCTTTTATTCAGAGCCATGTGGATAACAGGCTCTTCATGCTCCACCCAGGGGTCAGGCCTGTGCCTCTGGTGGGAAAGCCAAGTTCAGGACATTGGTCCAGCAGAGATGTCCCAGATCCCCATAATATCAAACAGTGAAAATCTCCCAGAGATCTCCATCTCAACCCCAAGACCCAAGACCACTCAACGACCCACAAAGTACACTGCTGCACACCCTATGCCAAACAATGAGCAAGGCAGGAACGTGAGACCATCCATTAGCACAGAGGCTGCCTAAAATAATAATAAGGCAACAGACACCCCAAAACACACTACCAGACATGGAAATGTGCAAAGAAATAAAAGATCTGGCCTCATCCACCAGAACACAGGCACTAGTCCCATCCACCAAGAAGCCTACGGAACCCACTGAACCAAACTAAGCCACTTGGGGCACACACCAAAAACAGTGGGAACTACGAACCTGCAGCCTGTGTAAAGGAGACCCCCAAACAGTAATTTAAGCAAAATGAGAAGTCAGAAAAACACACAGCAGATGAAGGAGCAAGGTAAAAACCCACCAGACCAAAAAAATGAAAAGGAAATAGGCAGTCTACCTGAAAAAGAATTCAGAATAATGATAGTAAAGATGATCCAAAATCTTAGAAATAGAATGGAGAAAATACAAGAAACGTTTAAGAAGGACCTAGAAGAACTAAAGAGCAAACAAACAATGGTGAACAACACAATAAATGAAATTAAAAATACTCTAGATGGAATCAATAGCAGAATACTGAGGCAAAAGAATGGAGAAGTTACCTGGAAAATAAAATAGTGGAAATAACTACTGCAGAGCAGAAAAAAGAAAAAGAATGAAAAGAATTGAGGACATTCTGAGAGACATCTAGGACAACATTAAACACAACAACATTCGAATTATAGGGGTCCCAGAAGAAGAAGAGAAAAAGAAAGGGATGGAGAAAATATTTGAAGAGATTATAGTTGAAAACTGCCCTAATATGGGAAAGGAAATAGTTAATCAACTCCAGGAAGCACAGAGAGTCCCATACAGCATAAATCCAAGGAGAAACACACCAGGACACATATTCATCAAACTGTCAAAAATTAAATACAAAGAAAAAATATTAAAAGCAGCAAGAGAAAAATAACATGCAAGGGAATCCTCATAAGGTTAATAGCTGATCTTTCAGCAGAAACTCTGCAAGCCATAAGGGAGTGGCAGAACATATTTAAAGTGATGAGGGAGAAAAACCTACAACCAAGATTACTCTACCCAGCAAGGATCTCATTCATATTTGACAGAGAAAGTAAAACCTTTACAGACAAACAAAAGTTAAGAGAATTCAGCACCACCAAACCAGCTTTACAACAAATGCTAAAGGAACTTCTCTAGGCAGGAAACACAAGAGAAGGAAAAGACATACAATAACAAACCCAAAACAATTAAGAAAATGGGAATAGGAACATACATATCGATAATTACCTTAAATTTAAATGGATTAAATGCTCCAACCAAAAGCCATAGATTGGCTGAACAGATTAAAAAACAAGACCCATGTATATGCTGTCTACAAGAGACCCACTTCAGACCTAGGGATACATACAGACTGAAATTGAGGGGCTGGAAAAAGATAGTCCATGCAAATGGAAATCATAAGAAAGCTGGAGTAGCAATTCTCAAATCAGACAAAATGGACTTCAAAACAAACACTATTACAAGAGAAAAAGAAGTACACTACATAATGATCAAGGGATCAATCCAAAAAGAAGATATAACAATTTCAAATATTTATGCACCCAACAAAGGAAGACCTCAATACATAAGGCAAATACTAACAGCCATAAAGGGGAAAATCAACAGTGACACAATCATAGTAGGGGACTTTAACACCCCTCTTTCACCAATGGACAGATCATCCAAAAGGAAAATAAATAAGGAAACACAAGCTTTAAATGACACATGAAACAATATAGACTTAATTGATATTTATAGGACATTCCATCCAAAAACATAGAATACACTTTATTCTCAAGTGCTCATGGAACAGTCTCTAGGAGAGACCATACCTTGGGTCACAAATCAAGCCTTGGTAAATTTAAGAAAATTGAAATCGTATCAAGTATCTTTTCTGACCACAACACTCTGAGACTAGGTATCAATTACAGGAAAAAATCTGAAAAAAAATACAAACTTATGGAAGCTAAACAATACACTACTTAATAACCAAGAGATCACTGAAGAAGTCAAAGAGGAAATTAAAAAATACCTAGAAACAAATGACAATGAAAACACGACATGCCAAAACCTGTGGGATGCAGCAAAAGCAGTTCTAAGAGCGAAGTTTATAGTAATACAATCCTACCTTAAGAAACAAGAAACATCTCAAAAAAACAACCTTATCTTACACATAAAAGAATTACAGAAAGAAGAACAAACCCCCACAAAGTTAGCAGAAGGAAAGAAATCATAAAGCTCAGATCAGAAATAAATGAAAAAGAAATGAAGAAAATGACAGCAAAGCAAAAAAACTACAAGCTGGTTCTTTGAGAAGATAAACAAAATTGATAACCCATTAGCCAGATTCATCAAGGATAAAAGGGAGAAGACTCAAATCAGTACAATTAGAAATGCAAAAGGAGAAGTAATAACTGACACTGCAGAAATACAAAGGATCATGAGAGATTACTACAAGCAGCTATATACCAATAAAATGAACAACCTGGAAGAAATGGACAAATTTTTTAAAAGTATAACCTTCCAAGACTGAACCAGGAAGAAATAGAAAATATAAACAGACCAATCACAAGTAATGAAATTTAAACTGTGATTAAAAATCTTCCAATAAACAGAAGCCCAGGACCACATGGCTTCACAGGAGAATTCTATCAAACACTTAGAGAAGAGTTAACACCTATCCTTTTCAAACTCTTCCAAAATATAGCAGAGGGGGAAATGCTCCCATACTCATTCTATGAGGCCACCATCACCCTGATACCAAAACCAGGCAAAGATGTCACAAAGAAAGAAAACTACAGGCCAATATCAATGATGAACATAGATGCAAAAATCCTCAACAAAATACTAACAAACAGAATCCAACAGCACATTAAAAGGATCATACACCATGATCAAGTGGGGTAATATCCCAGAAATGCAAGGATTCTTCAATGTATGCAAAACAATCAATGTGATACACCATATTAACAAAGTGAAGTAGAAAAACCATATGATCTTTTCAATAGATGCAGAGAAAGCATTTTACAAAATTCAACACTCATTTATGGTAAAAAACCATCCAGAAAGTAGGCATAGGGTTAACTTACCTCAACATAATAAAGGCCATATATGACAATCCCACAGCCAACATTGTCCTCAATGGTGAAAAACTGAAACCATTTCCACTAAGAACAGCAACAAGACAAGGTTGCCCACGTTCACCACTATTATTCAACATAGTTTTGGAACGCTTAGCCACAGCAATCAGAGAAGAAAAAGAAATACAAGAATCCAAAACAGAAAAGAAGTAAAGCTGTCACTGTTTGCAAAAGACATGATAATATACATAGAGAATCTTAAGATGGTACCAGAAAACTTCTACAGCTAATCAATGAATTTGGTAAAGTAGCTGGATACAAAATTAATGCACAGAAATCTCTTACATTCCTATACATTAATGATGAAAGTGAAATTAAGAAAACACTCCCATTTACCAGTGTAACAAAAAGAATAAAATATCTAGGAATAAACCTACCTGAGGAGACAAAAGACCTGTATGCAGGAAATTATGACAAAGATGAAAGAAATTAAAGATGATAGAAATAGATGGAGAGATATACCATGTTCTTGGACTGGAAGAATCAACATTGTGAAAATGACTCTACTACCCAAAGTAATCTACAGATTCAATGCAGTCCGTATCAAATTACCAGTGGCATTTTAACAGAAGTAGAACAAAAATCTTAAGATTTGTCTGGAGACACAAAAGGCCCCGAATAGCCAAAGCAGTCTTGAGGGAAGAAAAGGGATCTGAGGAATCAGAGTCCCTGACTTCAGACTATACTACAAAGCTACAGTAATCAAGACAGTATGGTACTGGCCCCAAAACAGAAATATAGGTCAATGGAACAGGATAGAAAGCCCAGAGGTAAACCAACACACCTACGGTCAACTAATATATGACAAAGGGGGCAAGGATACACAATGGAGAAAAGACAATGTCTTCTGTAAGAGGTGCTGGGACAACTGGACAGCTACATGGAAAAGAATGAAATTAGAACACTCCCTAACACCTTACCCAAAAATAAACTCAAAATAGATTTGAGACCTAAATGTAAGAATGCACAGTTTAAAACTCTTAGAGGATAACATAGCAAGGACATTCTTTGACATAAATCACAGAAAGATCTTTTTTGAATCACCTCTTAGAGTAATGGAAATAAAAACAAAAAGAAACAAATGGGACCTAATGTAACTTAAAACCTTTTGCAAATCAAAGGAAACCTTATACGAGACGAAAAGACAACCCTCAGAATGGGAGAAAATATTTGCAAATGAATCAATGGACAAAGGATTAATCTCCAAAATATATAAACAGCTCATGCAGCTCAGTATTAAAAAAAAACAAACAACCCAATCAAACAATGGGCAGAAGACCTAAATAGGCATTTCTCCAAAGGAGACATATAGATGGCCAAGAAGCACATTAAAAGCTGCTCAGGGCTTCCCTGGTAGCTCAGTCGTTGGGAGTCCCCTGCCGATGCAGGGGACGTGGGTTCGTGCCCCAGTCCAGGAAGATCCCACATGCCACAGAGCGGCTGGGCCCGTGAGCCATGGCCGCTGAGCCTGTGCGTCCGGAGCCTGTGCTCTGCAATGGGAGAGGCCACAACAGTGAGAGGCCCGCATACCACCAAAAACAAAAAAAAGCTGCTCAACATCACTAATTACTAGAGAAATGCAAATCAAAGCTCCAATGAGGTATCACTTCACACCCATTAGAATAGGCATCATCAGAAAATCTACAAACAACAAATGCTAGAGAGGTTGTGGAGAAAAGGGAACCCTCTTGCACTGTTGGTGGGAATGTAAATTGATACAGCCACTATGGAGAACAGTATGGAGGCTCCTTAATAAATGAAAAATAGAATTACCATATGATCCAGCAATCCCACTACTGGGCATATACCCAGAAAAAAACATAATTCAAAAAGACACATGCACCCCAGTATTCATTGCTGCACTATTTACAATATCCACCTCATGGAAGCAACCTAAATGTCCACCTACAGACCAATGGATAAAGAAGTTTTGGTACATATATACAATGGAATATTACTCAGCCATAAAAAGAACGAAATTGGTTCATTTGTAGAGGTGTGGATGGATCTAGAGACTGTAGTACAGAGTGAAGTAAGTCAGAAAGAGAAAAAGAAATATCGTATATTAATGCATATATGTGGAAACAGAAAAATGGTACATATGAACCGGTTTGCAGGGCAGAAATAGAGACACAGATGTGGAGAACAAACTTATGGACACATAGAGGGGAAAGTGGCATTGGGGGTTGGTGTGGTGTGATGACCTGGGAGATTGGGATTGGCATATATACACTAATGTGTATAATTTGCATAACTAATGAGAACCTGCTGTATAAAAAAATAAATAAAATTTAAAAAAGAAATTAGTATATACTGAGCCACTTAAATATATTAAAGAAAAAAAGAAAAAAACTTCAACATTTCTTCTTTCATCCTGAATTTCAGATGACATCTTTGCCTTCTACATGACTGAGTACATAAAAGAAATCAAAAGAGGGCTTGAGGCTTTCACTGCCATATCTACCCTCTTGTGAGCATCTGTAACCACATTCTCTGCCTATGCTCCTCACAACTGTCTTTACTATCTAAGGAGAACCCCATCACCTGTGTACTAGATCCTGTCTGCTATCTCAAGAAACGTCAGATTAAAAGGAAAGGGCTGGGCTTCCCTGGTGGCGCAGTGGTTGAGAGTCTGGCTGCCGATGCAGGGGACATGGGTTCGTGCCCCAGTCCGGGAAGATCCCACATGCCACGGAGTGGCTAGGCCCGTGAGCCATGGCCACTGAGCCTGCAGGTCGGAGCCTGTGCTCCGCAACAGGAGAGGCCACAACAGTGAAAGGCCCGCATACCACAAGAAAACAAAAAAAGGAAAAGTCCACCTAAGTAAAATGACTTGGTATTAAAATAACTTAGCAGGTTAAAAATAACTAGCATCTGCATGAGTTCTACTATTTTACAAACCCATTTCACGTACATTATTGCATTGGATCCTCACAAAAGTTTTGTGTAGTAGGTTTTACTATTATCCCCATTTTATAAGAAAATGAGCCTCAAATGAGATAAGTGACTCGCTTCAAATTGCCCAGAAATTTTGTTACTGGTAAAGCTGGGATTAAAATTTAGGCTAAGAGTAATAATGGAGAAAAAAAGTTTTAATTTACATGATGGTATTATGTACAAATCTATGCAAACAGGTTTGAAAACATCAAGGAGATGGACAAATTCTTAGGAAAATATAAATGATCAAAACTGATCCAGGAGCATTTAGAAAACCATCAGAACAGCTATGTAAAAACATATTTAAACTGTCAGAGAAATTAGAGGTTAAGAAATGTTTTCTGTTAGAGAACAGATAGAAATATTTTAGACTTTGTGGGCCACATATTTTCTCTGTTGCATATTCTTTTTTGTTTTGTTGTGTTTTTGTTTGTTTTCCTATTCTTACAGCCCTGTAAAAATGTAACTCAATTTCGTTTCTTTTTATGGCTGAGTAATATTCCATTGTATATATGTGCCACATCTTCTTTATCCATTCATCTGTTGATGGACACTTAGGTTGCTTCCATGTCCTGGCTATTGTAAATAGAGGTGCAATGAACATATTGGTACATGACTCTTTTTGAATTATGGTTTTCTCAGGGTATATGTCCAGTAGTGGGATTGCTGGGTCGTATGGTAGTTCTATTTGTAGATTTTTAAGGAACCTCCATACTGTTCTCCATAGTGGCTGTATCAATTTACATTCCCACAAGCAGTGCAAGAGTTTTCCCTTTTCTCCACACCCTCTCCAGCATTTATTGTTTCTAGATTTTTTGATGATGGCCTTTATGACCAGTGTGAGATGATATCTCATTGTAGTAGTGAGGTGGATGGACCTAGAGTCTGTCATACAGGGTGAAGTAAGTCAGAAAGAGAAAAACAAATATCGTATGCTAACACATATATATGGAATCTAAGAAAAAAAAAAGTCATGAAGGACCTAGGGGTAAGATGGGAATAAAAACACAGACCTACTAGAGAATGGACTTGAGGATATGGAGAGGGGGAAGAGTAAGCTGTGACAAAGTGAGGGAATGGCATGGACATATACACTACGAAATGTAAAATAGATAGCTAGTGGGAAGCAGCCACATAGCACAGGGAGATCAGCTAGGTGGTTTGTGACCACCTAGAGGGGTGGGATAAGGAGGGGGGGAGGGAGGGAGATGCAAGAGGGAAGAGATATGGGAACATATGTATATGTACAACTGATTCACTGTGTTATAAAGCAGAAACTAACACAGCATTGTAAAGCAATTATACTCTAATAAAGATGTTTAAAAAAGAAAAATGTAGTGTTTTTCTATATCACTACAAATGTAGTGAGAAATTTATTTCTCACAGTTCTGAAGTCTAGAAGTCCAAAATCTAGGCATCAACATGGTTGCATTCTCTGGTAATAGCTTCTCTCTGGTTCAAAGCTGGTGCCTTCTCACTGTGTAGTTACATATTGGAAGGGGCCGGAGAGCTCGGTGGAATCTCTTTTCTAAGAGCACTGATCCATACATGAGGGCTCTATACTCATGAACTAATCACCTCCCAAAGGCTCCACCAACTAATACCATCACCTTTGGGATTAGGATTTCAACAAGTGAATTTGGGGGGGACACAAATATTCAGAACATATCATGTACCAATAGAAAACATTCTTAACTCAGGGTCAGTACAGGGGCAGGCTGCATTTTGCTTGCAGGATATAGTTTGTCAGTCCCTGCTCTACATCTAGCTACCAGTTTACAAGAAATACAGAAGACAGAGGAACATGTTCAATGACACCATGCAATCAGCAAAATCCAAACTGAGAGAAACTAAACTACAAACAACCATGTTTGTGGCACACCCTCAAAACGTCAACATTTCCTCTCCAGTCCTGACTTTGCAAATAAATTGCAAGGGGGAAGTTTTCACAGTAAATTTCAAGGGCAAAAAATCAATTGCAGTGTATGAATTTTATTTGGATCCTGATCAAAAAAGGCAAACAGTTTAAAATTTTTGAGGTGATCTGGATAATTTGAATGATATTAAAGAATTGCTTAATGATATTAAATGATATTAAAGAATTGCTTTGCTTCATTTTGTTTTTGTTATGATAGTAACTTGTCTACATCTATAAAAAGTCCTGCTGGGATTTTGACTGGAATTGCAATTAATCTATAGATCAATTTGGGAAAGACTGACACTTTAATGATACTGCGGCTTCCAACACATGAATATAGAGTATATCTCTCTAGTTATTTACATCTTTGATTTCTTTCATCAATGTTTTGCAGTTTTCAGCAAAATATATATACTCTTTTTTAGATTTATACTTAAGCATTTTATTTTATTTCCAGTGCTATTGTACATAGTATTTTTAAAATTTCAAATTCCACCTGCTTGTTGTCAGTATGTATATTGACCTTTTATCCTGCAATCTTGCTAAACTCATTTATTAGTTCTAGGAGCTTTTTTGTGGATTCATTGGGATTTCTGGGTGCACAAACATAGTATCTGTGAATGAAGACAGTTTCATTTCTTCCTTTCCAATCTAGATGCCTCATTTCTTTTTCTTGTCTTTTTACACGTGATAGGACTTCCACTATGATGTTGAATAGGTGTGTGAGAGAGCACTCCCTTGCTTTGTTCTTAACCTAGGTAAGTATGATGTTAGTTGTAGATTTTTCACTGATGCTCTTTATTACATTATGGAAATTCCTGTCTATTTCTAATTTGCTGAGAGTTTTTATCAGGAACAAATGTTGAATTTTGTTGAATATTTTTCTGCATCAATTGACATGATCGTGGCTTTTCTTATTTTTTCTGTTAGAATGGTGAAACACATTGATTGATTTTCAAATGCTGAACCTATCTTGTTATCCTAGGATGAACTCAACTTGTGGTATTGTACTATCCTTTTTATATATTGCTGGATTTGATTAGTTAATATTTTGCTGAGGATTTTCATATGTATGTTCAGAAAGGATTTTGCTGTGTAGTTTTCTTTTAATACCTTTGTTTTCTTTTGGTATTAGAGGAATGCTGAACTCATAGAGTGAGGTAGGAAGTGTGCAGCCTCCTATTTTATGAAAGGAAGTGCACAGAATTGGTATTATTTCTTCTTAAACATTTGGTAGAATTCACCAGTAATGCAATTTGGACCTGGATTTTTCTTTTTTGGAAGGTTTTTTTTAATACTGCAAATTCAATTTTTTACTATTTCTTCTTGAGTGATTTTTGACAGTTTGTGTCTTATAAGGAATTGGTCCATTTCACCTAAGTTGTTCAATTATGGGCATAGAGTTGTTTGTAGTAATTCTTTACTATTCTCTTAATTTCTGTGAAATCAGTACAGATCTCTTTAGTTTCTGGTGTTGGTAATTTGTCTTCTTTTTTTTCTTGGTCAGACTTGCTCGAGGTTTCTCAATTGTATTAATCTTTTTCAAAGAACCATTTATTTTCCTTTTTTTCTGTTTTCAATTTCATTCATTTCTTCTTTAATCTATATTATTTTCTTCCTTCTGTATATTTTAGGTTCAGTTCTCTTCTGCTCTTTTTTTCTCTAATTTCTTAATTTGGAGACTTAATTTATGAATTTAAGAGCTTTCTTCTTTTCTAACTTAAGAATTTAATGCTATAATGTTCTCTCAAAGCACTTTTATAGCTGCATCCTAAAAAATGTGGTATGTTTTATTTTCATTTTCATTTACTTCAAAATATTTAAAAATTTCCCTTGAGACTGTCTTTGATGCACTAGTTATTTAGAAGTATGTTGCTTAATTTCCAAATATTTGGACACTTTTCACGATGTAATTTTGTTATCAATTTTTAATTTAATACCATTGTGGTTTAAGAACTCATTTTGTATATTTGTATTATTTTATTTTTTTTAAGATTTGTTTTATGACTTAGAACATGGTATATGTTTGTGAATATTTCAAGTGGAAAGAATGTCTCCTCTGCTGTTATTGAGTAGAGTGTTCTATAAATATCAGTTAGGTCAAGTTGATCGATCATGTTGCATATGCCATCTATATTCTTTACAGATATCATGTTTACTTGTTCTATCAATTACTAAGAAAGGAGTGTTGAAATCTCCAACTATACCCATGAGTTTATCTATTGCTTCTTTCAGATCCGTTTTTGCCTAATATATTTTGAAGGTGCATACACATGTAGAATTTTATGTCTTCTTGGAGAACTGACCCTTTTTTCATTATGTAATATCTCTCTTTATTTTTGATAATATTCCTTGTTCTGGAGTTTACTGTTTCTGAAGTTAATATAGGCATTCCAGCCTTCTTTTGCTTAGTGTTTGCATGGTATTTCATTTTCTATCTTTTTTACTTTTAACATAATAGATTTTTATATTTAAAGTAACTTTCTTATAGAAAGCATATAGTTGGATATTTTTATTTACACTTTATTATCCATTCATGTTTAAAGTGGTTATTGATATGGTTGAAGTTACATATACATCATCTTGCAATTTGTTTTATATTGGTTCCATCTGATTTTTGTTTCCCTTTTCCTCTTTTCTCCAACTTCTTTCTGATTGAATTTTTTATTATTCCATGTTTTATCCTTTTTTGACTTACTAGCTATAACCCTTTGCTGTGTTAGTTTAGTGGTTGCTATTGGGTTTGTATTAAATACCTGTAATATATCACAGTCTACCTCCAAGTGTTTTATACTGCTTTATTTACAGTATGAGAACCTTATAACAGCATTCTCCCATTTCTCACTCACATTTGTCACCTTGTTTTCATATATCTTACATGTACATATGTAATAAACTCTGTCATACATTGTTGCTATATTTTCTTTAAACAGCTATCTTTTAAAGATATTTAAATAATAGGAAAGAAAAGTTTTCATATTCACACATGTAGTTACTTTTTCTGGTGCTCTTCATTCCTTGGTGTAGATCGAAGTTTTCAACTGGTAACATTTGTCTACATTTTAAGGAATTTCTTTAATATTTCTTGTAGTGTGGGTCTACCGATGATTAATTGTTTCAGCTGTTTTATGTCTGAAAATATCTTTATTAAAGCTTCAAGAGGGTTTGAAACAGTCCGTTGAGATATAAATCACATATCCTATAATTCACCCATTAAAAATATATAATTTATTGACTTTTAGTATATTCACAGAGTTATGCATTTATCACCACAATCAATTTTATAACACTATGATCACCCCAAACATAAATCCTGCACCACTTAGTTCATGGACATTGGGGTAGTTTTCTTTTTTTAGCTATTATGGATAATGCTGTTATGAACGTTTGCATACAAGTCAGAATATAGACAAGAGTTTTCATTTCTCTTGGATATATACATAAGAGTGGAAGTGCTGGATCATATGAAAACTCTATGTATTAACTTTTGAGGAACTACCAGGCTATTTGCCAAAATGGCTGCAACATTTTGGCAAAAATTGCCACCAAAAGTTTATAAAGGTTTGAAATTTTCCACATCCTTGCAGACACTTCTTCAATTGTTCCTGTGTCTGTGGGTATATACATATAGTTATTATATTATATATAATAGCCATCCTAGTGGGTATGATCTGAAACCTAATTGTGGATTTGATTTGTATTTCCTTAACAATTATTGATGTTGAAAATCTTTTCATTTCTCTCATTGATCACTTACATATTTCCTTTGGAGAAATGTCTATTCAAATCCTTCATCCAGGAGGAGCTTCAAGATGGCAGAAGAGTAAGACACGGAGATCACCTCCACCCCCAAAAATAGATCAGAAATATATCTACATGTGGAACAACTCCTACAAAACAGCTACTGAACGCTGGCAGAAGACCTCAGACCTCCCAAAGGGCAAGAAACTACCCACGTACCTGGGTAGGGCAAAAAAGAAAAAGAAAAAAACAGAGACAAAAGAATAGGGAAGGAACCTGCACCAGTGGGAGGGAGTTGTGAAGGAGGAAAGGATTCCACACACTAGGAAGCCCCTTCCTGGGCGGAGACTGCAGGTGGCAGAGGAGGGAAGCTTCGTAGCCACGGAGGAGAGCGCAGCAACAGGAGTGCGGAGGGCAAAGCAGAGAGATTCCCGCACAGAGGATCACTGCCGACCAGCACTCACCAGCCCGAGAGACTGGTATGCTCACCTGCCGGGACGGGTGGGGGCTGGGAGTTGAGGCTTGGGCTTTGGTCGATTCCCAGGGAGAGGACTGGGGTTGGCTGCATGAACACAAAGTGAAGGGGGCTCGTGTGCCACAGGTAGCAGGGAGGGAGTCCGGGAAAATGTCTGGAGCTGCCGGAGACAAGAGACATTTTCTTGCCTCTTTGTTCCCTGGTGCGTGAGTAGCGGGGATTAAGAGCGCTGCTTAAAGAAGCTCCAGAGACGGGTAGGAGCTGCGGCTATCAGTGCGGAACCCAGAGACGGGCATGATATGCTAAGGCTGCTGCTGTAGCAATCAAGACGCCAGTGAGCAAGCACAGGTCACTATCCACACATCCCCTCCTGGGAGGCTGTGCAGCCCGCCACTGCCAGGGTCCCGTGATCCAGGGAAATTTCCCCAGGAGAACGCACGGTGCGCCTCAGGCTGGTGCAATGTCATGCCGGCCTCTACCGCTGCAGGCTCACCAGGCATCCATACCCCTCCCTCCCCCTAGCCTGAGTGAGCCAGAGCCCCTGAATCAGCTGCTCCTTTAACCCCGTCCTCTCTGAGTGAAGAACAGATGCCCTCAGGCGACCTACACACAGAGGAGGGCCCAAATCCAAAGCTGAACCCCGGAGCTGTGCAAACAAAGAAGAGAAAGGGAAATTTCTCCCAGCAGCCCGAGGAGCAGTGAAGTAAATCTCCACAGTCAACTTGATGTACGCTGCATCTGTGGAATTCCTGAATATATAAAGAATCGTCCCAAATTGAGGAGGTGGACTTTGGGAGCAACGATATATATATTTATTTCCCATTTTCTCTATTCGTGAGTGTGTATGTGTATGCTTCTGTGTGTGATTTTGTCTGTATAGCTTTGGTTTTACCATTTGTCCTCAGGTTCTGACAGTCCGTTTTTGTTTTGTTTTCTTTTTTTCATTACTTAGAGAAACTTTTTTTCTTAAAAATTATTTTTATAATTTATTTTATTTTATTTTACATTATTTTATTATATTTTATCTTCTTTCTTTTTATTCTCCCTTTTATTCTGAGCCGTGTGGAGGACAGGGTCTTGGTGCTCCAGCCAGGCATCGGGGCTGGGTCACTGAGGTGGGAGAGCCAAGTTCAGGACACTGGTCCCCAAGAGACGTCCCAGCTCCACGTAGTATCAAATGGAGAAAATCTCCCAGAAATATCCATCTCAACTCCAAGACCCAGCTCCACTCAACGACCAGCAAGCTATAGTGCAGGACACCCTATGCCAAGCAACCAGCAAGACAGGACCACAACCCCATCCATTAGGACAGAGGCTGCCTAAAATCATAATTAGGGCACAGACACCCCAAAACACACCACCAGATGTGGATCTGCCCACCAGAAACACAAGATCCAGCTTCATCCACCAGAACACAGTCACCAGTTCCCTCCACCAGGAAGCCAACACAACCCACTGAATCAATCTCAGCCACAGGGGACAGACACCAAAGACAACAGCAACTAAGAACCTGAAGGCTGTGAATAGGAGACCCCAAACACAGTAAGTTAAGCAAAATGAGAAGACAGAGAAACACACAGCAGATGAAAGAGCAAGGCAAAACCCCACCAAACCTAACAAATGAAGAGGAAATAGGCAATTTACCTGAAAAAGGATTCAGAGTAATGGTAATAAATATGATCCAAAATCTTGGAAATACAATGGAGAAAATACAAGAAACATTTAATGAGGACCTAGAAGAACTAAAGAACAAATAAACAGTGATGAACAACACAATAAATGAAATTAAAAATTCTCTACAAGGGATCAATAGCAGAATAACTGAGGCAAAAGAACGGAGAAGTGACCTGGAAGATAAAAGAATGGAAATAACTACTGAACAGCAGAATAAACAAAAAAGAATGAGAAGAATTGAGGACAGTCTTAGAGACTTCTGGGACAACATTAAATGCACCAACACTCAAATTATAGTGGTCTCAGAAGAAGAAGAGAAAAAGAAAGGGACTGAGAAATTATTTGCAGAGATTATACTTGAAAAGTTCCCTAATATGGAAAAGGAAGTAGTTAATCAAGTCCAGGAAGCATGGAGAGTCCCATACAGGATAAATCCAAGGAGAAACACACCAAGACAGATATTAATCAAACTATCAAAAATTAAATACAAAGAACAATTAAAAGCAGCAAGGGAAAAACAACATATAACACATAAGGGAATCCCCATAAGGTTAACAGCTGATCTTTCAGCAGAAAATCTGAAAGCCAGAAGGGAGTGGCAGAACATATTTAAAGTGATGAAGGAGAAAAACGTACAACTAAGATTGCTATACCCAGCAAGGATCTCATTCAGATTTGATGGAGAAATTAAAAACTTTACATACAAGCAAAAGTTAAGAGAGTTCAGCACCACCAAACCAGCTTTACAACAAATGCTAAAGGAATTCTCTAGACAGGAAACACAAGAGAAGGAAAAGACCATCAATAATAAACCCAAAACAATTAGGAAAATGGTAATACAAACATACATATCGATAATTATGTTAAATGTAATTGGATTAAATGCTCCAACCAAAACTCATAGACTGGATCATTGGATACAAAAAGAAGACCCATATATATGCTGTCTACAAGAGATCCACTTCAGACCTAGGGACACATACAGACTGAAAGTGGGGGGATGGAAAAAGATAAACTACGTAAATGGAAATCAAAGAAAGCTGGAGTAGCAATTCTCATATCAGACAAAATAGACTTTAAAAAAAAGACTATAACAGGAGAAAAAGAAGGACACTACATAATGATCAAGGGATCGATCCAAGAAGAAGATATATCAATTGTAAATATTTATGCACCCAACATAGGAGCACCTCAATACATAAAGCAAATACTAACTGCAAGAAAAAGGGAAATCGATAGTAACGCAATCATAGTAGGGGACTTTAACACGCCACTTTCACCAATGGGCAGATCATTCAAAATGAAAATAAATTAGGAAACGGAAGCTTAAAATGATGCATTAAACAAGATGGACTTAATTGATATTTATAGGACATTCCATCCAATAAAAGCAGAATACACATTATTCTCAGGTGTTCATGGAACATTCTCCATGATTGCTCATAACTTGTGTCACAAAACAAGCCTTGGTAAATTTAAGAAAATTGAAATTGTATCCAGTATATTTTCCAACCACAACGCTATGAGACTAGATAGCAATTACAGGAAACAATCTGTAAGAAATACAAACACATGGAGGCTAAACAACACACTACTTAATAACCAAGAAATCACTGAAGAAATCAAAGAGCAAAAAACAATACCTAGAAACAAATGACAATGAAAACACAACAACTCAAAATGTATGGGATGCAGCAAGAGCAGTTCTAAGAGGGAACTTTATAGCAATACAATCCTACCTTAAGAAACAAGAAACATCTCAAATAAACAACCTAACCTTACACCTAAAGCAATTAGAGAAAGAACAAAAAACCCCCAAAGGTAGCAGAAGGAAAGAAATCATAAAGATCAGATCAGAAGCTCATGCAGCTCAAAAAAACAAACAATCCAATCCAAAAATGGGAAGAAGACCTACATAGACATTTCTCCATAGAAGATACACAGATTGCCAACAAACACATGAAAGAATGCTCAACATCATTAATTATTAGAGAAATGCAAATCAAAACTACAATGAGATATCATCTCACACCGGTCCAAATGGCCATCATCAAAAAACCTAGAAACAATAAATGCTGGAGAGGGTGTGGAGAAAAGGAACACTCCTGCACTGCTGGTGGGAATGTGAATTGGTACAGCCACTATGGAGAACAGTATGGAGGTTCCTTAAAAAGCTAAAAATAGAGCTACCATATGACCCAGCAATCCCACATTGGGCATGTACCCTGAGAAAACCATAATTCAGAAAGAGTCATGTACCAAAATGTTCATTGCAGCTCTATTTACAATAGCCCAGAGATGGAAACAACCTACATGTCCATCATTGGAAGAATGGATAAAGAAGATGTGGCACATATATACAATGGAATATTACTCAGCCATAAAAAGAAAAGAAATTGAATTATTTGTAGTGAGGACGATGGACCTAGAGTCTGTCATACAGAGTGAAGTAAGTCAGAAAGAGAAAGACAAATACCGTGTGCTAACATATATGTGGAATATAAGAAAAAAAATGTCATGAAGAAACTAGGGGTAAGATGAGAATAAAGACACAGACCTACGAGAGAATGGACTTGAGGATATGGGGAGGGGGAAGAGTAAGCTGTGACAAAGTGAGAGAGTGGCATGGACATATATATAATACCAAACGTAAAATAGATAGCTAGAGGGAAGCAGCCACATAGCAGAGGGAGATCAGCTCGGTGCTTTGTGACCACCTGGATGTGTGGGATAGGGAGGGTGGAAGCGAGGGAGACACAAGAGAGAGGAGATATGGGAGCATATGTATATGTATAACTGATTCACTTTGTCATAAAGCAGAAACTAACACACCATTGTAAAGCAATTATACTCCAATAAAGATGTAAAAAAAATAATCTTCATATGAGTACTTTTATATGGCATATGTAAAACTGGAAAAAATGTCTTAAATGACGTACTAAGCTGTTTTCTAATTATTATTTTATAACTAATTTTTCTATTCTTAATTTGAAGTGTAATCTGAAATTAATGTCAATGACTGTTTAGGCTATAATATTATATAGTAATTTCTAAGTCAAATTAGCACTGCCATCTAAATGTGACACAAATAGTTCTGCTATTTTCCTGGCCTTTTACAATAATTAAATGTATTGTAACACATAGAAGTGAGTTTAGGAGCTTATAAGTAGTTGTTACTTACCATTGATAAATATTATACAGGATATAAGAATACTATCTGAATAAATTCTTTAGAGTGCACACATACAAAAAAAGATCAGATCAGAAATAAATGAAAGAGAACTGAAGGACACAATAGAAAAGGTCAATAAAGCTTAAAGCTGGTTCTTAGAGAAGATTAACAAATTTCTTCATAAGCCAGACTTATGAAGAAAAAAAGCAAGAACATTCAAATCAATAGAGTTAGAAATGAAAAAGGAGAAATAACCACTGCCACTGCAGAAATACAAAGAATCATGAGAGTTTACTACAAGCAGCTCTATGTCAATAAAATGGACAACTTGGAAGAAATGGACAAATTCTTAGGAATGCCCAACCTTCTGAGACTGAACCAGGAAGAAAGAGAAAATATGAACAGACCAATCACAAGCACTGAAATTGAAACTGTGATGAAAAATCTTCCAACAAACAAAGACCCAGGACCAGATGGCTTCAGAGGCAAATTCTGTCAAACATTTAGAGAAGAGCTAACACCTATCCCTCTCAAACTTTTCCAAAATATAGCAGAGGGAGGAACACTACCAAACTCATTCTACGAGGCCAACATCACCCTGATACCAAAACCAGGCAAAGATGTCACAAAGAAGGAAAACTACAGGCCAATATCACTGATGAACACAGATGTAAAAATCTTCAGCAAACAACTAGCAAACAGAATCCAACAGCACAGTAAAAGGATCATACACTATGATCAAGTGGGGTTTATCCCAGGAATGCAAGGATTCTTCAATATACACAAATCAATCAACGTGGTACACCATATTAACAAGCCGAAGGAGCAAAACCATATGATCATCTCAACAGATGCAGAGAAAGCTTTTGACAAAATTCAACACCCATTTATGATAAAAACCCTGCAGAAAGTAGGCATAGAGGGAACTTTCCTCAACATAATAAAGGCCATATATGACAAACCCACAGCCAGCATCATCCTCAAAGGTGAAAAACTGAAAGCATTTCCACTAAGATCAGGAACAAGACAAGGTTGCCCATTCTCACCACTTTTATTTAACAGTTTTGGAAGTTTTAGGCACAGCAATCAGAGAATAAAAAGAAATAAAAGGATCCAAATCGGAAAAGAAGAAGCAAAGCTGTCACTGTTTGCAGATGACATGATACTATACATAGAGAATCCTAAAGATGCTACCAGAAAACTACTAGAGCTAATCAACGAATTTGGTAAAGTAGCAGGATACAAAATTAATGCACAGAAATATCTGGCATTCCTATACACTAATGATGAAAAATCTGAAAGTGAAATCAAGAAAACACTCCCATTTACCACTGCAACAAAAAGAATAAAATACCTAGGAATAAACCTACCTAAGGAGACAAAAGACCTGTATGCAGAAAATTATGACACTGATGAAAGAAATTAAAGATGATACAAATAGACAGAAGATATACCATGTTCTTGGATTGGAAGAATTAACTTGTGAAAATGACTCTACTACCCAAAGCCATCTACAGATTCAATGCAATCCCTATCAAATTACCACTGGTGTTTTTCACAGAACTAGAACAAAAAATTTCACAATTTGTATGGAAACACAAAAGACTGCGAATAGCTAAAGCAATCATGAGAAAGAAAAACAGAGCTGGAGGTTTCAGGCTCCCTGACTTCAGACTATACTACAAAGCTACAGTAATCAAGACAGTATGGTACTGGCACAAAAACAGAAATATAGATCAATGGAACAGTATAGAAATCTATGAGGTAAACCCACGCACATATGGTCACCTTATCTTTGATAAAGGAGGCAAGAATATACAGTGGAGAAAAGACAATCTCTTCAGTAAGTGATGATGGAAAACTGGACAGGTACATGTAAAGAATGAAATTAGAACACTCCCTAACCCTGTACACAAAGATAGACTCAAAATGAATTAAAGACCTAAATGTAAGGCCAGACCCCATCAAACTCTTAGAGGAAAACATAGGCAGAACACTCTATGACATAAATCACAGCAAGATCCTTTTTGACCCACCTCCTAGAGAAATGGAAATAAAAACAAAATTTAAAAAATGAGACCTACTGAAACTTCAAACTTTTGCACAACAAAGGAAACCATAAACAAGACCAAAAGACAACCCTCAGAATGGGGCAAAATATTTGCAAATGAAGCAACCGACGAAGGATTAATCTCCAAAACATACAAGCAACTCATGCAGCTCAATATCAAAAAAACAAACAACCCAATACAAAAATTGGCAGAAGACCTAAATAGACATTTCTCCAAAGAAGATATACACATTGCAAACAAACACATGAAAGAATGCTCAACATCAATAATCATTAGAGAAATGCAAATCAAAACTACAATGAGATATCTTCTGACACTGGTCAGAATGGGCATCATCAAAAAATCTACAAACATTAAATGCTGGAGAGGGTATGGAGAAAAGGGAACCCTCTTGCACTGTTGGTGGGAATGTAGATTGATACAGCCACTATGGAGAGCACTCTGGAGGTTCCTTAAAAAACTAAAAATAGAACTACCATATGACCCAGCAATCCCACTAGTGGGCATATACCCTGAGAAAACCATAATTCAAAAAGTCATGTTCCAAAATGTTAATTGCAGCTCTATTTACAATGAGCTGCAACCTAAGTGTCCATCAACAGATGAATGAATAAAGAAGATGTGTCACATATATACAATGGAATATTACTCAGCCATAAAAAGGAACGAAACTGAATTATTTTTAGTGAGGTGGATGGACCTAGAGACTGTCATACTGCCTGAAGTAAGTCAGAAGGAGAAGAACAAATACTGTATGCTAACACATATATATGTAATCTAAAAAAAAAATTTAAAAGTGGTCAGAAGAACCTCAGTGCAAGACGGAAAGAAAGTTGCAGACATACTAGAGAATGGACCTGAGGATATGGGGAGGGGGAAGTGTAAGCTGGGACAAAGTGAGAAAGTGGCATGGACATATATACACTACCAAACGTAAAATAGATAGCTAGTGGGAAGCAGCCACATAGCACAGGGAGATCAGCTCAGTGCTTTGTGACCACCTATATTGGTGGGAGGGAGGGAGTTGTTAGCAGGAAGAGATATGGGTACATTTGTATATGTATAACTGATCCACTTTGTTATAAAGCAGAAGGTAACCCACCACTGTAAAGCAATTATACTCCAATAAAGATGTTAAAAAATAAAAATAAAAAAAAGCAAAAAACAAATCCTTGACCCATTTAATAATAACTTATTTGTAAGTTTTTGTTTTTTTTTTTTTTTTGCGGTATGTGGGCCTCTCACTGTTGTGGCCTCTCCCATTGTGGAGCACAGGCTCCGGACGAGCAGGCTCAGCGGCCATGGCTCACGGGCCCAGCCGCTCCACGGCATGTGGGATCTTCCCAGACCGGGGCACGAACCCGTATCCCCTGCATCGGCAGGCGGACTCTCAACCACTGCGCCACCAGGGAAGCCCTGTAAGTTTTATTGTTGAGTTTTATATATATATATACTCCACTGTGTGGCATGCAGGATCTTAGTTCCCTGACCAGGGATCAAACCCATGCCCCCTGCATTGGCAGTGTGGATTCTTCACCACTGGACCACCAGTGAAATCCCTATATATTATTGATACATGTTCCCTATCAGACATATAATTTGCAAATATTTTCATCTATTCTGTGGGTTGTCCTTTCACTTTCTTGTTAGTACTATTTGGTGTACAAAATGTTTATATTTTGATAACATCTGATTTATATTTTATCTTTTGTTGTTTGTGCATTTTGTGTCATAGCTAACCCAAAGTCAGGAAGATTTGCTTTTATATTTACCTTTAACAATTTTATAGTTTTAGCTCTTACTTTTAGTACTATGATCTATTTTAAGTTAAATTTTCTGCATGATGTAGATATTTATTTTTCCACATTTAAATCTCATTTATCTAAAATCTTTTGTTAAGTTCTGCCTTTTCCCATTGAATCACCATGCACCTTAGTAAAAGACCATTGACAAAAGATGTATGGATCTATTTCTGTGCTCTCTATTTTGTTCTATTTATCTATGTGTCTATTTTTTAATCAATACCAACTGTTTTTATTACTGTATGTTTATATCTAATCTTGAAACCATTACAGGTAAGTCCACCAACTTTGTCCTTTTTAAAAATGTGTTTGGTTATTCTAAGTGTTTTGCATTTCCATAAAAATTTTAGAATTGTATGAATTTCTAAAAAATAAAAAGCCTGTGAAATTTTTGATTGGGGTCTCACAAAATTTATAGATCAATTTGGGAAGACTTACCATCTTAACAATATTGAGTCTTCTAATCCATGAATATCATATTTAGTTCTTCTTTAATTTATCTTATCAATATTTTAAAGTTTCTACTGTACATATATTAGATGTATTTTATTAGATTTATTCCTAACCATTAAATATTTAATATATTTGCATTTTTATAAAAACTTTCACTTTCAATTTGTTATTATATAGAATACAATTAATTTTTTCTATTAATCTTGTATTCTATGACCTTACTATATTCATTCATGTGACTTATTATTCTAATAGTTTTTAAATTTTTGTTAGACTTTTTCCACTCTTGTGGGTATGTAGCAGTATCTCACTCAAGTTTTGATTCACATTTTTGATAATTAATATTGCTGTGTACATTTTAAATTTTACTTTCTTTTTATTTGGATATATTATGATTCATATTTATAATAAGCTTTTTTCTTCAGTTTTCTTTTCCAGTTTTATTGACACAAAATTGAGATACATCACTGTATAAGTTTAAGGTGTACGGCATAATAATTTGACTTACATATGCAGTGAAATAATTACCTCTGTAAGTTTATTTAGCATCCATATTATCATATAGATGCCAAAAAGAGAAAAAGAAAAAAAGTTCCGTGTGATGAGAACTCAAAATTTACAGTTTAAACAACTTTCATATATATCATACAACAGCATTAGATATAATCATGGTTTTGTACATTACATCCCATTCATAGATTTTTAAAAATTGAAGTATAACTGACATACAATGTTATATTAGTTTCATTTGTGTGACATAGTGATTAGACATTTATTTGCACTATGAAATGATCACCAGGATAAGCCTAATTACCATCTGTCACCATTTAAAGTTATTATGATATTGTTGGCAATATTCCATATTCTGTATAGTATATTCCCATGACATTTATTTTATAACTGGAAGATTGTGCTTTTTAAATCCCCTTCACCTACTTCACCAATCCCCCAACTCCCCTCCTCTCTGGCACCCACCAGTTTGTTCCCTGTATCTATTAATCTGTTTCTTTTTACTTCTGTTTGTTCATTTGATTTACTCTTCAGTTTCCACATATAAGTGAAATCATATGGTATTTGTCTTTCACGGTCTGACTTATTTCACTTAGCACATACCCTTAGTTCCATCCATGTTATTTCTAGTGGCAAGATTTCATTCATTTTTATGGCTGAGTAATATCCCATGAGTAATATATGCATATACATATCTTTATCCATTCTTGTATCAATGGACACTTTGGTTGTTTCCATATCTTGACTATTGGAAATAATGCTGCAGTGAACAAAGAGGCACATATATCTTTTTGAATTAATGTTTTCATTTTCATTGGGTAAACACCCAGAAGTGGAATTGCTGGCTTATACAGTATTTCTATTTTTAATCATTTGAGGAACCTCCATAACGTTTTCCATGGTGACTGCACCAATTTACATTCCACCAAAAGTGAACAAGAGTTCCTTTTTCTCCACAACCTTGCAAACATTTGCTATTTTGGTCTTATTGATGATAGCCATTCTGACAGGCATGAGGTGATATCTCATTGTGGTTTTGATTTGCGTTTATTTTTGTATTAAAGTATAACTGATTTAAATATATTAATTTCAGGTGTACTGCATAGTGATTAAATATTTTTATAGATTATACTCCATTTAAAGCTATTACAAAATAATGGCTATATTTCCCTGTGTTATACAATATATCCTTGTTGCTTATCTATTTTATACACTAGTTTCTACCTCTTAATCCCATATCCCTATCTTGCCCCTCTCTCCTTCCCTCTCCCCACTTGTATCCACTAGTTGTTTTTCTATATCCACGAGTCTGTTTCTGTTTTATTATGCACTTGTTCATTTTACTTTTTTAGATACCACATATAAGTGATAAAATACACTATTTGTCTTCTTGTCTGATTGATTTCATTAAACGTAATACTCTCTAGGTCCATCTACATTGTTGCAAATGGCAGAATTTTTTCTTTTTATGGCTGAATAATATTCCATTTTATATATAAAATATGTAGATACATACACACATATATATAATACATATATATAGCAGCATTATTTACAATATCTCATTGTGTTTTGATTTGCATTTCTCTATTAATTAGCAATGTTGAGCATCTTTTCATGTGCCTGTTAGCCATCTGTCTTCTTTGGAAAATGTCTATTCAGGTATTCTGCCCATTTTTTAATCAGGTTGTGTTTTTTTCTGATATTTATTTATAAGAGCTTTTTATATATTTTCGATATTAACCCCTTGTCAGTCATATCATTTGCAAATATTTTCTCCTATTCAATATGTTGTCTTCTGATTTTGTCATTGGTTTCCTTTGTTGTGCAAAAGCTTCTAAGTTTAATTAGATCTCGTTTGTTTATTTTTGCTTTTATTTCTTTTGCTTTAGGAGACAGATCCAAAAAATACATTGCTACAGTTTATGTCCAAGAATGTTCTGCCTATGTTCTCTTCTAGGAGTTTTATGGTTTCAGGTCTTACATTTAGGTCTTTAATTCGTTTTGGGGTGATTTTTGTATATGGTGTGAGGAAATGTTCTAATCTCATTCTTTTACATGTAGCTGTCCAGTTTTCCCAGCACCACTTACAGAAGAGACAGTCTTTTCCCCATTGTATATTCATGCCTCCTTTGTCATAGACTATTTGTAAGTGTTGGCTTGTTTCTGGGCTCTCTATTCTATTCCCCTGATCTATGTGTCTGTTTTTGTGCCAGTACCATACTGTTTTGATTACTGTAGCTTTATGTTATAGTCTGAAGTCAGGAAGGATGATACTTCCAGCTTTGCTCTTTTTCCTCAAGATTGCTTTGGCTATTTGGAGCCTTTTGATATTTAATAAAAAGTTTAGAATTATTTGTTTTTGTTCTGTGAGAAATTTCATAGGTATTTTGATACGGAGTGCATTTAATCTATAGATTGTTTCCGGTAGTATAGACATTTTAACAATATTAGTTCTTCCACTCCAAGAACCTGGGATATCTTTCCATTTCATCAATATTTTATAGTTTTCACAGTACAGATCTTTCACCTCCTTGGTTAAGTTTATTCCTAGGTATTTAATTCTTCATGATGTGCTTTCTTGCTTTCTCTTTCTGATATCTCATTGCTAATGTATAATAAAGCAACAGATTTCTGTATATAAATCTTGTATCCTGAAACTTTACTGAATTCATTTATTAGTTCTAACAGTTTTGGTGGAGACTTTAGGGTTTTCTATATATGGTATCATGCAATCTGTGAATAGTGTTAGTTTTACTTATTCCCTTTCAATTTGGATGCTTTTTGTTTCTTTTTCTTCTCTGACACCTGTGGCTAGGACTTCCAATACTATGTTAAATAGAAGGGGTTAGAGTGGGCATCTGTGTCTTGTTTCTGATTCTAAAGGGAAAGTTTTCAGATTTTCACCGTTAAGTATGATATAAGCTGTGGGTGTGTCATAAATGACCTTTATATAGGTTGAGATATGTTCCCCCTATACCATTTTTGTTGAGAGTTTTTGATGAATGGATGTGGAATTTCTCAGGTGCTTTTTATGCATCTGTTGAGATGATCATGTGATTTTTATCCTTCTTATTGTTAATGGGCTGTATCGCATTGATTGATTTGCAAATACTGAGTGATCCTAGAGTCCCTGGAATAAATCCCATTTGATCATGATGTATGATTCCTTTTACATATGGCTGGATTTGGTTTGCTAATATTTTGTTGAAGATTTTTGCATCCATATTATCAAAGATACTGGTCTGTATTTTTTCTTTTTGTAGTGTCTTTGTCTAGATTTAATATCAGGGTAATTACAGACTCATAGAATGAATTGGAGAGTGTCCCATCATCTTCAGTTTTTTGGAATAGTTTGAGATTGCTGGGTATTATTATTTTTTAATATGTTTGGTAGAATTTCCCTGTGAGGACTTCTGGTCCTGGAATTTTGTTTACTTAGAGTTTTTTTAATTAAAATTCAATTTCACTCATAGTGATCAGTCTGTTCAGATTGTCTGTTTTTCATAATCCTGTCCTGGCAGGTTGTATGCTTCTAGAAATTTCTCCATTTCATGTAAGTTGTCCAAGTTGCTGGCATATAACTGTTCACAGTATTCTCTTATGATTTATTTTATCTGTGGTATCAGTTGTTATTTATCTCTTCTTTCATTTCTTATTTTGTTTATTTGGATGCTATTTCTCTTCTTCTTGATAAGCCTGGCTAAAGTTTTATCAAATTTGTTTATTGTTTCAAAAAGCTACTCTTGGTTTCATTAATCTTTTATATTGGGTTTCTTTTGTTTTGGTCCCTATTTATTTCCTCTCTGATTTCTTTTTTGAGTTTTTTTTTTTTACATCTTTATTGCAGTATAATTGCTTTACAATGGTGTGTTAGTTTCTGCATTGTAACTAAGTGAATCAGTTATACATATACATATGTTCCAATATCTCTTCCCTCTGGCATCTCCCTTCCTCCCACCCTCCCTATCCCACCACTCTACGTGGTCACAAACCACCTAGCTGATCTGATTTCCCTGGGCTATGCGGCTGCTTCCCACTAGCTATCTATTTTACGTTTGGTAGGGTATATACGTCCATGCCATTCTCTCACTTTGTCACAGCTTATCCTTCCCCCTCCCCATATCCTCAAGTCCATGCTCTAGTAGGACTTCATTCCCACCTTACCCCTAGGTACTACATAACCTTTTTTTTTTCTGAGATTCCATATATATGTGTTAGCATTTGGTATCTGTTTTTCTCTTTCTCACTTACTTCACTCTGTATGACAGACTCTAGGTCGATCCACCGCACTACAAATAACTCAATGTCGTTTTTTTATGGCTGAGTAATATTCCACTCTATAGATGTGCCACATCTTCTTTATCCATTCACCCAGTGATGAACACTTAGGTTGCTTCCATGTCCTGGCTATTGTAAATACAGCTGCAATGAACATTTTGGTACATGACTCTTTTTGAATTATGGTTTTCTCAGGGTATATGCCCAGTAGTGGGATTGCTGGGTCATATGGTAGTTCTATTTGTAGATTTTTAAGGAACCTCCATACTGTTCTCCACAGTGGCTGGACCAATTCACATTCCCACTAGCAGTGCAGGAGTGTTCCCTTTTCTCCACACCCTCTCCAACATTTATTGTTTCTAGATTTTTTGATGATGGCCATTCTGACTGGTGTGAGATGATATCTCATTGTAGTTTTGATTTGCATTTCTCTAATGATTAATGATGTCGAGCATTCTTTCATGTATCTGTTGGCAGTCTGTATATCTTCTTTGGAGAAATGTCTATTTAGGTCTTCTGCCCATTTTTGGATTGGGTTGTTTGTTTTTCTGTTATTGAGCTGCATGAGTTGCTTGTAAATTTTGGAGATTAATTCTATGTCACTTGCTTCATTTCCAAATATTTTCTCCCATTCTGAGGGTCGTCTTTTCATCTTGTATATGATTTCCGTTGTTGTGCAAAAGCTTTGAAGCTTCATTAGGTCCCATTTGTTTATTTTTGTTTTTATTTCCATTTCTCCAGGAGGTGGGTCAAAAAGGATCTTGCTGTGATTTATGTCATAGAGTGTTCGGCCTATGTTTTCCACTAAGAGTTTGATAGTTTCTGGCCTTATATTTAGGTCTTTAATCCATATTGAGCTTATTTTTGTGTATGGTGTTATGGAGTGATCTAATCTCATAATTTGACATGTACTTCTCCATATTTCCCAGCACCATTTATTGAAGAGGCTGTTCTTTCTCCACGGTACATTCCGGCAGGCTTTATCAAAGATAAGGTGACCATATGTGCGTGGGTTTATCTCTGGGCTTTCTATCCTGTTCCATTGATCTATCTTTCTCTTTCTGTGCCAGTACCATACTGTCTTGATTACTGTAGCTTTGTAGTATAGTCTGAAGTCAGGGAGCCTGATTCCTCCAGCTCCGTTTTTTGTTCTCAAGATTGCTTTGGTTATTCGGGGTCTTTTGTGTTTCCATACAACTTGTGAAATTTTTTGTTCTAGTTCTGTGAAAAATGCCAGTGGTAGTTTGACAGGGATTGCATTGAATCTGTAGATTGCTTTGGGTAGTAGAGTCATTTTCACAATGTTGATTCTTCCAACACAAGAATATGGTATATCTCTCCATCTATTTGTATCATCTTTAATTTCTTCCATCAGTGTCTTATAATTTTCTGCATACAGGTCTTTTGTCTCCTTAGGTAAGTTTATTCCTAGATATTTTATTCTTTTTGTTGCCATGGTAAATGGGAGTGTTTTCTTGATTTCACTTTCAGATTTTTTATCATTAGTGTATAGGAATGTCAGAGATTTCTGTGCATTAATTTTGTATCCTACTACTTTACCAAATTCATTGATTAGCTCTAGTAGTTTTCTGATAGCATCTTTAGGATTCTCTATGTGTAGTGTCATATCACCTGCAAATAGTGACAGATTTACTTCTTCTTTTCCCACTTGGATTCCTTTTAATTCCTTTTCTTCTCTGATTGCTGTGGCTAAAACTTCCAAGCTATGTTGAATAAGAGTGGTGAGAGTGGGCAACCTTGTCTTGTTCCTGATCTTATTGAGAATGGTTACAGTTTTTCACCATTGAGGATGATATTGGCTGTGGGTTTGTCAAATATGGCCTTTATTATGTTGAGGAACGTTCCCTGTATGCCTGCTTTCTGCAGGGTTTTTATCATAAATGGGTGTTGAATTTTGTTGAAAGCTTTTTCTGCATCTATTGAGATGATCATATGGTATTTATCCTTCAGTTTGTTAACATGATGTATGACATGGATTGATTTGCGTATACTGAGGAGTCCTTGCATTCCTGGGATAAACCCCTCTTGATCATGGTGTATGATCCTTTTAATGTGCTGTTGGGTTCTGTTTCCTAGTAGTTTGTTGAGGATTTTTGCATCTATGTTCATCAGT
This sequence comes from Lipotes vexillifer, assembly GCF_000442215.2. NCBI lineage: Eukaryota > Metazoa > Chordata > Mammalia > Artiodactyla > Lipotidae > Lipotes > Lipotes vexillifer. The sequence continues at coordinate 2,869,528 of NW_006798085.1, forward strand.
GATATTGACCTGTAGTTTTCTTTCTTTGTGACATCTTTGTCTGGTTTTGTTATCAGGATGATGGTGGATTCATAGAATGAGTTTGGTAGTGTTCCTCCCTCTGCTATGCTTTGGAAGAGTTTGAGAAGGATAGGTATTATTTCTTCTCTAAATGTTTGATAGAATTCACGTGTGGAGCCATCTGTTCCTGTGCTTTTGTTTGTTTAAAGATTTTTAATCACAATTTCAATTTCAGTGCTTGTGTTTGGTCTGCTCATATTTTCTATTTCTTCTTGGTTCAGTCTCAAAGGTTGTGCATTTCTAAGAATTTGTGCATTTCTTCCTGGTTGTCCATTTTATTGGCATAGAGTTGCTTGTAGTAATCTCTCATAATCCTTTGTATTTCTGCAGTGTCAGTTGTTACTTCTCCTTTTTCATTTCTAATTCTATTGATTTGTGTCTTCTCCCTTTTTTCTTGATGAGTCTTTCTAATGGTTTATGAATTTTGTTTATCTTCTCAAAAAAACAGCTTTTAGTTTTGTTGATGTTTCTATCATTTCCTTCATTTCTTTTTCAATTATTTCTGATATGATCATTATGATTTATTTCCTTCTGCTAACTTTGGTGTTTTTTTTGTCCTTCTTACTACAATTGCTTCAGGTGTAAGGCTTGGTTTCTTATTTGAGATGTTTCTTGTTTCATAAGGTAGGAATGTGTTGCTATAAATTTCCCTCTTAGAACTACTTTTGCTGCATCCCATAGGTATTGGGTTGTGGTGTTTACAGTGTCTTTTTATTCTATGTAGTTTTTGATTTCCTCTTTGATTTCTTCAGGGATCACCTGGTTATTAAGTAGTGTATTTTTTAGCCTCCATGTGTTTGTCGTTTTACAGATATTTTCCTGTAATTAATATGTAGTCTCATAGTTTTGTGGTCGGAAAAGATACTTGATACAAATTCAATTTTTTTAAATTTACCAAGGCTTGATTTGTGACCCAAGATACAATGTATCCTGGAGAATATTGCATGAGCACTTGAGATAAATGTGTATTCTGTTGTTTTCAGATGGAATGTCCTATAAATATCAATTAAGTCCATCTTGATTAATGTATCCTTTAAAGCTTGTGTTTCCTTATTTATTTTCATTGTGGATGATCTGTCCGTTGGTGAAAGTAGGGTGTTAAAGTCCCCTACTATGAAAGTGTTACTATCGATTTCCCCTTTTATGGCTCTTAATATTTGCCTTGTATATTGGGATGCTCCTATGTTGGGTGCATAAATATTTACCATTGTTTTGTGTTCTTGTTGGATTTATCCCTTGATCATTATGTAGTGTTCCTCTTTGTCTCTTATAATAGTCTTTATTTTAAAGTCTATTTTGTCTGAAATGAGAATTGCTACTCCAGCTTTTTTTGATTTCCATTTGCATGGAATAACTTTTTCCATCCCCTCACTTTCAGTCTGTGTATGTCCCTAGATCTGAAGTGTGTCTCTTGTAGACAGCATATATATGTGTCTTGTTTTTGTGTCCATTCAGCCAGTCTGTGTCTTTTGGTGGGAGTATTTAATCCATTTACAGTTAAGGTAATTATCGATATGTATGTTCCTATTACCATATTCATAATTGTTTTGGGTTTATTATTGTAGGTCTTTTCCTTGTCTTGTGTTTCCTGCCTAGAGAAGTTCCTTTAGCATTTGTTTTAAAGCTGGTTTGGTGGTGCTGAACCCTCTTAACTTTTGCTTGTCTGTAAAACTTTTAATTTCTCTGTCAAATCTGAATGAGATCCTTGCTGGGTAGAGTATTCTTGGTTGTAGGTTTTTCTCCTTTATCACTTTCAGTATGTGCTGCCACTACCTTCTGGCTTGCAGAGTTTCTGCTGAAAGATCAGCTGTTAACCTTATGGGGATTCCCTTGTGTGTTATTTGTTGTTTTTCCCTTGCTGCTTTTAATACGTTTTCTTTGTGTTTCATTTTTGATAGTTTGATTAATATTTGTCGTGGCTTGTTTCTCCTTGGTTTTATGCTGTACGGGACTCTCTGTGCTTCCTGTATTTGATTAACTATTTCCTTTCCCGTATTAGGGAAGTTTTCAACTATAATCTCTTCAAATATTTTCTCAGACCCCTTCTTTTTCTCTTCTTCTTCTGGGACCCCTATAATTCGAATGTTGGTGCATTTAATGTTGTCCCAGAGGTCTCTGAGACTGTCCTCAGTTCTTTTCATTCTTTTCTCTTTATTCTGCTCTGCAGTAGTTATTTCCACTATTTTATCTTCCAGGTCACTTATCCGTTCTTCTGCCTCAGTTATTCTGCTATTGATCCCATCTAGAGTACTTTTAATTTCATGTATTGTGTTGTTCATCATTGCTTGTTTCATCCTTAGTTCTTCTAGGTCCTTGTTAAATGTTTCTTGCATTTTGTCTATTCTATTTCCAAGATTTTGGATCATCTTTCCTATCATTATTCTGAATTCTTTTTCAGGTAGACTATTTCCTCTTCATTTGTTTGGTCTGGTTGGTTTTTACCTTGCTCCTTCATCTGCTGTGTGTTTTTCTGACTTCTCATTTTGCTTATCTTACTGTGTTTGGGGTCTCCTTTTTGCAGGCTGCAGGTTCGTAGTTCCCATTGTTTTTGGTGTCTGTCCCTAGTGGCTAAAGTTGGTTCAGTGGGTTGTGCAGGCTTCCTGGTGGAGGGGACTAGTGCCTGTGTACTGGTGGATGAGGCTGGATCTTGTCTTTCTGCTGGGCAGGTCCACGTCTGGTGGTGTGTTTTGGGGTGTCTGTGCCCTTATTATGATTTTAGGCAGCCTCTCTGCTAATGGGTGAGGTTGTGTTCCGGTCTTGCTAATTGTTTGGCATAGGGTGTCCAGCACAGTAGCTTGCTGGTCGTTGAGTGAAGCTGGGTGTTGGTGTTGAGATGGAGATCTCTGTGAGATTTTCACCATTTGATATTACGTGGAGCTGAGAGGTGTCTTTTTGACCATTGTCCTGAAGTTGGTTCTCCCACCTCAGAGGCACAGCACTGACGCCTGGCTGGAGCACCAAGAGCCTTTCATCCACATGGCTCAGAATAAAAGGGAGAAAAAGTAGAAAGAAAGAAAGAAAGAGTATAAAATAAAATAAAGTAAGATAAAATAAAGTCATTGAAATAAAAAATAATTATTAAGCAAAACATTTTTTTAAGTTAAAAACAAAAAGCAAAACAACGGACGGACAGAACCCTGGGAAAAATGTTAAAAGCAAAGCTTTACAGATAAAATCTCACACAGATGCATACACATATACACTCACAAAAAGAGGAAAAAGGGGAAAAAATAATATATCTTGCTCTCAAAGTTCACCTCCTCAATTTGGGATGATTCGTTGTCTCTTCAGGTATTCCATAGATGTGGGGTACATCAAGTTGATTGTGGAGCTTTAATCCACTGCTTCTGAGGTTGCTGGGAGAAATTTCCCTTTCTCTTCTTTGTTCGCAAAGCTCCCGGGATTCAGCTTCGGATTTGGTCTCGCCTCTGCATGTAGGTCGCCTGAGGGTGTCTGTTCTTCGTTCAGACAGGACGGTGTTAAAGGAGCAGCTGTTTTGGGGACTCTGGCTCACTCAGGCCGGGGGGAGGGAGGGGTGCAGATGCAGGGCGAGCATGCGTCGGCAGATGCTGGCATGACGTTGCACCAGCCTGAGGCGCGCTGTGCGTTCTCCTGGAGAAGTTGTCCCTGGATCCCGGGACCCTGGCAGTGGCGGGCTGCACAGGCTCCCGGGAGGGGAGGTGTGGAGAGTGACCTGTTCTGGCACACAGGCTTCTTGGTGGCAGCGGCAGCAGCCTTAGCGTCTCATGCCCATCTCTGGGGTCCATGCTTTTATCCGTGGCTCGCGCCCATCTCTGGAGCTCCTTTAAGCAACGCTCTTAATCCCCTCTCCTCACGCACCAGGAAACAAAGAGGGAAGAAAAAGTCTCTTGCCTCTTCAGCAGGTCCAGACTTTTTCCCATACTCCCTCCTGGCTAGATGTGGTGCACTAACCCCTTCATGTGTGTTCACGCCGCCAACCCCAGTCCTCTCCCTGCGATCCCACCGAAGCCGGAGCCTCACCTCCCAGCCCCCGCCCACCCCGGCGGGTGAGCAGACAAGCTTCTCGGGCTGGTGAGTGCTGGTCGACACCGATCCTCTGTGCGGGAATCTCTCCTCTTTGCCTTCCGCACCCCTGTTGCTGCGCTCTCTTCCATGGCTCCGAAGCTTCCCCCCTCCGCCACCCGCAGTCTCCGCCTGCGAAGGGGCTTCCTAGTGTGTGGAAACTTTTCCTCCTTCACAGCTCCCTCCCATTGATGCAGGTCCCGTCCCTATTCTTTTGCCTCTGTTTTTTCTTTTTTCTGTTGCCCTACCCAGGTACGTGGGGAGTTTCTTGCCTTTTGGGAGGTCTGAAGTCTTCTGCCAGCGTTCAGTGGGTGTTCTATAGGAGCAGTTCCAAGTGTAGATGTATTTCTGATGTACCTGTGGGGAGGAAGGTGATCTCTGCCTCTTACTCTTCCGACATCTTCCTCATCTCCTCTCCTCTCTGATTTTTATTACTTTCTTCCTTCTGGTGACTTTGGGCTTTGTTTGTTCTTCTTTTTCTAATTCCTTTAGGTGGTAGTTTAGATTGTTTATTTGAGATTTTTCTTGTTTTTTTGAGGAAGGCCTGTATTGCTATCAACTTCCCGCTTAGAACTGCTTTTACTCTCTCCCGTAGATTTTGAAACCTTTTGTTTCCATCTTCATTTGTCTCAAGGTAATTTCTGATCTCCTCTTTGATTTTTTTTATTGATCCGTTGGTTTTTATCAGCAGCTTCTTCGGTCCCCACATGTTTGTGCTTTTCCCTTTTTCCTTCCTATAATGAATTTCTAGTTTCATATAGGTGTTGTTGGAAAAAATGCTTGATATAATTTCTATTCTCTTAAATTTGTTGAGTCTTGTTTTGTGGCTTAGTAAGTAATATATCCTGGAGAACACTCCGTGTGCACTTGAAAAAATGTGTATTCTGCTGTCTTTGGATGGAATGTCCTTTAAACATGTTAGATATCTCTTAAGTTCAACTGGTATATTGTGTAATTTAAGACCACTGGTTCCTTATTGATTTTCTGTCTGGATAATCTGTCCACTGATGTAAGTGGAGTGTTAAAGTCCCCTAATATTATTGTATATTGTCAATTTCTCCCTTTATGTCTGTTGATATTTGGTTTATATATTTGGGTGCTTCTATATTGGTTTCATATATATTAATGAGTGAAATGTCCTCTTCTTATATTGATCCATTTGTCATTATATACTGCCCCTTTTTGTCTTTTGTTATAGACTATTTTAAAGTCTAATTTTTCTGTTATTAGTATTGCTACCCCTGTTTTCTTGTTGTTTACTTTCACATATAAATGAAATATAGTTTTGAAATATATTTTTCCATCCTCTCATTTTCAGTCTGTGTGTTTTAACTCTGGAGTGAGTCACTTATGAGCAGCATATAGACGGGGCTTGTTTTTTTAACCAATCAGCCCCCCTATGTCTTTTTTTTTTTTTTTTTTTTTTTTTGCGGTACACGGGCCTCTCACTGCTGTGGACTCTCCCGTTGTGGAGCACAGGCTCCGGACGTGCAGGCTCAGCAGCCATGGCTCACGGGCACAGCCGCTCCGTGGCATGGGGGATCGTCCCGGACTGGGGCACGAACTCGTGTCCCCTGCATCAGCAGGCGGACTCTCAATCACTGCACCACCAGGGAAGCCCCACCCTATGTCTTTTGATTGGACCAATTAGTCCACTGACATTTAAAGTAATTATTGTTAGGTATGTACTTATTGCTATTTTGTTACTTGTTTTCCAGTTGTTTTTGAGTCCTTCTCTGTTCATTTCTTCTTCTTTTTATTTCTTCCCTTGTGGTTTGATGATCTTTAGTGCTATGCTTGTTTTCCTTTCTTTCTAGATTTTGTGTATCTATTGCAGGTTTTTTATTTGTGCTTACCATGGGTTTCATATATGTTGACCCATACCTATATCTACTAGTTATAGTGCAAACACATTCTAAAAGATTTACATTTTTTACTTCCTTCATCCACATTTTGTGTTTTTGATGTCATATTTTACATCTTCATGTTTATCCCTTCACTGTTTATTCTAGTTATAGTTACAGTGACAACTTTTTGTTTTTCAAGCTTTGTAGTAGCTTAAGTGGTTGATCCTCAGCCTTTACTATATATTTGCCTTTCCTAGTGGGATTTCCCCTTTCCTATAGATTCTTCTTATTCTTCCTATAGCCTTTTCTTTTCCACTTAGAGAAGATCCTTTAACATTTCATTTAGTGTAGGTTTAGTATTGCTGAACTCTTAGTTTTTGCTTGTCTGAGAAGTTCTTTATTTCTCCTTCAATTCTAAATGATAGTCTTGCTGGTTAGAGTATACTAGTTTGCACGTTTTTCCTTTTCATCACTTTGAATATATCATGTCACTCCATTCTGGCCTGAAAAGTTTTGGCTGAAAAATCAGCACATAGTTTTATGGAGTTTCCCTTGTATATGACTCTTCATTTTTCTCTTGTTGCCTTTAGAATTTCTCTTTATCTGTAAATTTTGCCATTTAATTATGATATGTCTTTGTGTGGGCCTGTTTGGGTTCATCTTGTTAGGGACCATCTGTGCTTTCTGTATTTGGATATATGTTTCCTTCTTCAGGTTTGGAAAGTTTATAACTGTAATTTCATCCAATACAGTTTGACCCTCTTTTCTCTCTCTCTTTTCCTTCTGGGACCCTTATAATGTGAGTGTTTGTATGCTTCATATTATCCTAAAGGTTTGTTAAGCTGCTCTCATTTTCTAAAATTTGTTTTTCTTCTTGCTGCTCTGATTGGGTAATTTCTCTTATTCTATCTTACTGATCACTTATGTGTTTTTCTGTATCATTTAGTTTGCTACTAATTCCTTCTAGTGTGTTTTTCATTTCAGTTATTGTATTCTTCATTTCTAACTCATTCTTCTTTTATTTTCTATTTACTTTTAAAATTCTTACTGTATTCCTCTATTCTTTTCCCTAATTCAAATATCATTCGTATTACTGATGCTTTGAATTCTTTATCTGGTTGTTTATTTCTGCTTCATTATTTATTTTTTCAGGGATTTTCTCTTCTTTTTTCAGTTGAGACCAGTTCCTCTGTCTTCTCATTTTGCTTAACTTTCTCTGTCTCTATGAATTTAGGTGAAACGGTTACCTATTGTTGTCTTGAAGTGGTGTCCTTAGGTGGGAGCATCCCTATGCAGACTGCTTGTGCCCAGTGTCTTTGGTGGGAGAGCTGGATTTGATGTGAACACAAGTCATATCTTTCCTCATGGTGTGCTGGAAGCTATCACCTTGGTAGTAAGTTGGGCTGGGGATGAAGGGGTTTGTGCTAGAATCAGGTGTGAGGCAGGGCTTCCCTTCTGCCCAGTGGCCGTATCCATCATATCAGGCGTGGGGTGAATCCCAAGTTGCTGGAGCAGAGGCCTTGAGTGTTGGGTCTAAGCTGGCTCTGTTCCCTTTAAGTGTATGCTCTAACCTTTTCCAGCACCAGTACCCTTGCCCCACAAGGAAGCAGTGGTGGAGCAAGAGGGGCCTGAGTGGGCTCTTGGCATGGTCTGTGGCCATCCAGCTACAGACAGAGCTGTGCTCTGGGCTGCTTCTAATTTGTCACCTGTGCAAGTGACAGCAAAGGCTGCACCCGCCCTGCTAAGACACGGCTTCTGGACTGGGTCTTCTTTGTCTCTCACACCCAATGACTCCCCCCAGCCTCTGCCACCACCCTTCGCCCCCACAATGTAGAGCCATGCCACAGGGCTGATGGGATGCATGTGGGCCCTCAGCATGTATTAGGGCACTGGTTGTGGCAGTCCAGCTGCCCTCAGAGATAAGGACTGTCCCTTATGCACTGCCTGTGTGAGCAACAATCGCTCTGCCTCAGGAGCAAGCCAGCATGCACTGCTCCTCAGAAGCGGAATCCAGCTAAGGTGGAGATGCTGTGTGCTTTTTAATGTGTTTATCTCCCATTTCTATATCTGCATTTATAAGTTATCTGTTAAAATATTTTGTACATTTTAAGTTAAGTTGTTTTCCCTCTATTATTGAGGTTATTACTCTTCATATATTCCAGACATCATTCCTTTGGAAGATACATGTTTGTATATATTTTTTCGAGTCTGTGGCTTGTTTTTGAATTTTCTAATATCTTTTGATGACACTTCAGTATTCTCACTATGATGGCTCTTCTTAACTACTTATTTACTTTTCCTGTTTTGGATTTCTGAGGCCTCTTGAACCTGTTCATTGACATACTCATCAATTCTGGAAGATCTCAACTATTATGTCTTTATAGTACCAGTCACTCTGTGTCGTCCCCATTTGTCGTCAAATTAAGCATAAGCTAATTTGACAACACTGAGTTCCCCATGTCTCTTACTTTCCCTTCTACCTGATCTTTATGTACAGCTTTCTTTTATTTTTATTTAGTTATATATATATATATATATTTTTAACATCTTTATTGGGGTATAATTGCTTTACAATGGTGTGTTAGTTTCTGCTTTATAACAAAGTGAATCAGTTATACATATACATATGTTCCCATATTTCTTCCCTCTTGCATCTCCCTCCCTCCAACCCTCCCTATCCCACCCCTCCAGGCGGTCACAAAGCACCGAGCTGATCTACCTGTGCTATTCAGCTGCTTCCCACTAGCTATCTACCTTACATTTGTTAGTGTATATATGTCCATAACTCTTTCTCGCTTTGTCACAGCTCACCCTTCCCCCTCCCCATATCCTCAAGTCCGTTCTCCAGTAGGTCCATGTCTTTATTCCTGTCTTACCCCTAGGTTCTTCATGACATTTTTTCCCCTTAAATTCCATATATATGTGTTAGCATAAGGTATTTGTCTTTCTCTTTCTGACTTACTTCACTCTGTATGACAGACTCTAAGCCTATCCACCTCATTAAAAATAGCTCAATTTCATTTCTTTTTATGGCTGAGTAATATTCCATTGTATATATGTACCACATCTTTATCCATTCATCTGATGATGGGCACTTAGGTTGTTTCCATCTCTGGGCTATTGTAAATAGAGCTGCAATGAACATTTTGGTATATCACTCTTTTTGAATTATGGATTTCTCAGGGTATATGCCCAGTAGTAGGATTGCTGGGTCATATGGTAGTTCTATTTGTAGTTTTTTAAGGAACCTCCATACTGTTCTCCATAGTGGCTGTACCAATTCACATTCCCACCAGCAGTGCAGGAGTGTTCTCTTTTCTCCACACCCTCTCCAGCATTTATTGTTTCTAGATTTTTTGATGATGGCCATTCTGAATGGTGTGAGATGATATCTCATTGTAATTTTGATTTGCATTTCCCTAATGATTAACGATGTTGAGCATTCTTTCATGTGTCTGTTGGCAGTCTGTATATCTTCTTTGGAGAAACGTCTATTTAGGTCTTCTGCCCATTTCTGGATTGGGTTGTTTCTTTTTTTGTTATTGAGCTGCATGAGCTGCTTGTAAATTTTGGAAATTAACTCTTTGTCATTTCGTTCATTTGCAAATATTTTCTCCCATTCTGAGGGTTGTCTTTTGGTCTTGTTTATGGTTTCCTTTGTTGTGCAAAAGCTTTGAAGTTTCATTAGGTCCCATTTGTTTGTTTTTGTTTTAATTTCCATTTCTCTAGGAGGTAGGTCAAAAAGGATCTTGCTGTGATTTATGTCATAGAGTGTTCTGCCTATGTTTTCCTCTAAGAGTTTGATAGTTTCTGGCCTTACATTTAGGTCTTTAATCCATTTTGAGCTTATTTTTGTGAATGGTGTTACAGAGTGATCTAATCTCATACTTTTACATGTACCTGTCCAGTTTTCCCAGCACCACTTATTGAAGAGGCTGTCCTTTCTCCACTGTACATTCCTGCCTCCTTTATCAAAGATAAGTTGAGCATATGTGCGTGGGTTTATCTCTGGGCTTTCTATCTTGTTCCATTGATCTATCTTTCTGTTTTTGTGCCAGTACCATACTGTCTTGATTCAAAAAATCATGAGAGATTACTACAAGCAACTCTATACCAATAAAATGGACAACCTGGAAGAAATGGAAATTGCTTTGGCTATTCGGGGTCTTTTGTGTTTCCATACAAATTGTGAAATTTTTTGTTCTAGTTCTGTGAAAAATGCCAGTGGTAGTTTGATAGGGATTGCATTGAATCTACACAGGCGAATTCTATCAAACATTTAGAGAAGAGCTAACACCTATTCTTCTCAAACTCTTCCAAAATATAGCAGAGGGAGGAACACTCCCAAATTCATTCTAAAAGGCCACCATCACCTTGATACCAAAACCAGGCAAGGATGTCACAAAGAAAGAAAACTACAGGTCAATATCACTGATGAACATAGATGAAAAAATCCTCAACAAAATACTAGCAAACAGAATCCAACAGCACATTAAAAGGATCATACACCATGATCAAGTGGGGTTTATTCCAGGAATGCAAGGATTCTTCAATATATGCAAATCAATCAATGTGATAAACCATATTAACAAATTGAAGGGGAAAAACCATATGATCATCTCAATAGATGTGGAGAAAGCTTTTGACAAAATTCAACACCCATTTATGATAAAAACCTTGCAGAAAGTAGGCATAGAGGGAACTTTCCTCAACATAATAAAGGCCATATATGACAAACCATAGCCAACATCATCCTCAATGGTCAAAAACTGAAAGCATTTCCACTAAGGTCCGGAAGAAGACAAGGTTGACCACTCTCACCACTCTTATTCAACATAGTTTTGGAAGTTTTAGCCACAGCAATCAGAGAAGAAAAAGAAATAAAATGAATCCAAATCGGAAAAGAAGAAATAAAGCTGTCACTGTTTGCAGATGACATGATACTATACATAGAGAATGCTAAAGATGCTACCAGAAAACTACTAGAGCTAATCAATGAATTTGGTAAAGTAGCAGGACACAAAATTAATGCACAGAAATCTCTGGCATTCCTATACACTAATGATGAAATATCTGAAAGTGAAATCAAGAAAGCACTCCCATTTACCACTGCAACAAAAAGAATAAAATGTCTAGGAATAAACCTACCTAATGGGACAAAAGACCTGTATGCAGAAAATTTTAAGACACCGATGAAAGAAATTAAAGATGATAGAAATAGATGGAGAGATATACGATGTTGGAAGAATCAACATTGTGAAAATAACTCTACTACCCAAAGCAATCTACAGATTCAATGCAATCCCTATCAAACTACCAGTGGCATTTTTCACAGAACTAGAACAAAAAATTTCACAATTTGTATGGAAACACAAAAGACCCCGAATAGCCAAAGCAATCTTGGGAACGAAAAACGGAGCTGGAGGAATCAGACTCCCTGGCTTCAGACTATTTATTTAATTTATTTTTTGGCTGTGTTGGGTCTTCTTTGCTGTGCACAGGCTTTCTCTGGTTGCCATGAGCGTGGGCTACTCTTCATTGCAGTTTGCAGGCTTCTTATTGTGGTTGCTTCTCGCATTGTGGAGCACGGACTCTAGATGCACGGGCTTCAGTAGTTGCAGCACATGGGCTCAGTAGTTGTGGCTCACGGGCTCTAGAGCACAGGCTTAGTAGTTGTGGCACATGGGCTTAGTTGCTCCATGGCATGTGGGATCTTCCCGGACCAGGGATCGAACCTGTGGCCCCTGCATTGGCAGGCGGATTCTCAACAGCTGTGCCACCAGGGAAGCTCTATGTGCCACTTTCTGTATAGTTTCTTCTAATTTGCTTCCAGATTACTGACTGTCTTCTTAACTCCTTAATCCGTTATTAAACCTGTTCCCTGAGTTATTTTTTTCCCTTTCCCTTTTATTTTGAAACAATCTCAGTCTTATATAAAAGTTGAAATTACTGTACATAGCTGTTTTTTCTGACCTGTTTGAGGTCAAGTTGCCAACAAGATGCTCAACCAGCTCTCAGTGTTTTAGTGTGTTTTCATAAGAACAAGGACATTCTCTTACACAACCATAGTATAACTATTAAAATGCGGAAATCATCATTGATACATTACTACCATCTAATCCCCTGACCCATTTCAAATTTCTCTAGTTTCCTAATATTGTTCCTTAGAGCTAAATGATTCAGTGCAGAATCATTTGCTGCATTATTTGTTTATTTTTTTTTCAGTCTGGAACAGTTTCCCAGTCTCTCCTTGACTTTCATAAGCTTGGTAAGTTTGAAGATTAATGAATAGTTATGGTATAGAATGTTCCCTGATTTGGGGTTTTCTATTTTTTTTCATGATTAGATGTTTATTATGCATCTTTGGCAGTAATATCACAGAGATAATGCTATATTCTTATTGAATCCTATGAGAGGTCACTTGATTTTTATTTGTTCCCCTACTAATGATTAAAAAACTGAAAATAGAGTTACCATATGATCCAACAATCCCATTTCTGGGCATATATCTAGAAAAGATGAAGACTCTAATTCAAAAAGATTCATGCACCCCAATGTTCACAGCAGCACTATTTACAGTAGCCAAGACATGGAAGCCATTTAAATATCCATTGGCAGATGAATGGATAAAGAAGATGTGGTGTATATACACAGTGTAATACTACTCAGCCATAAAAAAGAATGAAATAATGCCATTTGCAGCAACATGGATGGACCTAGAGATTATCATACTAAGTGAAGTAAGCCAGACAAAGACAACTCCCATATGATATCACTTACATGTGGAATCTAAAAAATGATACAAATGAACTTATTTACAAAACAGAAATAGACTCACAGGTATAGAAAACAAATTTATGGTTACCAAAGGGGATAGCAGAAATGGGGGAGAGATAAATTAGGAGTTTGGGATTAGCATATACACTATATATAAAATAGGTAAACAGTAAGGACCCACTGTATAGCACAGGGAACTACGTTCAATATCTTGTAACAACCTATAATGGAAAAGAATCTGAAAAATAATATATATATGTATATATATATATATATATGTATAACTGAATCACTTTGTTGTACACTTGAAAGTAAGACAACGTTGTAAATTAACTATATTTTAATTTAAAGAATGATACCTTATAATACTCTCCTGTATTTCTAATAACTGGTCAGTAGATACTTCAAAGTTTTTTTTATAGAGACAAATCATGTGCAAATAATAACAGTTTTATGTATTCTTTGGTAATCCTTAGCAATTCATTGATTGTTCTTGTCTTCTTTTGCTGGTTCGAACTACAAATAGGAAGTGGTGATTGTGGGCCTCATTGACATTTTTCTAATTTTAGAGGCAATACTCCCAACATTTCTCCTTTTAAGACACTGTTTGTTGCATGGTTTTTGTTGATTCCCTTTTTTCAGATTAGGAAAGTTCCCTTCCATTCTTGGTTTGCTAGAAGTTTTCAAGTAAAAAAAAATGTGCTGAATTTTTGTCAAATACTCTTGTATTTATAACTTTATGGCTTTTCTCATTTATTCTAACATGTAGTAAATGTCATTGAGAGATTTCTTACTATGAGTTTATCTTTGCATTGCTGGAATAAGCCCTGCTTGCCAATGGCATATTGTACTTTTAGACACTGTAAGATTTAGTTTTCTAAAATTTCATTTAGACTTGATGTATCTATATTAATAAGTTAAATAGGCTTTTGCTTTTCCTTTCTTGTACTGTTCCATTGTGGTTGTGATATCAAAACTATTCTAGTCTCATAAAATGAGAAACTGGAAGATTTTGCATAAAATTGGAATGATCTTTTCCTTAAATGTTAGGAAGAACTGTCCTATAAAACTATCTGGTTTTGTGTTTTCTTTGTGGGACAATTTTAAATTCCTGCTTCAAATTTTAAATAGCTCTGTAGATCTGGTTGGAATTTCTGTTTTTTTCTAGAGTGAGTTCCATTAATTTCTAAAAAGTGTTCCATTTCATGTGAGTTTTTCAAATTTATCTGTAGTTAATCCCCTTTCTCATTCATACTATTATTTCTTCATGTCTCCTTTTTATTTATTTTATTATTTATTATTTTTTTTACAACTTTATTGGAGTATAATTGCTTTACAATGGTGTGTTAGATTCTGCTTTATAACAAATGAATCAGTTATACATATACATATGTTCCCATATCTCTTCCCTCTTACGTCTCCCTCCCTCCCACCCTCCCTATCCCACTCCTCCAGGCGGTCACAAAGCACCAAGCTGATCTCCCTGTGCTATGTGGTTGCTTCCCACTAGCTATCTACCTTATGTTTGGTAGTGTATATATGTCCATGCCTCTCTCTCACTTTGCATGTCTCCTTTTAAATCTTTATTTTTTCAAAAAGTTTATATTCTTGGTTAGTTCGTTTAAAAACCAAAATTTGGATTTTCTCTTTTATTACTTGTTTGCTGGCAGTATTTAAAACATAAATTAGTCTAGAACTTTATTAAATGTATTATTAGAGTCATATGAGTCAACTCATTTAGACTATTAATATGTTAAATTATATATACAGGTTTCATGATATTGAATTATCCTTCTATTCCTGGGAAAACTCATAGTTGATCATAGTGAATGACTTTAAAAATATATACTCTAGTTGGTTAATTAATAATTTATTTAAAAATTTTGCATCTATACTCAGTGAGTTGGGCTAACACTTTTTCTTACTTTGGGTATAGTTTTGGAATCTATAATATTAGTGCCTTATAAAATGAACTGGGCAGATTTTGCTCCTTTTTAGTGGAACGACTTGTATATAATAGGAATTTAGAGATCTACAAAGTTTGGTGGAACTTGCTTGTAAAACAATATGGACCTGGAGATTTATGAGAGCGAAAATTTTTACTACCACTTCAGTTTTGTTTGTATTAGTTATCTTTCTTTTTGTGCCTATTTTGGCATTTTATAGATTTCTATGTGCTTATCTATTTAATTTGTGTTTTCAAATCTATTAGCATGTAATTGTTCACAGTACATTTTTATTGTTTTTAATCTCTGTTGTATCTTGTTTAATCTTCATTTTGTTTACTTGAGCCTAATTCTTTAAAAAATTAGTTTTGCCAATTTCTATCTTTTTTAAGAACCAATTTTCATTTTGTAAAACTTATATGTTGTTTTTTCTCTATTTTATTTTTTTATTCTTATTATTCTTTCTTTATATTTTCTTTCTGCACTTTTTTTCCAGTTTGTGAGTTGAATGTTCAACTTTTTTTTGCTTTTAACATTTCTTGTTTCCTGATCAAATAATTTAATACCATAAATTTTGACCTATATACCTATATAACATTTTCAGGTGTGGCCCCCAAATTTTGGCATGTACAGTTTTATTATCATTTTATTCTAGCATTTCTTAATTTTATTTGTTTCCTTTTTAAATAAAGGGGTTATTTATTAATATGTAATTTTATTCCAAATATATATGAAGCTATTTGTTAACTTTTAAAATTAATTTCTAATTTTAGTGCATGAATTTTCATAGCAGCATTACTCATAATAACCCCAAAGAGGAAACGATCCAAATGACCATTAATGGATGAATGGATAAACAAAATGTGATATGTCTATACAATGGATTTTATTGGGCAGTAAAAAGGAATGAAGTACTGATTCATACTATAAAATAGATGAACCTTGAAAACATTATGCTATGTGAAAGAGGCCAGACAGAAAAGGTCACATATTATATGATTTTACTTATAGGCAATGTCCAGTATAGGCAAATCTATAGAGGCACAGTAGATTTATGGTTGACAGAAGCTGGGAGGTGGTGGGTTTAGAGGGAAATGGAGAATGACTGCTAATGGGTACAGGGTAATTTTCTGGAGGTGATGAAAATATTCTAAAATTTATTGTGGTGATAGTTGCTCAGTTTTGTGAATATACTAAAAAACCTTGAATTGTACATTGTAAATGTATGGTATGTGAGTTATACATCAATAAAGTTGTTACATAAAAAAGGCCTAGGGTTGTTGCAGCAAAGTATTGGTTAGACATGAGAATGACAGAAGTTTTCAGTTATCTCAAAATGATTATTTAAAGATCTGAAGAATGCACTGTTTCATATTTGTTTAAAGTTAGATTGTTCCAATTTATTGCTTATTGATAAAAGCAGGATAAAAACATTAAATATCAATGTTTTATATTTTTCTTAATGTTTTATTGATTTATTTTTGTTTTACTAATATAGTTTAACAAGGCAGTTTTACATAAGCTCACATCAACCACAAAAAGTAGTAAGAATTTTCTTAAACACATGGTGTAAAATTTTATATTTGGTTCCACTTAAATAGTCTAATACCTCTTCCTAAATTTCCTGATCAACCAAACTCTCCCCACATCTTTGGGTTCAATGAGTTTATTTTTAATGTTATTACTGGCTAGAGGAAAGCTTGGTTTTGCTTTGCACAATCAAAATAAATAAATCAGGAATATGAAAATTATTGTTTGAGTAGGGCAAATAAAAATTTAATTATGTGAACCGGTAGTTCATTAGGAATAAAACAGAAAAATTGTATTAAAACGAATGAGCAAGAGACCCAACTTTTTTTTTAGTTCCCTAGTGAATTAGATCAGTTTTTGTCAAACTACAGGTCGTAAATCATTACTGGTTTGTTAAATTAAAAAATAAAGAGCAAAAATTGAATGAAAAAGTTTTACTGTCAAGCAGGGAACCCAATTCAGTATAGTCTAGATAGGTTCTGGGATATGAGGCTGGGAATAGGAAGAATAGGATAAATCTTTTAAAGTCAAAAAATCATAGACTGTATCTGTCCTATTTTAGGAAAGCAAAATCTCTGAGTGGTGTTGACTGGCTGGGTGTATCTGAGTTTGTGTGTTAGATAAACACTGGGCTGGCTGGAGATGGTCTATTTGTATAAGTAGGCCCCCATCTGGATTATGGTGCTTAATGTGGTCTGTGCCCATGTCCGCAGGACAAGTCGAGGCTTACTTTGGGATATGAAATCATTTTAGTGGGTAGTGACTAAAGATATTTTATAAAATGAAATAGAGTAGAATAGAAAATAGTAGAGCACAGTGCATGCAGTATTTTGTGAAACTTGTTTTAGTTATTTATATGTATGCTCTGGTCTATGATGTACTGTATTTCTTACTATGTTCATGGTCTAAAAAGTTCTAATGGTACTGAATTAAATGATGTTTCTTGAGTTTTTGTTTTTGTTTTTTGTCTTAATTTCATTCTTAATAAGATATGC
This sequence comes from Lipotes vexillifer, assembly GCF_000442215.2. Taxonomy (NCBI): domain Eukaryota; kingdom Metazoa; phylum Chordata; class Mammalia; order Artiodactyla; family Lipotidae; genus Lipotes; species Lipotes vexillifer. The sequence goes on from NW_006798085.1 coordinate 2,886,727, forward strand.
TCATAGTAACATTTCAAACTGTTCAGAAGGGTGTAAAATGAAAAGTCCCACCCTCCTGATCCCATTTCCACTTCCCCAAATCAAGACCATTAAAATTATTTGTGAATAAATACATATACAAATGTACCCATTGCCATTTTTATTGATACAATTTATATATATTACAAATTATAATATAAAATACACAAAATGATCATACTCTAGATACTAATGTGAAACTAGTTTTCAACCAGGTTTATTCACTTACATACCTTGGACCATACTAATTCATTCTCTTTCTGTGTGCATAATCTCCCACTGCATGGGTGTACATTATTTGTATATCCAGTCCCATAATGGTCATTTCAGGGATTTCCAGATTGGCTACTACAAAATAATGCTATAGTGAATATGCTTGTCCGTATCTTTTCATGCTTCTGTGGTGAAATCTATAGCACAAATTCCTAAAAGTAGAACAATTGGGTCAAGGGGAATATGCATTTAAAATTCTGGTAGATCTTTCCAAATTACCTTCTGAAACGTTCATACCAGTTTCCATTCCCACAATCCGTCTATGAGAACGCCTGTCTCTCCTTGTCAACACCAGTGTTTAGCAAGATTTTTTTTTTTTTCTTTTTTTTTTTTCCTTGCGTTATGCGGGCCTCTCACTGTTGTGGCCTCTCCCATTTGCGGAGCACAGGCTCCGGACGCGCAGGCTCAGTGGCCATGGCTCACGGGCCCAGCCGCTCCGCGGCATGTGGGATCTTCCCGAAACGGGGCACGAACCCGCGTCTCCTGCATCGGCAGGCGGACTCTCAAGCACTGCGCCACCAGGGAAGCCCTAGCAAGATTTTAAAGTTTGTCCAATGTAATGAAAATGATATATCAGCACAGAGGCAGGCTAACATTAAGAGTGAGATGCTGGGGTCCCAGCAGCTAGATTTGATTCCCAGCTCAACCACTTCCAAGCTGTGTGACTTTGGACAAATTACTTCATCTTTCTAAGCTTCAGTTTCCTCATCTGAAGAATGAGGAATGACATTCCTGCCTCAAGGGATGATTGTAGTTAGAATGGTTAAGTAGGTGTCTTGGACATAATAAATGTTAATGTATTCTCTACCTTTCAGTATTTAACATTAACTTAAAATTCAAAGCTGTTCTTCTTAAGTCTAAGAAGTAGAGTAACATAGTAGCCTAATCAAGACTTTTGAAGGTTGAAATGTGAATTCATCCACAGTTCATTTTTAGTAAGTTTCTGAAACCACTTTCCTTCCTGTGGTAATGTTGGTTTAACAAAGAGAGAAAATTAATGATTGGCATGTACTGGGTCCTTGCTGAGTATTGTCACCATACTGTTGCCTTCTTTAGACAACCACCTTGGTGTCCATTGTGTGCTGTGTCCATTTATAAAATTACTAACGTTAAATTACCCCTAATTTTGGAAAAAGAACAAATTTACATTGTTCTAGAGTACTTTATTAAAATTTTTTATATCTTAATATTTTACTTTAAGTATTAATGCATATTCATTTGCAGTCAGTGACATGTTATTCTGAACATTTGTCAACTGCTTCTTTTATAGATGAAAAAAATGAAGAGATTTAAAGATCCAAAAGAATTGTGTGCTTTATCTCATGTTGTTTACTTAAAGAGAAACTAAAAGAACTTTGCTAGGCTCAATTGTCTGAAGGCTTCTTCATGGCTTATCACCCTCAAGACCTGAAACCTGTTGGAAAATATTTTGATTGTTTCATTTTTCTCAAGTTATCATTCTAGCAATTCTGTTAAAAAGTATGTAACGTAATATGTGCTATGTGTAAAAATGACCACATATAAAATGTTACACACACAAAAAAAATATGTTACACAAATGCCACAGTTATTTAATCACGTTAATTTAAGTATTAGCTTAGAATCAGATGTAAGATGAACTAGTATGGAAGCCAGAAAGCCTAACTGTTGCCAAAATGAGGAGTGGAAACTTCTACTCATGTTATTAATCAAAATCACTGTTGTATGAGGACTCTCATTTCTCAACCAGTGTTTAATAGATAAAACCCTATATCAATGAATAAGACTGGATGACTGGGTTGTGGACTCCCTTCATCAGAATCATGTGTGGTACTTGCTTAAAATTAAAATTTCCCAAGGACTCACCTAAGTTCCCCTTAACCCCATTTTCTTATTTCTTATTATTTCTAGGCCTCAGTCCATATTACCTGGCCTCAGCCCATACCTGAATCCATATCATATCATCAGACTCACTGTGAGAGACGGGTGTAGGAGAATTTACATTTTCAACAAGCACCTTAGGTGATTCTTATGCAAGCCAAAATTCAAGGATCATTAGTAGAACATTATGATTTATGTTCCACTATTTAGTAGGAGCTTCCAGGAATGGTTGGTAGGTTTCTGGCCTCTCAGAAGATCATACTACCTTCTAAGATGCTGGAAAATGGGATGTACAGCAGGCTGTACTGGGATGGCAGTGTAAAAGTAAAAGTATAGAAGTTTCTGGGAGTATAGAAGTATTCAGCCATGCTTTCACCATCCTTATAATGTGGCTAATTGGGAATCAAAACGGACACAGAAAATGGCCACAAGGAGAAAATCCCCAGGTTCTTACCAACAGACAGCTTTGATATGGACTTGTTAATATGAAAGTGTGATGAAAACAGTGAATCCTATGAATAAAACGTTTTGGTGGATAATCACATAGATTAAAATAGATTACATTGTTAAAGCTAAAATTCATGGATTTTTTCCACCGAAAAACATCATAAGGGGAGACCTGAAGGGGGAGGATAAGTGGAGAGTTGCATGTACAGAAACTATGAAAAAGAATTTTCCCTTCCTTCAACCATTTGTCACTTATAGCTCCTAAAATCTTGGCTTAGGCTAAGGAAAGAAACTAGGCCAAGTCTAGTCAAAGCAGAGAAAGGGCCAGAGTCAAGAGTGGGGCTGGGAATGGGACAAATAGTAGTACAGGATTTAGGCGAGGCTAGAACTAGGGGCAAGGCTAGCCATGTGGTGGGGTTAGGGGGAGCTGATATGCACATTGCCTTATGTTCTATGCATTGCAAGTCTGGAAATTCTAGAGGGTTGGACATATATAGCATGAGAGCCAGAAGTGACAGCTAGCTCTTCAGAGACGTTAAACATAATGGCCTTGTTAACATTAAACCTGGGATAACTTAAAATAATTTGCTGCAATTATCAATGACCCTGAACTATTTTTTTCTGTATTGTGGTACTAAGTACATCCAGTTACATAAGCAGGAGGGAATAGAGATTAGATATTGATGTATTAGACTGGAAGGCATTATAATGCAATGGCAAAAATGGCTTCAGATTCAGACCTGGATTTAAATCTCTGGGATATCATATATTTTCTGGGTGACCTTAGCCAAGCAGCTTACCTTCTCTGAGTTTCAGTTGCCTCATCTGTAAAATGAAGGTGACAGTAGAACCTTCCTCACTGAGTTGTTATGCAAAGTAAGCAAGATCATATATGTAACATGCCTGGTTTAAGAGAAATCATCCATCCATGCTGCCCCCTCTCCCTCCACTTCTCATCCCTATTTCCCCTCAGTCTCTCTTCCTGTTACTGACATAGGCCAATTAACTTCTGTATCTTCTCTACTTTTTTGTGAAAGAAGGATTGTAACATCTTAGGACAAAAACCTTCAAGATTTGTTATAAGAAACACAGGGGTTATAATATATTACTTTGTGTCTTTAGGATAAAACTATTTTTAAACACATCTTGTAAATTACTAAAGCCTAAAAAAATGTCATTTGGAAAATTACCTTTCTTTGCAGGCTCCCAGACCCTTTTAAAAAGAACTCATTTTACATTTTCATGTGTGGAGAAGAGCAAATGATTAATGAGCACTGCAAAGAAATGTTTTAATGAAGCTAGCTATGGTCTCAGATGGGAGAGATGAAACAGAAACAGGCATATTAAGTTAATATTGGATATTTATTTGGTTTTCTTGGGCAAGTACATTGCCTTTCCTAAAAATCTATGACATCTGGTTTCTTTACTTTCCCTCACTTCTGATTCCCTCTGGTTCTGATTCCAGCATGAAGGATGGACAGACAGACACATGAAGCTGATAAGCTCCTATCCTGCATGACCTGAGCTGAACATTGTTGAGACTTTCAGCTATCCTGCAACTCCACCACAGAGTAACCCACTAAAATAATTAACTCCAGAATTTCAGGTTCTAGCTCTTAAACCCTGAGAGTCTTGGCCATGTTGCAAAGCTGCAGACCCCATGAGTGGCCTGAAATTTGAGATAGCATATTAACTATACCACAAACTAGACTAGAGTTTCTATGTGAGTTGAAATGTAAATTACTCTGGGGGACTTTCCTGGTGGTGCAATGGTTAAGAATCTGCCTGCCGATGTAGGGGACATGGGTTCCACCCCTGGTCTGGGAAGATCCCACATGCCGCAGAACCCATGCACCACAACTACTCAGCCTGCATTCTAGAGGCTGCAAGCCACAACTACTGAGCCCTCGTGCCACACCTACTGAAGCCCCCGTGTCTAGAGTCCATGCTCTGCAACAAGAGAAGCCACTGCAATGAGAAGCCTGCACAGCGCAACAAAGCGTAGCCCCCACTCGCCGCAACTAGAGAAAGCCCACGCGCAGCAACAAAGACCTAACGCAGCCAGAAATAAATAAATAAAAGCAATAAATTTATTTAAATAAAAGTAAATTACTCTGAACATGGCTTTTTAGTTTCCTATGATGATAATGAACAGGGATCAAGTTCTGCTATCATATACATAGTAATGTTTTTCTAGGAATATCATTGTGAGTAATCTGACTCCTCCGTGCCTTTGGTGCTGTCCATCAGAACAAGCACAATGAAAAAGCATTAAATTCAACCAACATTTGTTGAGGAGTTATTATGTGCCAGGCACTTCCACATACATCATCTATGGTTAATACTTAGAAAAATTTGTGAAGAAGACACTATTCCAAGGAGAGTTTACATGACTTGCTCTAGGTCACAGAGCTTCTAAAGGGTGGAGTCAGACTCAACTTCAGGTCTGTATTACCTGTATTTCTTCAAACTCAGTATTCTTTCCACAGAGTCACAGCTTAAATAGAATGATTCTTTAGGGAAGAGATATTTGTCCTGAATTAAGACTGTGGAGGTGGTGTTACCTTGACATACAAGAAGCAGAGGAAATAGAATTTCTGTCCCCCCACAAAATTTTAAAGTCTTTATTTTTAGAGCAGTTTTAGGGTTACAAAAATTGAGAGGGAGGTACAGATATTTCCCATATACCCCTGCCTCCAACACATGCATAACTTCATCTCATTATCAAGATCCCCCACCAGAGTGGCACACTTGATGACCCACACTGAAACTACATCATAATCACTCAAAGTCCATAGTTTACATTAGTGTTCACTATTGGTGTTGTACATTCTATGGGTTGGACAAATGTATAATGAAATGTATCCACCATTATAATATCATACAGAGCATTTTCACTGCTGTAAAAATCCTCTGGGACTCCACCTATTCATTTCTCTCTCCCCTCCCCACAATCCTGGCAACCACAACCCTGGCAACCACTGATCTTTTTTTTTTTAACATCTTTATTGGAGTATAATTGCTTTACAATGGTATGTTAGTTTCTGCTTTATAACAAAGTGAATCAGCTATACATATACATATATCCCCATATCCCCTCCCTCTTGCATCTCCCTGCCTCCCACCCTCCCTATCCCACCCCTCTAGGTGGTCACAAAGCACCGAGCTAATCTCCCTGTGCTATGAGGCTGCTTTCCACTAGCTAGCTATTTTACATTTGGTAGTGTGTATATGTCAGTGCTACTCTCTCACTTCGTCCCAGCTTACCCTTCCCCCTCCCCATGTCCTCAAGTCCATCCTCTACGTCTGCATTTTTATTCCTGTCTTTCCTGTAGGTTCTTCATAACCTTTTTTTTTTTTTTAGATTCCATATATATGTGTTAGCATCCAGTATGTTTTTCTCTTTCTGACTTACTTCACTCTGTATGACAGACTCTAGGTCCATCCACCTCACTACAAATAACTCAATTTCATTTCCATTTATAGCTGAGTAATATTCCATTGTATATATGTGCCACATCTTCTTTATCCATTCATCTGCTGATGGACACTTAGGTTGCTTCCATGTCCTGGCTATTGTACATAGAGCTGTAATGAACATTGGCAACCACTGATCTTTTTACTGTCTCTGTAGTTCTGTCTTTTTCAGACTATCACATAGTTGGCATCACACAGTATGTAGTCTTTTCAGATTGGCTTCTTTCACTTAGTAATATGTGCATTTAAGTTTCCTCCATGTTTTTTCATGTCTTGATAGCTCATTTCTTTTTTTTTAAATTTTTACGGGAGTATAGTTGATTTACAGTGTTGTGTTAGTTTCTGCTGTACAGCAAAGTGAATCAGTTATACGTATACATATATACACTCGTTTTTAGATTCTTTTCCCATATAGGTCATTACAGAGTATCCCTGTGCTATACAGTAGGTCCTTATTAGTTATCTATTTTATATAGAGTAGAGTGTATATGTCAATCCCAATATCCCAATTTAACCTTCCCCCCATTTCCCCCGTGGTAAGCATAAGTTTGTTTTCTACATCTGTGACTCTATTTCTGTTTTGTAAATAAGTTCATTTGTACCATTTTTTTTTTTAGATTCCACATATAAGCGGTATCATGATAGCTTATTTCTTTTTAGTGCTGAATGATATTCCATTCCATGGATGTACCACAGTTTATTTATCCATTCACCTACTGAAGGATATCTTGGTTCCTTCCAAGTTTTGGTAATTATGAATAAAGCTGAAAGGGAACCAGTTTCCAAATCATCAAATTCCTATAGTACTATTTGCTAAAAATGATTTGCCTTTCCCACCTCTTTTTCCCAGTCTCTAAAAAGAAAAGCATACTTTTCAAAGGTCAGGAATCTTACTGTGATACTTTGACCCAGCCTGTAAAAACCCTTGGGTCTAAATAAAGCAAAAATTCCAAATATTCATGTCCAGAAATCTTCTTTAACTAAAGGCCCTGTAACCTACCTCTTCTTCATCCATCTCGCTAACAGATGTATTTCAAATAAAATTTTATGTCTTATGTTTAATAATAATCACAATGTATAATATCTTCATGCTATTTTTACCGATTATGTATGCATGATAATTGCAACTATAACTCAATCCAGAGGACTTTTTATACTTGGAGACTTATGGTCACGAGAAAATAAAAATAATTCAATTTCTATTTATGGACATATTTTATTGCAGAGAAATTCAATATGGAGATCAATAGAGGACTTTCAAGTATAAAAATATTATAGACTATGATTCTGTAGGGAGAATGTAATGGATATTTGATTTCAAGATGAAGAAAGAAACAATGTATATTTTCTGAAGGTTAAAGAAAAGTTTACACTTTTGTGTTTAATGTTTGATGGTGGGCATCAAATTGCCTTGGTTTCTATAATCCAATGAATATCTTTAAACATGTAATATAACAGTTTTATTTTAAATTGTCAATATGTATAGTATGCTAGAAATTATACCTCTTGCAACTGTTTAAACAAGATGAAAAAAATCTAGATGTCAACTTAACATGTGAGGGAGTACATAGCTTCTCAAAAAACTTTTAGGAGTTATGTGAATAAAAATTTGAAGACCCCAGTCCTATCATGTTGTCAGGTGTTGGGTATAACATGTGCAAAGCATCTAGAATAACACTCAATTAATGCTGCTATTATCTGAAGGACTGAGTTCTAATTTTAACCCTCTTTCTTCCTTGGTATTTGGTCCAGGTCACTTGTATTTCTCTGCACTTTAGTTTCATTGTCTAGATAAAGGATAACACGGATGACTGTAAAACACTTTGAGTATAGGGAGGTAGATGATACCTAACATCGATAATGTCAATGATAATGTTCATGATGATGAAAATATAGGCATAGGCTGTATAAGTCAAGGCATATAGCAGGTGTTCAATAAATGTTTGTTGAATTAGTTAATGAATGCTATAGGGAACTTTCCTAGAATGAAAGACCATGTACCCATTCATTGGGCATCTTCCCTTAATACCTGCATTGGTGTTTATAAAGAAAATGGACATTTTCTCTTAAAGATAAAAGAGTAGGAAGTAAAATCCTTTCCTGGCATGTGGTTGCCTATTAATGCTCAGAGAGTGTTTTCCTCATTGGACTCTTGACCATTACTGCGATATAGTGTAGTGGTTAAGAGCAGGGTTGGCTCAAGTTCAAACTAGCTGTGTAGCCTTGGGCAAGTCACTTAACCTCTCTTCAACTCAGCTATCTCATCTTTAAATGGGTATAATAATAATAATACTGACCTGATAAGATTGTTTTGAGGAATAGTGAGGTGGGTTATGGGATTATAGATTGTGTGGAAGGTAAAGAATGTTACCTCCATAGTTGTCCATGTCCTAAACCCTAGAACCTGTGACTCTGTTATCTTACATGACAGAAGGACTTTGAAGATATAAGTTAAGGATCTTGAGATGGGGAAGATTATCCTGGGTTATAAGGTGGGTCCTTGTAAGAGAAAGAGGGAGGCAGGAGAGTCAGTGTCAAAGTGATGCAGTGGGAGACAGACTTGATAGGCCATTGCTGGCTTTGAAGATGGAGGAAGAGGGCTATGAGCCAGGGGATGTGGACAACTTCCTGAAGCTGGAAAAGGCAGGGAAATCGGTTTTCCCTTAGAGCTTCCAGAAAGGAACACAATCCTTCTGACATCTTGATTTTGGCCTACAGAGGTCTATTTTTAATTTCTGACTTCCAGCACTGTAGGATAATACATTTGTGCTATTTCAAGTCAACAAGGTTGTGGTAATTTGTTACAGCAGCAGTAGGATACTGACACAGGTGGGGTAGCCATTATTACTCTGTTTACAATCCTCTTCAGTTCTGGCTTTTCTTGGCTTTCTTCACAGGGCAATGTAATCTAAACACTTCTCCAAAATTAAAATGAATCTTCTTGCCCGTGTACACACTATTTTCCAGCCCCTAGCTACTCTTAGTCTCAAGGCAGCCACCTGTGAAAGTAGCCCCAGTTCTACAATAGACAATGGACAAGAAGTCTCTCAGGGAAGCTGCAAGACAATTTATAACATCGTCTTCATAGCTTTTTCACTTACATATGGAAAATCATGTGCTTTAATCAACAGCCGATGCGATGAGTTGGATCACAAAAACCACGCTTTGAGGTCCTATTCAGGGAAAAATGAACTCCTAGTTATTGCCTCCCTTTCTCTGGCAGGAGGTTCTGAGCTTAACATGGAGATCCAAAGGCAGGAATCAACCCTTCAGGTAGAAGGCCCATGGGAATTAGAGCTCTAGGACCTGTAGAAATGGGAAAGGGAAGAGGAAAAGAAGTGGGTTGGTCAGAGGGAGTCGGGAAAGAGAGGAAGGAAAACCCACAAACAATCCAGCCTCCCACAATTGATCCCTCCCGGGTTCTTGCTCGCTCCAGTTTTGGAAGCTTTCCAGGTAGACTCTAGTGCGGTGCACCTGCCCTTTGAGGCTGGGCCGGGACAGCTATTAGCTGGGGAGGGCTGGGAACGCCTTTCGGCGAGAGCCACCGCCCTAGCGGGGTGGTGGGGAGATCGCAGGGAGGAGTCACCGGGCGTGGAACGGAAAGACTACATCTCCCAGGCCGCCACGGTTTCCAGCTGGAGTCTAGGGCGCTGACTGCTCCCCAGTTTCCGTAGGGAAGCGTCGGGCTACTGCAGCTATTGTGCGTCGCGCTGTTGCCCTCCTCTTCCCGCTTGGGCGTCTTTGGAGGAAGGCTACGTATCATTGCCGCCCCGTCTTAACCCTTCCGGAGCTTAACAGGACAGCAGGCCGGCTCCCTTGGACCAGGAAGAATTTTGGGAGACGGAGGACTCTGGTAACGAGACCCTCGGGTGCAAGTAAGATACCGCTGAAGGAACCCAAGTCCCCAGGCTCGGTACGAAGGCTTCACCGGGGCAGGGCGGAGGCGCTGGCTTTAAGAAGGGGGAGGGGACAGTGCAATTAGGGTTGCCCGCGGAGTTCGGCAAAGGAAATCTTCAGCTGGCTCCGCAGCTGGGAGCAAGGAGAGGCACCTCCCACCCCCGGCGCTCACCCCCGCCCACACCCTGGGCGGGCTGAAGTGTCACGTTTGCAATTGCTCAGGAAGGATCCGGCCGGTCTCCGGAGGAGAGCTGAGGTGCAGTTTCTGTCGCCTGTCAGGGGGGCGATGACTAGGGGGCCAGCTGCTTGCTAGGCAGCACCCCGCCGGGATCCGACTGCGTTAGTTAGCTCTCCCAGTCACCTGAAGCAATCGCCAGGCCGCCCGTTTCCGGTACAGACAAGCCAGCTGTCCCCAGGAATCTCATCTGAACAGGTACCTGTCCTCCAAAGAGAGGGAGGCTACAGCTTCCTGAGCGGGTCCTGCACTCTGCGCACCTCATCTTCTCCCTGTACTGTGCCACTGATGCTCTTGGTCTTTGTGTCTTTCCTCTGTCCTTCCAATCCCCGCCATCAGAACCATGGGGCACCCCCCGCTGGAGTTCAGCGACTGCTACCTGGACAGCCCTGATTTCCGCGAGAGGCTCAAGTGTTATGAGCAGGAACTGGAGAGGACCAATAAATTCATCAAAGACGTGATCAAAGACGGCAACGCGCTTATCAGCGCAATGAGAAGTAAGTGGAAGGCTTCGATGAGCAGTTTCCTCGAGCCAGTGGCTCTGGCCTTTGAGCTCTTCCACGCCACGGGGAAAGTGGGGATTTAGGGTGATTCTCAGCCCAGGTGTCTGAGGCGAATGGGTTTCTGGACACTTTGGAGTGGGGTCAGTAGAAGTGGAAGGTGGTGGCTGCAAGTAGAATTGGGGCTTTTCCCTTTAGTGTCCTTGGCTTTATAAGACAGGATCTGTAGCTGTCCCAGGGACCGTCTTGTTCTGCAACTATCCTTTCTTGTCAGACTGTTGTTCCGAAGGGACAGTCTGCTTGTTCTGTCACCCATGTATGAGGCAAAGGGACATCCAAGCTGACTGAGGAACTGCCCTAGGACCTCCTAAAGAATTGGGAATTCAGGCCAGCAGCTTGAGTCAGGGTTTTGTTCCTGCCTGGCCTCTGGTTGCTATAGGTAAGTATGGGGGCAGTAATAAAAAAATTTCAGATGGCAAGTTATTTTCTAAGGAAAGCACCTTTGCCCCAGTGATTTTTTTCTTTAAGTTACTGAGTTATGGTTTTGGTCAAGGTCGGTGTAAGTTCAGAATTATTAAATGACCTCACATGCCACTGAATTCTCCTCGAGGGTGGAACAAAGACCTGCCTAGTCCCTGGCAGGAGGAACCCGGCCCCCTGGGAGCATAGTAGAGAGCTCAGGTTGGGAGTTATCTGGCTGAAGGAACCTCACCTAGCTTGGCTTTCCCAGTGGTCACGGTTAACAGCTGTGGGACCCTCCCCTGCTTCCCCACTGTGTATGGAGTTTTTATTTCTGCTAGTTGGCAGAAGGCTTGGAGTAGGAGAAAGAATAATAAACATCCCCAACAAGAGTGCTGGCAGACTAATCCATTGTGCCAAAGAATATACCCAGAAGAATGGAGGTTAGTGAATGGGTTTATATAATTCATTTTTTCTCTTCTTGGTTGAAAGATGATTATGAAAAATAAAGTCAAAGTCACTGGCAAATATATTCTGTATGCCTATAACTTTTTTCTGAGTGGATTTATCCCAAAAATACTGTGTCTGGTCCAGCGTGGGGACCTTAAGGCAAATGCAGCCAACCAAGAGCAGGGAGAAAGGCTTGGGAGCCGCAGCGCAGGGGTATTTGTTGTGCAGCTCTCCTGATTTGCCCCTTGGAGTCTGTGCTTTCCCTGCATATGTTGTCTGCCCACTTTGGTCAGAATAGAAGTTTTCCAAGTTCCTGCTGGTTGTTTGACTGAATTCGATCATATAATGGTTTGTCCTATTGCAGTCTGAACAAGGGTAAACTCTTGGCAGCACCTTAAAGATGGGGTATTTGAAATGCTGATCCTTAGAAACTTTAGGCCAGGCTTTAGGGTGTGTTGCCACTTAATAGAGTTCATTGAGAGGTTAAAGATATGCAGGTTGTGCCACAAAACTAGTTAGAAAGGTAGGGGTTCCTGAAAGGAAAAGGGGGAATGTTTGGATTTTCTTTTTTGTTTCAGTAAACTGCTTGGTGCAGTATTCATAGTCAAATGAAGCTCATCCAAGCCCCTGGAAGGGACTGGCTTTGTGAAGTTTAGGGTAAGCTGAAAGTGTTTGTGCTAAAAAATGATCAGCTGAGGAGTATCAGAGAGATTAAGATTCTTAAGAGAAAATAAACAGTTCAATAAAATGTTTGAGGAAGGGCAAAAGTTTTCTAAGTGAGGGGCAAGTTGTGGTTTTTATTCTTTCCTTTTCTGAGATTAAACGTGGTAGGAGTCAACAATTATGCAGGCTTAAACATTTGCATATGGGCAAAAGATCCAAGAGTTATTTTGGTTCAGGGGGCTTCTTGATATTTATGGTGGTTTTCCCTTTCTGAGCATACATAGAAAGCCAAAAATAGGACAGTTAGGAAATAAAACCCAGCAGCTAACCCACACTCCATTTCTTTCCTTTAAGTTGCATGATTCTAAAAATGTGATTAGCTAGAGGCAAAGGTGGGATGTTTCCCACTGTCTTGACCACAGTAATGTTTATACTCCCACTCTGTTTCCTCACACTGGGCTAGCTGGGCGACTTTTTGCGAGTGAGGTAGACGCAAAACAAAGGTATACTCTTGCTTTGTGTGGAGGAAAAAGGAAGAGAGAACACTGGAAGTGGATTTAGAAGACCTGGGCTACAATCTTGGCTTCACCATTTTGGGATAAGAAGGCACAAATCATTTACTTCATATATAAAATGGGGGTAATTATACGCACCTCACAGAGTTGCTTTGAGGCTCAAAGGAGTTAATGGATTATGAAAGTATTTTGTAAATGGAAACGGCTAAATATTGTAAGTTGTTGATAATACATCTTCAGGTTAATAATATATCTGCTGGTGAATGTGTACTTTTCGGTAGATTTCTAAAGGAAAATACATAAGCAGAAGTAATTGGAAACATATTTTTTGCTGTCATCTTGTTGGAAAATGTCATTCCCTACATTGGTGTGTCTCAGCAATTAATTTTGTATACATGTGTGTGGATTCATTTTGTCATTTGGAGTCTGGCATTAAAAGTAAAGAAGAATTATTGGCACCTTTTTATTTAACTTATTAAATTGACCATCAAATCAACTGGCTAGTGTTTCTAGGAACCAGTGAAACCTAGTGCATCATACCACAAAAACCAGCTGCAGTTTTTGTTAAAGTTGTTAAGCTAGTTGGAACTTGATTTCGTGCTTGTGTCTGATTTTGTACAGAGCTCTAGATAAGGTTTTAGTCACAACTGTGTATGATGATTAATTTATAAATATAGGTCCTGTTTGGATATTCAGATTTTCTTAGATAGATTTGTGCTCAGAGGTGATTGATGTTATGAATGTTCAATATGTCTTCCTTGGGAAAGTGATTCATTCCCTCCCCCTCTTAAATGTGATCTATTCATAATTGTTGGAGTACAAAATGGTGATTATAACTTAAGCCAGTGAAAAATAAAAACACTGGCACTCTTAAAGTTGAATATACTGCACACTTTTCTGTTTGTTCTTTGTTTTTATATAGGCAGCTTTGGTCCCTAGTGTTGTTTGAATATTTTCCACGCACTTAGGCTAGGTATTATTATTATTATTATTTTTTTTTTGCCGTATGTGGGCCTCTCACTGTTGTGGCCTCTCCCATTGTGGAGCACAGGCTCCGGACGAGCAGGCTCAACGGCCATGGCTCACGGGCCCAGCCGCTCCACGGCATGTGGGATCCTCCCAGACCGGGGCACGAACCCGTATCCCCTGCATCGGCAGGCGGACTCTCAACCACTGCGCCACCAGGGAAGCCCCAGGCTAGGTATTATTTAGAACAAGTGATATAGCCTCTGCTTATATCCCAACACAACATGATACACCTAATAAATGTTATATAGTTCAGTGAACACATCATTCATTCCATAAATACTCATGCACATACTAAATTCAAGCCATTGTTCTCAGGGCTGTCACAGATGTGACACAGTAAGTCACAGATGGGATCCTGCCCTCAAGGAGGTCCCAGACTAGTAGGGGAGGTAAGATATATGTAGAGATCACCATCATATAAGGGAGTAGATATGGATCAGAGCCATAGAGTGAGACAGGTGGATACCATGGTATGCGACATTAGAGGGAGAGGTCATTTCCCTGTGGAAGGACAAGGAAAAGCAAAGGAGGAAGTAGCATTGTAATTGGACAGAATTAATGACACTTATCACTTGTTTAGTTGTTCCTATATGCCAGGAATTAAAATCTTGTAAGAGTCTTATGAGGCAAGGATTATTATTCCCACTTTATATATGAAAAAACTGAAGTTCAGAGGCGTTAAGTAACTTTCTCAACTGATAAGGGCAAGAGTGAATTAGAGCCCAGACCTGACTCTAAAAGCCCTGCTTATTTTACTGCATTGCACTGTATTCAGGACAGGGCATTTCATGTAGTAGGAATGACATAGAGAATGTAAAAGGATAGCAAATAATTCAAGTCATCTGGAATACATGGTGCAGGAAGAGAAGTTTGGGAGATAAGGTTGGAATGGAAGGTTGAGGTCTTGACTGTGCAGAACCTGTTAAGTACTTCATACTTTTCTTTATAGGCAGTGAGTATCAAAAACATTTTTGGTAGGAGAGAGACATGGTCTGAGCTGTGTTTTAGGAAGATTCATCTGAGAGTGATGTGTAAGATGTTCCAATTCTAAACAAATATTTGTGACTTTTTCGCAGTTTATTAGGAACTTTAAATTTTCTTTGATATAGCTCAGGGGTCAGCAGACCTCTTCTGGGTAATATTTTAGGCTTTATTTTAGACTTTGAGGGCCATTCAGTCTCTGTGGCAATTATTTAACTGCCATTGTTGTGAGAAAGCAGCCATAGGTAATACGTACATGAAATGAGAGTGGCTGTGTTCTAATAAAACTTTATTTATTGACATTGAAAAGTGAATTTCACATAATTTTCACGTCACAAAAATATTGTTCTTCCTTTGAATTTTTCAACTGTTTATAAATATAAAAACCATTCTCAGCTCACCTGGGGCGGGGACATACAGAAATGGCCGTGGGCTGGGTTTGATTCATTGGTTGTAGTTTGCAGACCTCTGATATGAGTAGTTAACCTAAATGGATTTTTTTATTGGTAAGGCAGTGAATATAGTTATTGCTAAAACATAATGCCATATTTCACATTTTCCATCAACTGATTTTACTTTGGTGTGCTGCTACTTATGCCTGTTCTGGATTCAGGGTTTGCAGGCCCAAATGCTGTCAGTGGCCAAGGAGAAAACAGAAAAGCATGAAGCTATTGGAAGTGGGTTAATAGGGCTGGAGTGATTGGGGTAAAATACAGCAGCCTCATCCCATGTAAAAAAGCCTTCGCTTTCTTTAAAAATGTGATAGCTAAATGAAATATGTTTACAGCCTGGATTCAATCAGGTTGCAACTCCTGAGCTAGATGATCTACTTCTAACAGTCTAGGAGTCTTGGATTCTAATGGGCTAGGAAAATGGAAGGTGATAGTCTCCAGACAGAGATTTCTCTGGGGAAGCACACTAGATGCTGCAAATGAACAGAGGCAGAATGATGGTATAGTGGGAAAAAAACCTAGACATGATGGGTATGGTGATGGTTCTGCTACTAATGGGGTCTGTGACCTTGGTAAGTCATTTGCTGGGGCCCTTGGTGAGGGGCCCAAAGGTGAGGGTGGGTAGGGGATTTATAAGCCCACTTTCAGATCTAACATTCCATGATATTTTTTCTGCATATTGTAGTTTAACCATTTGGGAAAGGAATGAGTAACCTCATTATAGGATCTTAATTTATACCTACATAAATTTTTACATTATATTAGTATATTGACAGTATTAATTAAATATAAAAATTTAAACAAAATTTTAAAATAGCCTTTCAAAAACCAAGGATAACATGCTTTATATGTATGTATGTTTATATGTATAAAACAGATGTCAGAAAAAAGGAATTTTATCATTAAGCCCACACATACACATAGGCAACCACAAATACACAGGCTATCTTGGACTAATGAAAACTTATATCTTAAAAGAATGCAAAAATGTCACTTTCTTACATTCTATACTTTTAAAGACAAGAGTTTTAGATGTTTACATTAAGGTTACTTTTTAGGGTACCTTTTCAGCTGTTTCTTTGGCAACCGGGGCATCTATTTGGTAAGTAATTGCTTTTCTGAAAGGATGGGTCAATTCCATCTTTGAGGCAAATTTGATATTGATACTTAGTGGAGCCATCTCTAGCTTTGCACATAGGGAACCTGGGTACTAGTTCCAAATGTGCCACTTCCTAGCTGTATGACTCTGAGTAAGTCTTTAGTTTTGCAAACCTAAGTTTTCCCATTTCTAAAATTAGAAGTTTGGTCAGTGAGCTTTAGGGTTCCTCCTGGCTTTCTCATTCTGTTTTCTGGGCTGCCACTGTCTTGCACAAATAGTCAAGCAACCTAAATTGATTCCATCATAAACTTTGGAGCCAGTTCATCTTTACTCTGGGAGAGTGGGCAAAGGGAAAATCCAACTGATATGTCCAGTGTGAGTAGATGACTTGAACCATGCTAGCCTATTTGATTATCTGCTTGGTGAATGCTTCTTGAGAGGTGCCAACCTGGTGCCCTTCAGTTCTGTCCTGAATAGCTCTATAGTGAGGGAGACCAAAGCTTTTAATCCCTTTGGACTGAGTGTAGTGCTATGGTGTGAAGGGAGGAGTTGGTGATGTAATATACATTCTCAGTCAGCAGATATCCTGTCATTATCCTGGTGATAGTTAATCAGTGACTTGGAGGACATGGAGTTGCTATCAGCTCTCTGTATCTGCAGGTTCTGCATCTCCGGATTTAACCAATGGGGGATCGAATATTCCAGAAAGTTCCCAAAGCAAAACTTGATTTACCACATGCTAGCAACTGTTTAAATAGCATTTACATTATATTAGGTATTATAAGTAATAGGAGGATGTGGGTAGGTTATATGCAAATACTACACCATTTTATATAAGGGACTTGAATATTTGTGGATTTTGGTATCCGCAGGGGTCCTGGAACCAATTCCCCACACATAATGAGGGAAGACTGTATTTTAGATATTCTGTAGAGTCGCTCAGATCAATGTAATGAGTATGTCGTAGGGTACTGCTGTTAGTAGATATGAAGCAGTGTCAAATGGAATTTGGTGGAGGCAATATTACCATATTCATAGAAGGTCCTCAGAAGACCAGCTTCCAGAGTAGCTGGACTGGAGTGCTGCGGGGACTAGGATGGAAAAGTGAACCAGGCCAGCCTTTCAGTGTGCCCACTTACAAGAAGCTGGTAGGTTTTTTCTTTTTTTTTTTTATGGATGGTGAATGGTATAGGGGTAGGGTAGGGAAGATTATGGCTTGATCTTCTTATTAAGAAAAGTTTTTCAGAGTTAAGAGTTATGAAGGAAAATTACTTTTCAGCTTCATTTTTATAGCATCATTTTTTAAAAGCATAACCCAAAACTTCTGTTTAATCTGGCACCTGCTTCTCTAATCAGTAACTATAGAAATTTCCTAAAAGCCCACGATGATCTGGAAAGATACATGCTATTCCAGGAGAGTATCCTGGAAATCTTGACCTGATTTTTTTTCTAGTGGGGTGGAGGGCCCTCATGATACGTTATTGGGCTTGTATCAAGTAAAGCCTTACATGGTGTAAAAATAATTAATTTTAATTCAACAAGGATCTATGAAGCACCCACTATGTGTCAGACAAATGGGCAACTGGAGATATAATGGTGAATAAGGTTTATATGGGCTCTGCCCTCTTGGAGCGTACGTTAAACATCTGATTACTCACTTAAATAATTGAAATACAGTTGAGAGAAGAGCTATGAAGAAGTTCAGGATATGATATATATTCTATCACATGTTATAAAGTGGGTCTTT
This sequence comes from Lipotes vexillifer, assembly GCF_000442215.2. Classification (NCBI taxonomy): domain Eukaryota; kingdom Metazoa; phylum Chordata; class Mammalia; order Artiodactyla; family Lipotidae; genus Lipotes; species Lipotes vexillifer. The sequence goes on from NW_006798085.1 coordinate 2,904,829, forward strand.
GTGGGGGGAAAAATGAGCTAGACTGTGGAGATGCAACTGTCCATAGGAAAAAAAAAAACGGAGAAGGAAGAGTTCCTAAGTCAAAGCTATCTGTTTTACTACTGTGGTAGTTAATGGCCCTGATAATGAGCAAGATTCTTTTTTTTTTATACTTTTAAAGTTTATTTTTTTATTTTTTAACATCTTTATTGGGGTATAATTGCTTTACAATGGTGCGCTAGTTTCTGCTTTATAACAAAGTGAATCAGTTATACATATACATATGTTCCCATATCTCTTCCCTCTTGCGTCTCCCTCCCTCCCACCCTCCCTATCCCACCCCTCCAGGCGGTCACAAAGCACCGAGCCCATATCCCTGTGCCATGCGGCTGCTTCCCACTAGCTATCTACCTTACGTTTGTTAGTGTATATATGTCCATGACTCTCTCTCGCCCTGTCACAACTCACCCTGTCCCCTCCCCATATCCTCAAGTCCATTCTCCAGTAGGTCTGTGTCTTTATTCATGTCTTACCCCTAGGTTCTTCATGACTTTTTTTTTCTTAAATTCCATATATATGTGTTAGCATACGGTATTTGTCTTTTTCTTTCTGACTTACTTCACTCTGTATGACAGACTCTAAGTCTATCAACCTCATTACAAATAGCTCAATTTCGTTTCTTTTTATGGCTGAGTAATATTCCATTGTACATATGTGCCACATCTTCTTTATCCATTCATCTGATGATGGTTCCATCTCCGGGCTATTGTAAATAGAGCTGCAATGAACATTTTGGTACATGACTCTTTCTGAATTCTGGTTTCCTCAGGGTATATACCTAGTAGTGGGATTGCTGGGTCATATGGTAGTTCTATTTGTAGTTTTTTAAGGAACCTCCATACTGTTCTCCATAGTGGCTGAACCAATTCACATTCCCACCAGCAGTGCAAGAGTGTTCCCTTTTCTCCACACCCGCTCCAGCATTTCTTGTTTCTAGATTTTTTGATGATGGACATTCTGACTGGTGTGAGATGATATCTCATTGTAGTTTTGATTTGCATTTCTCTAATAATTAATGATGTTGAGCATTCTTTCATGTGTTTGTTGGCAGTCTGTATATCTTCTATGGAGAAATGTCTGTTTAGGTCTTCTGCCCATTTTTGGATTGGGTTGTTTGTTTTTTTATTATTGGGCTGCATGAGCTGCTTGTAAATTTTGGAGATTAATCCTTTGTCAGTTGCTTCATTTGCAAATATTTTCTCCCATTCTGAGGGTTGTCTTTTGGTCTTGTTTATGGTTTCCTTTGCTGTGCAAAAGCTTTGAAGTTTCATTAGGTCCCATTTGTTTATTTTTGTTTTTATCTCCATTACTCTAGGAGATGGGTCAAGAAGGATCTTGCTGTGATTTATGTCATAGAGTGTTCTGCCTATGTTTTCCTCTAAGAGTTTGATAGTTTCTGGCCTTACATTTAGGTCTTTAATCCATTTTGAGCTTATTTTTGTGTATGGTGTTAGGGAGTGATCTAATCTCATACTTTTACATGTACCTGTCCAATTTTCCCAGCACCACTTATTGAAGAGGCTGTCCTTTCTCCACTGTATATTCCTGCCACCTTTATCAAAGATAAGGTGACCATATGTGCATGGGTTTATCTCTGGGCTTTCTATCCTATTCCATTGATCTATCTTTCTGTTTTTGTGCCAGTACCATACTGTCTTGATTACTGTAGCTTTGTAGTATAGTCTGAAGTCAGGCAGCCTGATTCCTCCAGCTCCATTTTTTGTTCTCAAGATTGCTTTGGCTATTCGGGGTCTTTTGTGTTTCCATACAAATTGTGAAATTTTTTGTTCTAGTTCTGTGAAAAATGCCAGTGGTAGTTTGATAGGGATTGCATTGAATCTATAGATTGCTTTGGGTAGTAGAGTCATTTTCACAATGTTGATTCTTCCAATCCAAGAAACATGGTATATCTCTCCATCTATTTCTATCATCTTTAATTTCTTTCATCAGTGTCTTATAATTTTCTGCATACAGGTCTTTTGTCTCCTTAGGTAGGTTTATTCCTAGATATTTTATTCTTTTTATTGCCATGGTAAATGGGAGTGTTTTCTTGATTTCACTTTCAATTTTTCATCATTAGTGTATAGGAATGCCAGAGATTTCTGTGCATTAATTTTGTATCCTGCTACTTTACCAAATTCATTGATTAGCTCTAGTAGTTTTCTGGTAGCATCTTTAGGATTCTCCAGGTATAGTATCATGTCATCTGCAAACAGTGACAGCTTTACTTCTTTTCCCATTTGGATTCCTTTTATTTCCTTTTCTTCTTTGATTGCTGTGGCTGAAACTTCCAAAACTATGTGGAATAAGAGTGGTGAGAGTGGGCAACCTTGTCTTGTTCCTGATCTTAGTGGAAATGCTTTCTTTTTTTCACCATTGAGGATGATGTTGGCTGTGGGCTTGTCATATATGGCCTTTATTTTGTTGAGGAATGTTCCCTCTATGCCTGCTTTCTGCAGGGTTTTTATCAAAAATGGGTGTTGAATTTTGTCAAAAGCTTTCTCTGTGTCTATTGAGATGATCATATGGTTTTTCTCCTTCAATTTGTTAATGTGGTTTATCACATTGATAGATTTGCGTATATTGAAGAATCCTTGCATTCCTGGAATAAACCCCACTTGATCATGGTGTATGATCCTTTTAATGTGCTGTTGGATTCTGTTTGCTAGTATTTTGTTGAGGAATTTTGCATCTATGTTCATCAGTGATATTGGCCTGTAGTTTTCTTTCTTTGTGACATCCTTGTCTGGTTTTGGTATCAAGGTGTTAGTAGCCTCGTAGAAGGAACTTGGAGGTGTTCTTCCCTCTGCTGTATTTTGGAAGAGTTTGAGAAGGATAGGTGTTAGCTCTTCTCTAAATGTTTGATAGAATTCGCCTGTGAAGCCATCTGGTCCTGGGCTTTTGTTTGTTGGAAGATTTTTCATCATAGTTTCAATTTCAGTGCTTGTGATTGGTCTGTTCATATTTTCTGTTTCTTCCTGATTCAGTCTTGGCAGGTTGTGCATTTCTAAGAATTTGTCCATTTCTTCCAGATTGTCCATTTTATTGGCATAGAGTTGCTTGTAGTAATCTCTCATGATCTTTTGTATTTCTGCAGTGTCAGTTGTTACTTCTTCTTTTTCATTTCTAATTCTATTGATTTCAGTCTTCTCCCTTTTTTTCTTGATGGGTCTGGCTAATGGTTTATCTATTTTGTTTATCTTCTCAAAGAACCAGCTTTTAGTTTTGTTGATCTTTGTTATTGTTTCCTTCATTTCTTTTTCATTTATTTCTGATCTGATTTTTATGATTTCTTTCCTTCTGCTAGCTTTGGGGTTTTTTTGTTCTTCTTTCTCTCATTGCTTTAGGTGCAAGGTTAGGTTGTTTATTCGAGATGTTTCCTGCTTCTTAAGGTGGGCTTTTATTGCTATAAACTTCCCCCTTAGCACTGCTTTTGCTGCATCCCATAGGTTTTGGGTCGTTGTGTCTGCATTGTCATTTGTTTGTAGGTATTTTTTTATTTCCTCTTTGATTTCTTCAGTGATCACTTCGTTATTAAGTAGTGTATTGTTTAGCCTCCATGTGTTTGTATTTTTTACAGATCTTTTCCTGTAATTGATAACTAGTCTCATGGCGTTGTGGTCGGAAAAAATTCTTGATACAATTTCAATTTTCTTATATTTACCATGGCTTGATTTGTGACCCAAGATATGATCTATCCTGGAGAATATCCCATGAGCACTTGAAAAAAATGTGTATTGTGTTGTTTTTGGATGGAGTGTCCTATAAATATCAATTAAGTCCATCTTGTTTAATGTATCATTTAAAGCTTGGCGTTCCTTATTTATTGTCATTTTGGATGATCTGTCCATTGTTGAAAGTGGCGTGTTGAAGTCCCCTACTATGAAAGTGTTACTGTTGATTTCCCCTTTTATGGCTGTTAGTTTTTGCCTTATGTATTGAGGTGCTCCTATGTTGGGTGCATAAATATTTACAATTGTTATAGCTTCTTCTTGGATCGATCCCTTGATCATTATGTAGTGTCCTTCTTTGTCTCTGCTAATAGTCTTTATTTTAAAGTCTATTTTGTCTGATATGAGAATTGCTACTCCAGCTTTCTTTTGGTTTCCATTTGCATGGAATATCTTTTTCCATCCCCTTACTTTCAGTCTGTATGTGCCTCTAGGTCTGTAGTGGGTCTCTTGTAGACAGCATATATAAGGGTCTCGTTTTTGTATCCATTCAGCCAGTCTCTGTCTTTTGGTGGGAGCATTTAGTCCATTTACATTTAAGGTAATTATCGATATGTATGTTCCTATTACCATATTCATAATTGTTTTGGGTTTATTATTGTAGGTCTTTTCCTTGTCCTGCTTTTCTGCCTAGAGAAGTTCCTTTAGCATTTGTTGTAAAGCTGGTTTGGTGGTGCTTAACTCTCTCAGGTTTTGCCTGTCTGTAAAGGTTTTAATTTCTCCATCAAATCTGAATGAGATCCTTGCTGGGTAGAGTAATCTTGGTTGGAGGTTTTTCTCCTTCATCACTTTCAGTATGTCCTGCCACTCCCTTCTGGCTTGCAGGGTTTCTGCTGAGAGATCAGCTGTTAACCTTATGGGGATTCCCTTGTGTGTTATTTGTTTTTTTCCCCTTGCTGCTTTTAATATGCTTTCTTTGTATGTAATTTTTGACAGTTTGATTAATATGTGTCTTGGCGTATTTCTCCTTAGATTTATCCTCTGTGGGACTCTCTGTGCTTCCTGGATTTGATTAACTATTTCCTTTCCCATATTAGGGAAGTTTTCAAGTATAATCTCTTCACATATCTTCTCAGTCCCTTTCTTTTTTCTTCTTTTTCTGGAACCCCTATAATTTGAATGTTGGTGCATTTAATGTTGTCCCAGAGGTCTCTGAGACTCTCCTCAGTTCTTTTCATTCTTTTTTCTTTATTCTGCTCTGCAGTAGTTATTTCCACTATTTTATCTTCCAGGTCACTTATCCGTTCTTCTGCCTCATTTATTCTGCTATTGATCCCATCTAGAGTACTTTTAATTTCATGTATTGTGTTTTTCATCATTGCTTGTTTCATCTTTATTTCTTCTAGGTCCTTGTTAAATGTTTCTTGCATTTTGTCCATTCTATTTCCAAGATTTTGGATTATCCTTACTATCATTATTCTGAATTCTTTTTCTGGTAGACTGCCTATTTCCTCTTCATTCGTTAGGTCTGGTGCATTTTTATCTTGCTCCTTCATCTGCTGTGTGTTTTTCTGTCTTCTCATTTTGCCTATCTTACTGTGTTTGGGGTCTTCTTTTTGCGGGCTGCAAGTTCATAGTTCCCATTGTTTTTGATGTCTGTCTCCAGTGGCTAAGGTTGGTTCAGTGGGTTGTGTAGGCTTCCTGGTGGAGGGGACTAGTGCCTGTGTTCTGGTGGATGAGGCTGGATCTCATTTTTCTGCCCGGCAGGTCCACGTCTGGTGGTGTGTTTTGGGGTGTCTGTGAACTTTTTATGATTTTAGGCAGCCTCCCTGCTTGTGGGTGGGGTTTTGTTCCTGTTTTGCTAGTTGTTTGACATAGGCTTTCCAGCAATGTAGCTTGCTGGTCGTTGAGTGAAGCTGGGTGCTGGTGTTAAGATGGAGGTCTCTGGGAGATATTTGCCATTTGATATTATGTGGAGCTGGGAGGTCTCTTGTTGACCAGTGTGTTGAAGTTTGCTGTCCCACCTCAGAGGCAGAGCCCTGACTCCTGTCTGGAGCAGCAAGAGCCTTTCATCCACACGGCTCAGAATAAAAGGGAGAAAAAGTAGAGAGAATTAGTAGAAATATGAAGAAAGAAAGAAAGAAAGAAAGAACGGAAGGATGGAAGAAAGAAAGAAGAAAATAAGGAAAGAAGGCAAGAAGGAAAGAATGGAGGGAGGAAGGGAGGAAGGAAGGAAGGAAGGAGGGAAGGAAGGAAAAAAGACAGAAAGAAAGAAGATACAGTAAAATAAAATATCGTATAATAAAATTATTGAATTAAAAAATAATTATTAAAAAAAAGGACGGATAGAACCTTAGGACAAATGTTGGAAGCAAAGCTATACAGACAAAATCTTACACAGAGGCATACACATACACTCTCAGTAAAAGAGGTAAAGTGGAAAAAATCATAAATCTTGCTCTCAAATTCCACCTCCTCAATTTGGGATGATTCGGTGTCTAAAGGAGGGACGGAAGGAAAGAAAGAAAGAAAGAAAGAACAAAGGTAAAGTGTAATAAAGTTATTAAAATTAATTATTAAGAAAAAATAAAAAAACAATGGACGGATAGAACCCTAGGACAAATGGTGGATGCAAAGCTATACAGAGAAGATCTCACACAGAAGCATACACATACACATTCACAAAAAGAGGAAAAGGGGAAAAAATCAGAGATCTTGCTCTCGAAGTCCACCTCCTCACTTGGGGATGATTCGCTGTCTATTCATGTATTCCACAGAGGCAGGGTACATCAAGTTGATCGTGCAGCTTTAATCCGCTGCTTCTGAGGCTGCTGGGAGAGATTTCCCTTTCTCTTCTTTGTTCTCAAAGCTCACAGGGGCTCAGCTTTGGATTTGGCCCTCCCTCTGCATGTAGGTCGCTGGAGGGCGTATGTTTTTTGATCAGACAGGACGGGGTTAAAGGATCAGCTGATGTGGGGGCTCTGGCGCACTCAGGCCAGGGGGAGGGAGGTGCATGGAGTGCGGGGCGGGCCTGCGGCGGCAGAGGGCGGCATGACGTTGCACCAGCCTGAGGCGCGCCGTGTGTTCTCCCGGGGAAGTTGTCCCTCGATCCCGGGAACCTGGCAGTGGCAGGGTGCACAGGCTCCCTGGAAGAGGGGTGTGGATAGTGACCTGTCCTCGCACACAGGCCCCTTGGTGGCGGCAGCAGCAGCCTTATCGTCTCCCGCCCGTCTCTGGGGTCCATGCTTTTAGTCGCGGCTCGCGCCCGTCCCTGGAGTTCCTTTAAGCAGCGCTCTGAAACCCCTCTCCTCGCGCACCAGGAAACAAAGAGGGAAGAAAAAGTCTCTTGCCTCTTCGGCAGACTTTTCCCCGGTCTCCCTCCCAGCTAGCTGTGGTGCACTAACCCCTTCAGGCTATGTTCAAGCCGCCAACCCCAGTCCTCTTCCTGCGCTCCGACCGAAGCCCGAGCCTCAGCTCCCAGCCCCATCCGCTCCCGCAGGTGAGCAGACAAGCCTCTCGGGCTGATGAGTGCCGGTCGGCACCGATCCTCTGTGCGGGATCCTCTGTGCGGGATTCTCCCCGCTTTGCCCTCTGCACCCCTGTTGCTGTGCTCTTCTCCGCGGCTCCGAAGCTCCCCCTTCTGCCTTCCGCAGTCTCCACCTGCGAAGGGGCTTCGTAGTGTGTGGAGACATTTCCTCCTTCATAGCTGCCTCCCACTGGTGCAGGTGCCGTCCCTATTCTTTTGTCTCTGTTTTTTTCTTTTTTTCTTATGCCCTACCCAGGTACGTGGGGAGTTTCTTGCCTTTTGGGAGCTCTGAGGTCTTCTGCCAGCGTTCAGTAGGTGTTCTGTAGGAGTTGTTCCACGTGTAGATGTATTTCTGGTGTATCTGTGGGGAGGAAGGTGATCTCCGTGTCTTACTCTTACGCCATCTTCCCAGCACCCCTGAGCAAGATTCTTTAAGTGAATGGAGAGTTTGTCAGGAATAGGGTGTAGTATATCTCCTGGGGTCTTTGGCTGTGCTGTGTGGCTTGCGGGATCTCAGTTCCCCAATCAGGGACTGAACCCAGGCCACAGCAGTGAAAGGCCAGAATCTAACCACTAGGCCACCAGGGAACTCCTGTTCTTCTTCTTTTATAAGTATATTAAAAATGTTTTTTGAGTAAGTAACACATGAACATGGTACAAAATTCAAAAGGTCCTCCACCTGTGTCCCAGTTCCCTAGTTCTTCACACTAGAGGCAGCAACTGGCAACTTTTTGCTTATCTTTTAAAAAGACTTTTCCTGGTGCTTTTTTCAACTTCTGCTTCCACAGGAATGTGTTCATTGTGGGCAAATTCTCAGCCACACTGGGGCAAGATTTCTTTAGGATAGTACTTGGAGCAAATGGTAAATTAAAGTCCTCAAAAAATCAGCTCCTCCATAAAAGCAAAAAGGGCACTGGCAAAAATTGTCAAAATCAACTTTCTCAGAACTCTGTAAATTAACCAAAAGGCTTGCAACAATCTGAAGAATGTTTATTGATGGAAACATGTTGAACCTTTGTAACAGCAGGTTTTGTGGCATTTTAACTTACCCTGCCTCCCATTCCCTTCTCCAGAGCTTTGTGGTAGCCTTGAAAACCTACAGCCCCATAAGCATAGTAGCTGTGGAAACCAGTAGCCTTTAGCATCTGAGGGAGAAGAATGGGTTTGTAGTTCCTCAAAGACTCACAGACCTTTAGTCTTGTCACTATCTAACCTGTCTCAAAGCTACCTAGAAAAGCCCTATTCACACAGCTTCTCATTGCTTCATGTGATTTAGAGTTAGCTCAGTGGGAAAAGTTCTAACCCTGAGGTGTTTAACATCACAGGTGACTTAGACTAACTGAGACCAGTCAGGGCAAGCAAAAGCCTGGCCAAAAACATAAAAGGGGAATGAGATGTCTACTGGAGGCTTTGAAAAGCTCTGACATATTCCAGCAGATCTAGAAGGCCATGTACATGCCCAGGGCTATGCATGTGCCTAGAAAATACCTGAGAGGGCCCTAATTTCTCTCCTATGGCTGAACTTGAGGCAGAGTTATAAACTGCTTGGCTGAGTGTTGAAGAAATGACCCAACATGCTCACAGAACCCCTCAGAAAAAAGTGGAAGACTTAATGGTTCAAGACATTTAAGAAGATCTCTGAACAGTTACCAGCTGGCTACTAAACTAACCAAGCAGAGACTTTAGGGGCCACACACTACAAGGAATACAGACATTACAGAATTTGTCCAAGAAATATGATAAACAAACAGCAACAAAAACAATGACAAAAACAACAGTAACAACAGAACCTGGGGGAATCTGATTTCCAGAAGTACCACATTACATTGTCTAAAATGTCCCATTTTCTACAAAAAATGATCAGATATGCAAAGAAACAGAAAAGTATGGTTCATACACAAGAAAAAAGCTGTCAGTAGAAACTGTCCCTGATGGAGCTGAAATGTTGGAATTTAGACAAAAAATTAAATCAGCTAATATAAATATATTCAAAGAACTAAAGGAAACCATGTCTAAAGATTTAAAGGGAAGTCTGAGAACAATATTTCACCAAAGAGACAAGGAAAGCCTGAGAACAATGTTTCACCAAAGAGACCATATAAAGAGATAAAAATTATAAAGAAGAGCCAGATAGAAATTCTAGAGTTAAAAAATAAAATAACTAAAATGAAAAATTCATTAGAGAGGTTCAACAGCAGTTTTGAGCTAGCAGAAGAGTCATAGAACTTGAAGATAATCCAGTCTGGGATTATCCAATCTAAGCAAAAGAAAGAAAAAAATGAACAGAATCCCAGAAATTGTGTGACACCATCAAGTGTATCAACATATGCGTAATGAGAGTCCCAGAAGGAGAAGAAAGATAGAAAAAACCAGATAGAATATTTAAAGAAATAATGGCCAAAACTCCCCCAATTTGATGTGCAACACTAATCTCCAGATCCAAGAAGCTCAAAAAACTCCAAGTAGGATAAACTGAAGAAGATCCATACCTAGATACATTATAGTCAAACTGATGAAAACCAAAGACAAAGAGAGAATCTTGAAAGAAGGAAGAGAAAAACAACTCATCAGGTGAACAGAACCCTCAATAGGATTAAGAGCTGATTTCCCATCAGAAACCATGGAGACTGGAAGGCAGTGGACTGACATATTCAAAGTGCTGAAAGAAAAATAATGTCAATCAAGAATTCTTTATTCATCAAAACTATTCTTTTAAAACAAGGGAGGGGCTTCCCTGGTGATTCAGTGGTTAAGACTCCATGCTCCCAATGCAGGGGGCCCGGGTTCAATCCCTGGTCAGGGAACTAGATCCCACATGCCCACAGCTAAGAGCCTGCATGCTGCAACTAAAGATTCTGCACGCTGCAACTGAAGATTCCGCATGCCGCAACTAAAAGTTCCTGCATACCAAAACAGAAAAGATCCCACATGCTGCAACTAGAGATCCCACATGTCACAACTACAAAAGATCCCACATGCCACAACAAAGATCCCGCATGCTGCAACTAAGACCTGGCACAGCCAAATAAGTAAATAAATAAATATTTTTTTAAAAAGGGAGAATTAAGACATTCTCAGAATTAAAACAAAACAAAACAAAACTGAGAATTGGAGCTTCCCTGGTGGTGCAGTGGTTGAGAATCTGCCTGCTAATGCAGGGGACACGGGTTCGAGCCCTGGTCTGGGAGGATCCCACATGCTGCGAAGCAACCAGGCCCGTGAGCCACAACTACTGAGCCTGTGCGTCTGGAGCCTGTGCTCTGCAACAAGAGAGGCCGTGATAGTGAGGGGCCCGCGCACCGCGTTGAAGAGTGGCCCCCGTTTGCCACAACTAGAGAAAGCCCTCACACAGAAATGAAAACCCAACACAGCACAAATGAATAAATTAATTAATAAACAAACAAAACAAAACAAAACAAACACTGAGAATTAGTCACTAGCAGAACTGCTTTACAGGAAATAGTAATGAGAGTCCTTCAGGATGAAATGAAAGAATGATGTATGGTAATTTAAATCTGCACCAGTAAATGTAACTATATAGGTATATATGAAAGACACTATAACTGTCTGTTTTTTAGTAACTCATTTCTTCTCTATTTGGTTTAAATGACAGCTGTGTTATATAATAGTTATAAAACTGTTGATCTTATGATGTATAAAAATGAAATATGCATGCAATACAGTACAAAGGATGTGGAGGAAGCAATTATATGGTAACAATGTTTCTGTATGCTTTCTAAGTTAAGTTAAAATTAATCTGAACCATATTGTAATTTTAATCTTGAGGTCAGCCACTAAGAAAATAACTAAAAATTATAGAGTGAAAGAAATAACATGAGAATCAAAGTAGTACATTAGACAATATCTATTTAACACAAAAAGTAGTAATGGAAAAATAGAGGGAAAAGATGACAGAAAACAAAGTAAATGGCAGACATAAATCCTATCTTAACAGTAATAGTAAATGTAAATGGAATACACACTTCAGTAGAAAGGCAGAGATTGGCAAAATGGATAAATTGCTCAAAAATGGATTAATTGATTGAAATATATGCTGTCTTTTAAGATCCACATTTTGTGTTCAAAGACACAAATAGGTTGAAAGTAAAAGGATAGAAAAATATACCAGGCAAATAGTAACCAAAGCGACTTAGGATGGCTATATAAACATCAGAATATATTTTAAGACAAAATTTTTATGACATTCAAACAAAAACATTGTATAATGGTAAAAATGTCAATATATCAGCAAGATAAACATATGCACCTAACAACCGTGCCCCAAAATACATGAAGCAAAAGTGGACAGCATTGAAGGGAGAAATAGGTAATATAACAGTAATAGTTGGAGACTTCAATGCTGTACTTTCAATAATGGGTAGAACTACTAGACAGAGCTCAGTGAGTAAATAGAGGAATTGAACAACACTATAAACCAAGTAGATCTTCTACAGACATCTGTAGAACACCCCACACAACAGCAGAATACAATTCTTAAGTGCACATGGAACATTTTCCAAGACAGACCCTCTGATAGGCCTCAAAACTTGCCTGAATATATTTATATATACAAATTATGTTCTGTAGCCACAGTGGGATGAAATTACAAATCAATAGCAGAAGGATATTTAGGCAGTTCATAAATATGTGGAAATTAAATATCACACTCCTAAGTAACCAGTGGGTCAAAGAAGAAATCACAAGAGAAATTAGAAAATACTTTGGAATGAATAAAAATGAAAACACAACATGCCAAAACTGATGGGATGCAGCAAAAGCAGTGCTTAGGGGAAAATTTATAGCTTTAAACACCTGCGTTAGAAAAGAAGATCATAATTCAATAAGCTGACCATCCACATTAAGAAACTAGAAAAGGAACAAATAATCCCAAAGCAAATAGAGGGAAAAAAATGATAGAGTAGAACTAAATGAAATAAAGAATAGGAAAATCTATTTTCTCTATTTAAAATAGAGAAAATTAAAAAAAAATCAAGATTTGGTTTTTAAAAATAACATTGAGAAACCATTAGCTAGACTGACAAAGACAAGAGAGAAAAGACTCAAAATATTAAAAGTATGAATGAAGGAGGAGACACTACTACCAAACTTACAAAAATAAAAAATGAATAAATGGGAATACTATGAAAACTGTATGCTGATAAATTATATAATTTAGATGGAATGGACAAATATCTAGGAAGACACAAACTACCAAAATTGATTCCACAATAAATGGAAAGTCTGTGTAGACCTATAACAAATAAAGGCATTGAATTAGTAATCAAAATACTACCCACAAAGAAAAGCCCAGGCCTAGATGGCTTCACTGGTGAATTCTTCCAACCTTTAAAGAAAAATTAATACCCATCCTTCTCAAACTTCCAAAAGTTAGAAGAGGACACTTCTTAACACATTTTCTGAGGCCAGTAGTATCCTGATACCAAAACCAAAGATATCACAAGTAAAATCTTGACCAAATTCCCTTAAGAATGTAGATGCAAAAATCCTCAACAAAATACTAGGAAAACCAAATCCAGCAACATATAAAAAGAGTTATACACCATAACCAAGTGGAATTTATTCCAGGAATGCAAAGTTAGTTTAACATCTAAAAATCTGTCAGTGTAATAGTATAATATACCAAATAACTAGAATAAGGGAAAAAGCATTATTATATCAATAGATGCAGATATTTTAAAAAGTCCACTATTTTATTATGCTAAAAACACTAAACAAACTAGGTATGTCAGGTTAGTGATTGTCTAAGGCTGGGGGAGAGGATCGGGGCATGTTGTGACTACTAATGGGCAAAGGATTTCTTTCTGGGGTTGTAAAATTTTTCTAAAATTAGATTATGATGTTAGTTGCACAACTCTGAGTATACTAAAGACCACTTAATTGTACACTTTAATAAGTGAATTTTATGGTATGATTGTGCTTGGAGAAACAGAGGTGCTTGGTTTAGGTACTGATACCTTCCTTTGGCTCTTCCTTATAGAACAACAGAACTGGGAATTTGTTTAGAAAGCTTCACATCCACTCTTTTGAGTTTATATCCAGGGAAAGGAAGCCGAGAGAGAGAACTGACTCTTCCAGAGATCTAGAGCTAGAGCCTGAATTGGGTTTCCCATTCCAAGGCTCTTTCTGCACTGTACTCTAAAACAGGTACCTTGCATTAAAACCGTGTGGATGTTCTTTATTGGGGCTGGGGGTTCTTTTGTTTGAAGTGACCCAGTTGGCAGTGAAGAACTGTGCTAGTGGAAAGTTTCCTTTCATTCTCTTTCCTCCATTATCATGGCTGGGATCAGGTGGTTTCCGTGTTGAGCAATCTAGCCCCATTTTAATTAAGGCCTGGTTATGTTTTATTTTTGTCACAGAAGAATGACAGTATATTACATCTTGGTGGTGTGCCACCTGTCCTCTTTGTTTCCTGCTCCAAGAACCTACACCAGCTGGTTGGGCAGTTCCAGAGGCCTACGCTCTTCTCTGCTCACCTGTTGACTTCTTACGGCAAATGCAGCTGCTTTTCACGTAGTGGATAGTGTATATTGGGAAATATGTGGCGTTACTAAAGGGTGACAAAGTCCTCCCTCCATATTATTTTTATCCCTAGGCACCATGGAATTTCTCACTAGTGGCAAGCAGTAGGCCCAGCACTATAGTACCATATTAGGAACTTCAAGGCAGTTATTTGCAAGAGGTTTTCATTAAGGACTTCCTCAGAAGCAGGAGGGCCACATTTCAGCTTCCAACTCTCCAGCGCCAGGCTCTCGTGGCAAAGCCTTTCCCTGTGATTGGAAAAGTATGTATTATGCATGTGGCAGTTGACAGATGGAGACTAATCCTGAATTCATCCATCCTGAATTCATTAGGTGGGGGGAGGATGGTGGGTAACAAGCCAGCGAGGTGTTTTATAGCTGCCCCTTACAACTTTTGCTTAAAGCAGGAAAAAAAAAACTGGAAAGAGTTCTGAAGAGAATGTCTCTGTCACCATTATCACCATGTTGAATTTCTCTTGTTCTTAACATGGGAAATATTGATATCTTTCCATATTTGGTATATCTGGAGTAATTTGTCTTCTAGAATCCAAGCCCAGTGTTTCAGGGTTTTTGGAAGGGGTACCAGTGTGCTAATTGGGTAACAGCTCAGCCAGGGAGTGTATGGCTGCACCAGCAGAATTAAAGGGGAGGGAAAGCTGGGATTTCTTGGCATTTTGTTTGCGTTTCCCCACAACTACTGAGCCTGTGCGTCTGGAGCCTGTGCTCTGCAACAAGAGAGGCCGTGATAGTGAGGGGCCCGCGCACCGCGTTGAAGAGTGGCCCCCGTTTGCCACAACTAGAGAAAGCCCTCACACAGAAATGAAAACCCAACACAGCACAAATGAATAAATTGGGCCCGCGCACCGCGTTGAAGAGTGGCCCCCGTTTGCCACAACTAGAGAAAGCCCTCACACAGAAATGAAAACCCAACACAGCACAAATGAATAAATTAATTAATAAACAAACAAAACAAAACAAAACAAACACTGAGAATTAGTCACTAGCAGAACTGCTTTACAGGAAATAGTAATGAGAGTCCTTCAGGATGAAATGAAAGAATGATGTATGGTAATTTAAATCTGCACCAGTAAATGTAACTATATAGGTATATATGAAAGACACTATAACTGTCTGTTTTTTAGTAACTCATTTCTTCTCTATTTGGTTTAAATGACAGCTGTGTTATATAATAGTTATAAAACTGTTGATCTTATGATGTATAAAAATGAAATATGCATGCAATACAGTACAAAGGATGTGGAGGAAGCAATTATATGGTAACAATGTTTCTGTATGCTTTCTAAGTTAAGTTAAAATTAATCTGAACCATATTGTAATTTTAATCTTGAGGTCAGCCACTAAGAAAATAACTAAAAATTATAGAGTGAAAGAAATAACATGAGAATCAAAGTAGTACATTAGACAATATCTATTTAACACAAAAAGTAGTAATGGAAAAATAGAGGGAAAAGATGACAGAAAACAAAGTAAATGGCAGACATAAATCCTATCTTAACAGTAATAGTAAATGTAAATGGAATACACACTTCAGTAGAAAGGCAGAGATTGGCAAAATGGATAAATTGCTCAAAAATGGATTAATTGATTGAAATATATGCTGTCTTTTAAGATCCACATTTTGTGTTCAAAGACACAAATAGGTTGAAAGTAAAAGGATAGAAAAATATACCAGGCAAATAGTAACCAAAGCGACTTAGGATGGCTATATAAACATCAGAATATATTTTAAGACAAAATTTTTATGACATTCAAACAAAAACATTGTATAATGGTAAAAATGTCAATATATCAGCAAGATAAACATATGCACCTAACAACCGTGCCCCAAAATACATGAAGCAAAAGTGGACAGCATTGAAGGGAGAAATAGGTAATATAACAGTAATAGTTGGAGACTTCAATGCTGTACTTTCAATAATGGGTAGAACTACTAGACAGAGCTCAGTGAGTAAATAGAGGAATTGAACAACACTATAAACCAAGTAGATCTTCTACAGACATCTGTAGAACACCCCACACAACAGCAGAATACAATTCTTAAGTGCACATGGAACATTTTCCAAGACAGACCCTCTGATAGGCCTCAAAACTTGCCTGAATATATTTATATATACAAATTATGTTCTGTAGCCACAGTGGGATGAAATTACAAATCAATAGCAGAAGGATATTTAGGCAGTTCATAAATATGTGGAAATTAAATATCACACTCCTAAGTAACCAGTGGGTCAAAGAAGAAATCACAAGAGAAATTAGAAAATACTTTGGAATGAATAAAAATGAAAACACAACATGCCAAAACTGATGGGATGCAGCAAAAGCAGTGCTTAGGGGAAAATTTATAGCTTTAAACACCTGCGTTAGAAAAGAAGATCATAATTCAATAAGCTGACCATCCACATTAAGAAACTAGAAAAGGAACAAATAATCCCAAAGCAAATAGAGGGAAAAAAATGATAGAGTAGAACTAAATGAAATAAAGAATAGGAAAATCTATTTTCTCTATTTAAAATAGAGAAAATTAAAAAAAAATCAAGATTTGGTTTTTAAAAATAACATTGAGAAACCATTAGCTAGACTGACAAAGACAAGAGAGAAAAGACTCAAAATATTAAAAGTATGAATGAAGGAGGAGACACTACTACCAAACTTACAAAAATAAAAAATGAATAAATGGGAATACTATGAAAACTGTATGCTGATAAATTATATAATTTAGATGGAATGGACAAATATCTAGGAAGACACAAACTACCAAAATTGATTCCACAATAAATGGAAAGTCTGTGTAGACCTATAACAAATAAAGGCATTGAATTAGTAATCAAAATACTACCCACAAAGAAAAGCCCAGGCCTAGATGGCTTCACTGGTGAATTCTTCCAACCTTTAAAGAAAAATTAATACCCATCCTTCTCAAACTTCCAAAAGTTAGAAGAGGACACTTCTTAACACATTTTCTGAGGCCAGTAGTATCCTGATACCAAAACCAAAGATATCACAAGTAAAATCTTGACCAAATTCCCTTAAGAATGTAGATGCAAAAATCCTCAACAAAATACTAGGAAAACCAAATCCAGCAACATATAAAAAGAGTTATACACCATAACCAAGTGGAATTTATTCCAGGAATGCAAAGTTAGTTTAACATCTAAAAATCTGTCAGTGTAATAGTATAATATACCAAATAACTAGAATAAGGGAAAAAGCATTATTATATCAATAGATGCAGATATTTTAAAAAGTCCACTATTTTATTATGCTAAAAACACTAAACAAACTAGGTATGTCAGGTTAGTGATTGTCTAAGGCTGGGGGAGAGGATCGGGGCATGTTGTGACTACTAATGGGCAAAGGATTTCTTTCTGGGGTTGTAAAATTTTTCTAAAATTAGATTATGATGTTAGTTGCACAACTCTGAGTATACTAAAGACCACTTAATTGTACACTTTAATAAGTGAATTTTATGGTATGATTGTGCTTGGAGAAACAGAGGTGCTTGGTTTAGGTACTGATACCTTCCTTTGGCTCTTCCTTATAGAACAACAGAACTGGGAATTTGTTTAGAAAGCTTCACATCCACTCTTTTGAGTTTATATCCAGGGAAAGGAAGCCGAGAGAGAGAACTGACTCTTCCAGAGATCTAGAGCTAGAGCCTGAATTGGGTTTCCCATTCCAAGGCTCTTTCTGCACTGTACTCTAAAACAGGTACCTTGCATTAAAACCGTGTGGATGTTCTTTATTGGGGCTGGGGGTTCTTTTGTTTGAAGTGACCCAGTTGGCAGTGAAGAACTGTGCTAGTGGAAAGTTTCCTTTCATTCTCTTTCCTCCATTATCATGGCTGGGATCAGGTGGTTTCCGTGTTGAGCAATCTAGCCCCATTTTAATTAAGGCCTGGTTATGTTTTATTTTTGTCACAGAAGAATGACAGTATATTACATCTTGGTGGTGTGCCACCTGTCCTCTTTGTTTCCTGCTCCAAGAACCTACACC
The DNA here is from genome assembly GCF_000442215.2 of Lipotes vexillifer. Classification (NCBI taxonomy): domain Eukaryota; kingdom Metazoa; phylum Chordata; class Mammalia; order Artiodactyla; family Lipotidae; genus Lipotes; species Lipotes vexillifer. Next base: position 2,922,618 of record NW_006798085.1, read on the forward strand.
AGCTGGTTGGGCAGTTCCAGAGGCCTACGCTCTTCTCTGCTCACCTGTTGACTTCTTACGGCAAATGCAGCTGCTTTTCACGTAGTGGATAGTGTATATTGGGAAATATGTGGCGTTACTAAAGGGTGACAAAGTCCTCCCTCCATATTATTTTTATCCCTAGGCACCATGGAATTTCTCACTAGTGGCAAGCAGTAGGCCCAGCACTATAGTACCATATTAGGAACTTCAAGGCAGTTATTTGCAAGAGGTTTTCATTAAGGACTTCCTCAGAAGCAGGAGGGCCACATTTCAGCTTCCAACTCTCCAGCGCCAGGCTCTCGTGGCAAAGCCTTTCCCTGTGATTGGAAAAGTATGTATTATGCATGTGGCAGTTGACAGATGGAGACTAATCCTGAATTCATCCATCCTGAATTCATTAGGTGGGGGGAGGATGGTGGGTAACAAGCCAGCGAGGTGTTTTATAGCTGCCCCTTACAACTTTTGCTTAAAGCAGGAAAAAAAAAACTGGAAAGAGTTCTGAAGAGAATGTCTCTGTCACCATTATCACCATGTTGAATTTCTCTTGTTCTTAACATGGGAAATATTGATATCTTTCCATATTTGGTATATCTGGAGTAATTTGTCTTCTAGAATCCAAGCCCAGTGTTTCAGGGTTTTTGGAAGGGGTACCAGTGTGCTAATTGGGTAACAGCTCAGCCAGGGAGTGTATGGCTGCACCAGCAGAATTAAAGGGGAGGGAAAGCTGGGATTTCTTGGCATTTTGTTTGCGTTTCCTTTGTGAAAAGCAGATGCTGTTTAACTGTTCCCTTTTCTTTTTGATTAATGGGCAGTATCTTGCTGGGAATGGACTCATAGAGTTCTAAGGGAATTAAGAGAACATTTTGTTTAACTCTTCCATATTTCAGATGAGGAAACAAACCTAAGAGGGGGTGTTCCTTGTCCAAGGTCACTGAGACAGTTAATCACAGAGTCAGTATGGGAACCCAGTAATCAGTCCTACTCTTGGGCTCTGTGCAATGTCACTGTGCCTTACGAAAACAGTCTCTACCCTTCACCAATCTCTTTTTGCTGAGCCAGTGATTTTTTTCAGAATCACTTTCAGCTTGTGAAAGAAAAGAATTGTTTTCTCTTCACTGCCTCTGGCCAAGAATGCACCTCCAGTGTTGGTCTGAAGGCAGCCAAGCATTTCATAGACCTGCAGGAATGGAGTAGGGGAAGGTCAGGAAATCTGAAGTCATTGCTGTACTTTTTCTGGTTGGCCCTTGCCTAGTAGGAGCTTGATGAAATAGAAGATCAAGAGACAGACCTTCTATCATAGAACACTTACCCCTAGATATGTGGAATTTAGAGAATGAAATTATGAATGAGGAAGAAAGAACTCTAATACAAATTGAGTTGGGATTTAGATTTGGTAATGTTTGTGCTGGGCAACAGCAAGCCTGGGATTTGTGAACGTGATCTCACTCAGGTTGACCAATTACCTGGATGTGGGCATAGACATAGATATGGGCATAAGCTAATATTTACAGAGCACTTTATAATATACAGGGCACTTTCACATACATTATATAACTTAATCTGGGAAGAAAACTGTTATCTCTATTTTATAGATGAGGAAACTAAGGCTTACAGAGTTTAAGAACTTTCATGCTACTAGTCAATAGTAGAGCTAAGACTTAGATTTTCTGAATATTTCCACTGTTCCACTTTGATTTTATTTCCTTTAATGATGAAAGAGAATATAAGTGCTGTTCAGAGCAACAGGTAGTTCAGAAAGTAGAGTTAATGAAGAAGAGATATGGGGCCTTCTGTAGAGAAATGGGAACAGCCATTAGTACGCATCTCCACAGGAAGTGGCCATTAGGAAAGGTGTGAAAGCTGGAGAATAGCAGTAGAGGAGTGGGTAGCTAACAGGACCGATACACCAGAGCTTGTGGTAGAGTTTCTGGCGTCATCAATCTTGGGCTATTCTGTGAGCTCCTGTGGAGAAGACTCTCTAGACCAAGGTAGAAGCCTTAAAAGCAGAATTCTCTGAAGCCAACGGAGGTGGTTAAAAGGAATTAGGGAAGCTTCATATTGTGATGAGGGAGAGTGTGACCCTGGGCCTTTTTAATTACATCTTTTGGATGGAAAATAAACCTAAAAATTGTAAATTAGTTAACAAGGAAGAAAAATAGGGACATATTTTAATAGGCTGCTCGGTTTTTGATTCTGAAAGTTTCATAGGTGGTACAGACAGTATTTAGCCCAAGTTATCTGTGAATGTTGAATTTTGGGGCTAATACACATCTTGTTTAAAAGCAGTTTCATTCTTAGATGGAGTTATGTGTTTGAACTGATGCCATACATAATACTGCTTCATAAAAATAATGAAAGTATAACATCTTTCTTAGTATTTTTCAGTTCACCAAACAGTTTGACCTACGATCTCAATTTTATCTTTAACAACAACCCTATGAGCCAATCAGGCAGGGTACTATTAGTGTTCCTCTTATGTAGGTGAAGTAACAAAGGGCAGTAATGGTTTCACAGTTTTACAGATGAGGAAACTGAAAATCAGAAGTTAAGTGATTTGTTCAGAGTTATTCAGCAGTGTGTGGCAAATAGGGGTCAAAACCCAGATCTTCTGGCTCCTAAGGGCAGCAAATTTTCTACTGTATTCTGATGTATGCTCTGTTGAAGGGGGTCAGTGCTTATGCCTTGCAGGGTGAGTATGGGAAGTCGGTGCCTCTGGGCTTTCCTGTATGGTCCCTTCCTGTGGTAGTTACCTGATTCTTCCCGATGTCTGTCTCAGCTCTGACCTGGCTTTGCACTCAGCCCTCTTCTGCTCCTTGAGCCTTTCCTCCTAACACCATCTCATATGCAGCTCACTCTCTGTAAAACCCTCAGTGTTGCCTGTTGCCAGTTGCCATCTCCTCCCTCCCTCTCAGAGACCTTGCCTTAATGTGCCTTGTTTTTTTGCCTGGTCACCTGTCCTTGCTCTGATGACTCACCTGCCATTCTCCAAATTGTGATTTAAATTCTTTTGGACCCCCTCATGCCATGTGTTAGGCAGCCCTCATTCAAAGGAGCTCATAAATATTGGTGTGCCATGGTGATATTTAGGACCAATCCTTTTGCCTTTCTCTTACCCCTGTGCCTTTAATCAGCTTCTGCTCCCCTGCCAGTATGGAGATGTCATGTTTCTTAGGCAGAGCCCATTATATAGATTTCTTTTACAGCAGGCAATTTTTCCCTAGTCCATATCTGGCATTATTACCAAAGCTATTGCTGTTGTTTTGTCAGGTCTAACAAGTCCAGCAGGATCTGGCTGATTGAAGCCTTAAACCAACCACTGGGTAAGAAGGCACTTGCTTGGCAAGTCTCTCTAGAGAGAATTCTTTTCTTTTGGTAGTGGTCTCACCCTCAAGGAGTTAGTAGCCCCTTTCAGGACTGACTTTCCCAAAGTGTGGCCCTCCAGGAGCTTCTAGGTGTTCTGAAGGCTGCTGGCCAGTTGTGGCTTTGATGTTTTTTATGGGATGCTGTCTGAGTTTCTGCACCAGGCAGGAATTAATAGCATGATGTTTAATAAAAACCATGTGTCATCCCCCTGGCACACCAGAGAAGGTATCTCTGGTCTCTCCACTAGACAAGTGAAGATTTTTATTTTCTAGTGGTGACAAGTACAAGTAAGTAGAATGGATATTCACAGGTCTTGTTTACTTTGAAGTGTTTTGTAGCCTCTAATTTTGAGAATAACTGATTGAAGAAAACTTTCTAGCCTTGCACCTTTGCTCTTTGTTCCTTCTCAGGAGTCCTGAGAAGAAGGGTGAGGGAAAAAGGAATAGTAACTTGATTTCTCAAAGGGGTCTCCTTGCTTTATATGAACTAAAGCAGGGGTCAGCATACTAGGGCTCATGGGCCAAGTCCTGCCCACCACCTGTTTCTGTAAGTAATATCTGTTTTTGTAAATAACATTTTTTTGGCACCTAGCCACACCTACTTGTTTATATACTGTCTACAGCTGCTTTTGCCCTAAAATGGAGGAGTTGAGGGCGAGTATAGCCCTTAAAGACTAAACTAGGCTGTTCATTAATTGGCTATTGTTGAGTACAGCAGGGCATTGAGTTCCGTGAGTGTTCCTTGGACCTTCTTGTTGTCCAGCTTCAGCTGAGTGTGTGTAGAGAGGTATGCAAGGAAATGGTTTTGGAAATAGCCTACTTCCTCATACATAATGAAGATTTTAGAATCCATATGGTGCTACTAGGTGTTTTCCTGTTTGAATGGGCAAAGTCTTCATTATCAGTGTTGCATCCCTAGTACCTACCGCAGGGCCTGACACAATCTCAGCTCTGGTATCAAGAAGTTATCATCCAGGGGTTGTGCTTTCCACAGTGGCCAGTCAGAAACACACTGCTTTTCCAGTGCAGAAACAGTTTGCCCTTTTTGATTGTCTTTTGATATTTGGTCATGAACCCCTGTTTCTTTCCCATTATAGACAGTCATTGGGATTTTTTACAAAGCCCCTGAATAGTTTATAAGCATTTGTTGATTTTGAATTTTGAACTAGTATATTGAGCCCTAAGGTATATGGTACAACTAAGTAATACATAAGTAGTGTATGGCTCTGCTGGAAGGGAAACCCATGATTTTTGACATATTATTTATCATAAGGGATAAATAAGATAACAGGAATCTCTTTCTCTCTGCCAGATTTGGGAACTTCTGGTTCATTAAAGGGGCCAGACCAGCATTTCCCTTTATAGTTAATAATGATGTAATATACCAAGTGGTGAAGGCCACAGGACAGGAACCACAAAAGTCACAACAGGCCATGTTGTCCAGTCAAACTTTCTCCAACTGGTCAGATATTTCACTGAGGTCTAAAGAAATGAAATGTTATGAACAGGAGTACCTCTCAGCTTTCCTGGTTCTTATTTATTCCTTGTGATTGATTGGTATAATTCTGGTATTTTACTATGATTATTTTGGTATGATTTAAAAGGAATTTTTAAAACGTGGCAGTTGTTAGATGCAATTTCATGTTATTGGTGGTACTTTTACTAAAATGGATTAATTTGGCGTCTAAAACCTAGTTTTATAGATTTACAGGTTCTCCTATATAAGTAGGGCAAAGAGAATAAGAACTATAGTGTTAGAGGGGGTCTGGGACTTCATGGAGTCAACTGCTTTGTTTTCCAGTCATCTAAACCAGCCAAGATAGGTAAGAACTAGAGAAAGAATGGAATTACATTGTTGCCTTGGGGATGTTTTTCATCAGTAACTTCTGTCCTTTGGGAGCACTAGAAACTAGTTAGGGAAAATATAACATTTGGACCCCAGAGCTTTAATTAAGTCTCCTATTTTTTTTTTCAATCTAACCTGCATGACACTTGGGACTAAGGGGTTAAAGATAGTCTTGGTGGAAGCTATCTATGTTACTGAGTTTAGGTTTCAGCATATTCTCTATCTAGGAAGGAGAGCTCATCAGCAAGGCAGTATGGTGAGGCTTAGCACAGTGGTTGCTGCTGTGGGAATAAGTGTTGTCATTGGAGGAATACAGACCTGGTTTCGAATTCCATATCTGCCATTGACTAGTTGGGTGACATTTGGCAAGCTACCAGCCTCTTAAAGTCTCAGTTTCCTCAACTATAATTGGAGACAGTAATACCAACATTGGTCATTGAGTGTATTAATAAAATAACATATTTAAAAGTAACATGCCTTTAATAAGTCTCTGTTATCTAAGAGTTTTCTTAAAAAACATATTTTTTATTAAAGTATAGTTGATTTACAGTATCATGTTAGTTTCAGGGGTAAAGCACAGCAATTTGGTTTTATATGTATATATATATATATATATATATATATATATATATGTATATGTATATATATATTCCTTTTCAGATTCTTTTCCCTTATAGGTTACTGCAAAATACTGAGTATCGTTCTCTGTGCTATACAGTTAAAAAACATATTTATGGCAATACTTGTGCCATAAATAAATTTTATCAGTAGTAGTCAGCAACTTGTTTGGAGTTTCAATGTGGGTGATTTCTTGAGAATTCAAGAATACGTTTTACAAAGAGAAGAGCAAAGAATGCGTCACATTGCTTTCTGTCATACAGCTCTGCAGATACTCTAATGAGAGTAAAGTAGGGACTGATCAGAAAGCCTTCTAGGCTGGCTTATGAAAGCAATTTCACTCACAAAGAAAATATCGGTGTGCCTGGTCTTGGTCTCTTTTTCTATAATAACCATTTGAGAAAGATTAGCATTGTTATTTGTCATGTCCTTGGGTGTGATGTTGTATCTTTGCTTTGATTCTACTGGCACTGAGAAAGGGAATACTAGTTAGGTCTGGTCAAAGTGCCTAACACAGTGCCTGGCCCTCAGTATTCTCTAAGTATTTTATTTAAATTAAATAGTGAGATCTTATTTTATAGCAGATAAATTGAGACACAGAACAGTTAAGTGGCTTATCCAGGGATTAACCTTGTGGCCTTGTCCATGTGGAACGTGGTCTCCTGCCTTGGTTTCTTAATACAAATCCTTCCCTTTCCCACCTTTCTCTTGCTCCAAGCATATTGTGCAGTGTAATGTAAAGACTTCCTTCCCTTTTACCAGCTGGTGATATGCTTCTACCTAAATTAGGAGAGTGGGTTAAAAATGCAGTGAGAGTGCCATATGGCAATTCAAATGTTTTATCTAGGATTTCAATAGTTGTTGAAATTACAACAAATAGGGAGGACTCTTTTTTTTTGGTCTGTTTCATCAGAGCTGAAGCTGAACAAAGGGGCTTGGGTTGGGGTGTGGGGAAGGATGGGTGGCCATGGCATAAATTTTATAGGGAGATGGTGTTGGCTTGGAAGAAAATCAAACTAACAGTGATGTGTGGGTGTGGGTATAGAGAGTATATCTCCTTCTACAGCCTGAATCTTTGAATCTGATTACATTCCCCAGGGACTTCACATTGATTAACAAAGTTCATTATTCTGATAGAGAAAGTCTCGGGGCAAGGCTAATGTACATTAGTGGAGCTGTGTGTAGAAATCTCTCCCTGAATATACAGACATCCTCTGTCTCTAGAAAGCTGGCCTCTGTTTGAACTTCTCACTATGCCCCAGTTGTTGCAGAAGTAATTTAGAAACCCCAGAAAAAATACGTAAACAAGGTCTATTACACACTGGGCTTAAACAAGTTGGAGAGGAATAATTTCACATTTAATGACAGGCTGTTTGGCTTGTTTGTCTTTCCTCTCCTTTTGCTTCCTGTCTGGCGTTGAGTCACTGCAACAGCTCTTTATGATTGTAGGGAGCCTTGGCCAAGGAGGAAATAGAGCCCAGGTAGTTTGATTCCTGATCTGACATCTGGACTACCTTTAGAATGCTTCTGGAACTTGAATAAATGAAGAAATGCTTTGAAGATTAATACTAGACAAAAAGTAAACACTTCCACATGAAAAGCCAGCTTTAGTTGAGTAGTTGTTTTCTCCCCTTTTCAGGTCCCAAGTGCACAGCTGAGATGGGCTTATTATCTTTCTTTCTATGTACTGTTTTAGACAAGTTCTTCTCTGTTTATAAAATTTCCTTCTGATTATCAGTACTCCTTATGAGGTCAGGAAAGAGGTATGTTTAATAGAGTCTGAAAAATAATTTGAAAATTATTTTTAATTGTGGTAAAATATATATAACATAAAATTTACCATTATAACCATTTTAAGGGTACAGTTCAGTGGTATTAAATAAATTCACATTGTTGTGCAACCATCATGACCATCCATCTCCAGAACTCTTTGCATCTTCCAAAACTGAAGGTCTATACCTATTAAATAGTAACTCCCATTCCTCATTGCCTCAGCCCCTGGCAACCACCATTCTACTTTCTATCTCTATGAATTTGATTATTCCAGGTACTTCATATTATGGACTTACACAGTATTTGTCTTTTTGTGACTGGCTTATTTCACTTAGCACAATGTCTTTAAGGTTTATCCATGTTGTAACATGGATCAGAATTCCCTTTCTTTTTTAATTGAAGTATAATTGAATTACAGTATTATATTTGTTTCAGGTATATAGAACGGTGATTCGATATTTTTACACATTACAAAATCATCACCACAGTAAGTCTAGTTGCCATCTGTGACCATAGAAAGTTATCACAATGTTATTGACTATATTCCCTATGCCATACCATAATTACATCTCTGTGACTTACTTATTTTATAAGTGGAAGTTTCTGCTTCTTAATTTCCCTCACCTATTTCATTCATACCCCCACCCCACTCTCCTCTGTCAACTACCAGTTTGTTCCATGTATCTATTAGTCTTTTCTTTTGTTTTATTATGTTTGTTCATTAGTTTTTTTTTTTTTAGATTCCACATATAGGTGAAATCATATGGCATTTGTCTTTCTCTGTCTAACTTATTCCACTTAGTAGACTACCCTCTAGGTCCATCCATGTTGTTGCAGATGGCAAGATTTCATTCATTTTTATGAGTGAGTAATACTCCACTGTATATATATTACACATCTTCTTTATCCGTTTGTCTGTTGATAGGCACTTAGGTTGCTTCCACATCTTGGCTATTGTACATAATGCTGCGGTAAACATAGGGGTGCATATAGCTTTTGAAATCAGTGTTCTGTTTTTTTTTGGAAAAATACTGAGAAGTGGAGATTATGTATAGTATGGTAGTGCATTTTTAATTTTTCGAGGACCCTTCATATTATTTTCCACAGTGGCTTCACCAATTTACATTCCCACCAAAAGTGCATGAGGGTTCCTTTTTCTCCACATCCTTGCCAACACTTACTTGTTGTCTTTTTGACAGTAGCCATTCTGACAGGTGTGAAGTGATATCTCATTGTGGTGTTGCATTGCATTTCTCTGATGATTAGTGATGTTGAGCATCTTTACATGCGTCTGTTGGCAATCTGTATGTCTTCTTTGGAAAAATGTCTTTTCAGGTCCTATGCCCATTTTTTAATTGTGTTGTTTGTAGTTTTGATGTTGAGTTGTATGAGTTTTTTGTTTATTTTGGATATTAACCCCTTATCAGGTATATTGTTTTCAGATATCTTCTCTCATTCACTAGATGGCCTTTTCATTTTGTTGTTTCCCTCACTGCAAAAGCCTTTTAGTTAGATGTAGTCCCATGTGTTTATTTTTGTTGCCCTTGCTTGAGGAGACAGATCTAAAAAAATATTGCTAAGAATGATGTAACAAAGCTGCCCATGCTTCCTTCTAGCTTTATGGTCTCAGATCTTAAGTTTTTTTTTTTTTTTTTTTTACATTTTTATTGGACTATAATTGCTTTACAATGGTGTGTTAGTTTCTGCTTTATAACAAAGTGAATCGGTTAAACATATACATATGTTCCCATATCTCTCCCCTCTTGCATCTCCCTCCCTCCAACCCTCCCTATCCTGCCCCTCTAGGTGGTCACAAAGCACCGAGCTGATCACCCTGTGCTATGCAGCTGCTTCCCACTAGCTATCTGTTTTACGTTTGGTAGGGTATATATGTCCATGCCACTCTCTCGCTTTGTCAGAGCTTACCCTTCCCCCTCCCAATATCCTCAAGTCCATTCTCTAGTAGGTCTGTGTCTCTATTCCTGTCTTACCCCTAGGTTCTTCATGACATTTTTTTCCCTCAAATTCCATATATGTGTGTTAGCATACGGTATTTGTCTTTCTCTTTCTGACTTACTTCACTCTGTATGACAGACTCTAGGTCCATCCACCTCATTACAAATAGCTCAATTTCGTTTCTTTTTATGGCTGAGTAATATTGCTTTGTATATATGTGCCACATCTTCTTTATCCATTCATCCGATGATGGACACTTAGGTTGTTTCCATCTCTGGGATATTGTAAATAGAGCTGCAATGAACATTTTGGTACATGACTCTTTTTGAATTATGGTTTTCTCAGGGTATATGCCCAGTAGTGGGATTGCTGGGTCATATGGTAGTTCTATTTGTAGTTTTTAAGGAACCTCCATACTGTTCTCCATAGTGGCTGTACCAATTCACACTCCCACTAGCAGTGCAAGAGTGTTGCCTTTTCTCCACACCCTCTCCAGCAGTTATTGTTCCTAGATTTTTTGATGATGGCCATCCTGACTGGTGTGAGATGATATCTCGTTGTAGTTTTGATTTGCATTTCTCTAATGATTAATGATGTTGAGCATTCTTTCATGTGTTTGTTGGAAGTCTGTATATCTTCATTGGAGAAATGTCTATTTAGGTCTTCTGCCCATTTTTGGATTGGGTGGTTTGTTTTTTGTTATTAAGCTTCATGAGCTGCTTATAAATTTTGGAGATTAATCCTTTGTCAGTTGCTTCATTTGCAAATATTTTCTCCCATTCTGAGGGTTGTCTTTTGGTCTTGTTTATGGTTTCCTTTGCTGTGCAAAAGCTTTGAAGTTTCATTAGGTCCCATTTGTTTATTTTTGTTTTTATCTCCATTTCTCTAGGAGGTGGGTCAAAAAGAATCTAGCTGTGATTTATGTCATAGAGTGGTCTGCCTATGTTTTCCTCTAAGAGTTTGATAGTTTCTGGCCTTACATTTAGGTCTTTAATCCATTTTGAGCTTATTTTTGTTTATGGTGTTAGGGAGTGATCTAATCTCATACTTTTACATGTACCTGTCCAGTTTTCCCAGCACCACTTATTGAAGAGGCTCTCCTTTCTCCACTGTACATTCCTGCCTCCTTTATCAAAGATAAGGTGAGCATATGTGCGTGGGTTTATGTCTGGGCTTTTGTCCTGTTCCATTGGTCTATCTTTTGTTTTTGTGCCAGTACCATACTGTCTTGATTACTGTAGCTTTGTAGTATAGTCTGAAGTCAGGGAGCCTGATTCCTCCAGCTTTTTTTGTTCTGAAGTTTGCTTTGGTTATTCGGGGTCTTTTGTGTTTCCATACACATTGTGAAATTTTTTTTTCTAGTTATGTGAAAAATACCAGTGGTGGTTTGATAGGGATTGCATTGAATCTGTAGATTGCTTTGGGTAGTAGAGTCATTTTCACAATGTTGATTCTTCCAATCCAAGAACATGGTATATCTCTCCATCTATTTCTATCATCTTTAATTTCTCTCATGAGTGTCTTATAATTTTCTGCATACAGGTCTTTTGTCTCCTTAGGTAGGTTTATTCCTAGATATTTTATTCTTTTGGTTGCAGTGGTAAATGGGAGTGTTTTCTTGATTTCACTTTCAGATTTTTCCACATTAGTATATAGGAATGCCAGAGATTTCTGTGCATTAATTTTGTATCCTGCTACTTTACCAAATTCACTGATTAGCTCTAGTAGTTTTCTGGTAGCATCTTTAGGATTCTCTAGGTATAGTATCTTGTCATCTGCAAACAGTGACAGCTTTACTTCCTCTTTTCTGATTTGGATTCCTTTTATTTCCTTTTCTTCTCTGATTGCTGTGGCTAGAACTTCCAAAACTATGTTGAATAAGAGTGGTGAGAGTGGGCAACCTTGTCTTGTTCCTTATCTTAGTGGAAAATTCTTTCAGTTTTTCACCATTGAGGATGATGTTGGCTGTGGCTTTGTCATATATGGCCTTTATTATGTTGAGGAAAGTTCCCTCTATGCCTACTTTCCTGAGGGTTTTTATCATAAATGGGTGTTGAATTTTGTCCAAAGCTTTCTCTGCATCTATTGAGATGATCATATGTTTTTTCTCCTTCAATTTGTTAATATGGTTTATCACATTGATTGTTTTGCATATATTGAAGAATTCTTGCATTCCTGGAATAAACTCTACTTGATCATGGTGTATGATCCTTTTAATGTGCTGTAGGATTCTGTTTGCTAGTATTTTATTGAGGATTTTTGCATCTATGTTCATCAGTGATATTGGCCTGTAGTTTTCTTTCTTTGTGACATCCTTGTCTGGTTTTGGTATCAAGGTGACGGTGGCTTCATAGAATGAGTTGGGGAGTGTTTCTCCCTCTGCTATATTTTGGAAGAGTTTGAGAAGGATAGGTGTTAGCTCTTCTCTAAATGTTTGATAGAATTCACCTGTGAAGCCATCTGGTCCTGGGCTTTTGTTTGTTGGAAGATTTTTCATCACAGTTTCAATTTCAGTGCTTGTGATTGGTCTGTTCATATTTTCTATTTCTTCCTGATTCAGTCTTGGCAGGTTGTGCATTTCTAAGAATTTGTCCATTTCTTCCAGATTGTCCATTTTATTGGCATAGAGTTGCTTGTAGTAATCTCTCATGATCTTTTGTATTTCTGCAGTGTCAGTTGTTACTTCTCCTTTTTCATTTCTAATTCTATTGATTTGGGTCTTCTCCCATTTTTTCCTGGTAAGTCTGGCTAATGGTTTATCAATTTTGTTTATTTTCTCAAAGAACCAGCTTTTAGTTTTATTGATATTTGCTATCATTTCCTTCATTTCTTTTTCATTTATTTCTGATCTGATTTTTATGATTTCTTTCCTTCTGCTAAGTGTGGGTTTTTTTATTCTTTTTTCTCTAATTGCTTTAGGTGCAAGGGTTGGTTGTTTATTTGAGATGTTTCCTATTTCCTAAGGTAGGATTGTATTGCTGTAAACCTCTCTCTTAGAACTGCTTTTGCTGCGTCTGATAGATTTTGGGTCATCGTGTCTCCATTGTCATTTGGTTCTAGGTATTTTTTAATTTCCTCTTTGATTTCTTCAGTGATCACTTCGTTATTAAGTAGTGTATTGTTTAGCCTCCATATGTTTGTAATTTTTACAGATCTTTTCCTGTAGTTGATGTCTAGTCTCATAGCATTGTGGTTGGAAAAGATACTTGAAACAATTTCAATTTTCTTAAATTTACCAAAGCTTGATTTGTGACCTAACATATGATCTATCCTGGGGAATATTCCTTGAGCACTTGAGAAAAATGTGATTCTGTTGTTTTTGAATGGAATGTCCTATAAATATTAATTAAGTCCATCTTGTTTCATATATCATTTAAATCTTGGGTTTCCTTATTTATTTTCATTTTGGATGATCTGTCCATTGGTTAAAGTGGGGTATTAAAGTCCCCTACTACGAATGTGTTTCTGTCGATTTCCCCTTTTATGGCTGTTAGTTTTTGCCTTATGTATTGAGGTGCTCCTATGTTGGGTGCATAAATATTTACAATTGTTATATCTTCTTCTTGGATCGATCCCTTGATCATTATGTAGTGTCCTTCTTTGTCTCTTCTGATAGTCTTTATTTTAAAGTCTATTTTGTCTGATATGAGAATTTCTACTCCAACTTTCTTTTGGTTTCCATTTGCATGAAATATCTTTTTCCATCCCCTTACTTAAAGTCTGTATGTGTCTCTAGGTCTGTAGTGGGTCTCTTGTAGACAGCACATATATGGGTCTTGTTTTTGTATCCATTCAGCCAATCTGTATCTTTTGTTTGGAGCATTTAGTCTATTTACATTTAAGGTAATTATCGATATGTATGTGCCTATTTCCATTTTTTTAATTGTTTTGGGTTCGTTATTGTAGGTCTTTTCCTTCTCATGTGTTTCTTGCCTAGAGAAGTTCCTTTAGCAGTTGTTGTCAAGGTCGTTTGGTGTTGCTGAACTCTCTCAGCTTTTGCTTGTCTGTAAAGGTTTTAATTTCTCCATCAAATCTGAATGAGATCCTTGCTGGGTAGAGTAATCTTGGTTGCAGGTTTTTCTCCTTCATCACTTTAAATATGTCCTGTCAGCCCCTTCTGGCTTGCAGAGTTTCTGCTGAAAGTTCAGCTGTTAACCTTATAGGGATTCCCTTGTGTGTTATTTGTTGTTGTTCCCTTGCTGCTTTTAATATGTTTTGTTTGTATTTAATTTTTGACAGTTTGATTAATATGTGTCTTGGCCTATTTCTCCTTGGATTTATCCTGTATTGGACTCTCTGTGCTTCCTGGACTTGATTAACTATTTCATTTCCCATATTGGGGAAGTTTCCAGCTATAATCTCTTGAAATATTTTCTCAGTCCCTTTCTTTTTCTCTTCTTCTTCTGGAACCCCTATAATTCGAATGTTGTTGCATTTAATGTTGTCCCAGAGGTCTCTGAGACTATCATCTGGTCTTTTCATTCTTTTTTCTTTATTCTGCTCTGCAGTAGTTATTTCCACTATTTCATCTTCTAGGTCACTTATCCGTTCTTCTGCCTCAGTTATTCTGCTATTGATCCCTGGGTTTTTATTCTTTATATAATATCTTTTGCTTCCCTTATCCCATTATGTCCTAAAAGTTTAGGAAAAATTTCTTGGGTGAAAGACGTACATAAAATGAATTAAAGGATAAAGATGGGAATGTGGACACTCTTTGTCACCTCAGGTTGCTTGCATCCTCTGTGAAACCTCACCTACCATCTAGATCTGATGAAGATAGAGATCAGTTATCCTACAGCAGCCTCTGCTTTCAACAAGGTCGGGATTTGGGTCCCTCCGAGCTCTTCTGCTGACATCTAGGAAATCCCAGGCATGTACAGTTCTGATGTCAGCTATAATATAGGAGTGTGGCTGTGCCAAGTTAGAGAAGAAAGAAAAGAATCTCAGAGACTGTAATGAGTGCAATGGGGGATAGATGGTCGACAAGCAAATAGTATTCATTTATGTACAACTTTATTATTTCAAAGTAAATAATATGTATTACTTCTATGATCATGTTTGCATCTCATACCAGTTCTCTGAAATAGGTAGCGTTGTTATCATTAACCCTGTTGCACAGATAAAGAATCGAAATGACTTAAATATACACAGTTACCCAGTGGTGAAGCTGAGATTTAAATCCAGGTCTTCTGACTCTGCATTCAGTATCTCATTTCCTCCTTATTAGTCCCCTGCTTGTGCCATCCCTCCAGTGCTCTTGAGATGTGATTATGGTACTTCCCTTTCAGAATTTTCCTTGATCCTACATGGCACAGCTCTACTCTTTGCTCAAGAAATGCCTCACCCATCAGGCATTTTGTCTGGTACAGTTCCTGACCTTGCAGAGGTCAGAATGCTGCCTCAGTTGAGATTCATCACTGCTCCTTTGCCTTCTGCTCTTGAGCCTGGGATTGCTTACAGGGCATATATAAGGAAGCAGCCAATTGGCATAGCTCTTTCAGCAGTAGGGAGTTTTCCTTTTTTAGAGTTGAAAGGCACATTTGGTCTTTGATTTAGATGCTGAGCACTGAGTATCCCCTTAGATTTCTGCAGATTTAAAGCAGATATCATTTCAACATCCATTCCTCCAAAAATATCTTATGTCTGCACTCATGCAAAATGATTGCTGATCTGTAGGGAAGAGTGACATTTAAAAAAAAAATCAAATGATTTTTATATTTCAATTGTAATAATAAACACTATCCTTCTCTCTGGGAATGCTTCCTATGAGGATTTGTGTCTCCCTGATTTGAGTTTTTAGATTTGGTTTTCACTTTATTTGGTGCCTTTTTCTCCTTCTGTAAGGGTCATCCCAGTAACCTATTGTGCTAAGGTTAAAGGCACTTGACACTGGTTCTGTATCTGGGCTCTGAGGCAGTGGTGTAAAAGCTTTTAAGATAAGACCTCTGAGTCATAGATTCTTGAATAAAGTGTCCTACTGGAGTCCGCCAACTTGAAGCATTTGGGGCTGTGCTCCTTTTCCTATTCAACACATAGGAACAGTTGGCAGCTTGGATTGTATCTTAATTCTGTGTCCTAGACTTTGTTTTCTTCATCATCTTTCCACCTCACCCACTTCATGCTGGCCTGTTCAAGTTCCATCTTCTAGGAAACTGTCATTTTTCTAGGCAGGCTATCAAAATGTTCAATCTTCAGAATTTTGTGGAAATCCCCCAATTTTATATTGTAATATGTGAGTATGTGCTAATGTATATTTTTCTCAGGGAGCAAGTCTATAGTGTTCAATCAATTTCCAAAGTTTAAAAACTACTGGCCATATTCAGAAGGGAGTGGTATGATATATGTAAAGTGATGAGAGGAAAAAAACCTACAGCCAAGAATATGTACCCAGCAAGGTTTACATTCACATTTGAAGGAGAGATCAAGAGTTTTACAGGCAAGCAAAAATTTAAAAATGTCAGTACCACAAAACCAGCTTTATAAGAAATGTTAAAGAAATTTCTCTAAGCAGAAATGAACAGGCCACAATGAGAAATATGAAAATTATGAAAGGAAAAATCTTTTTGGTAAAGACAAATATACAGTAAAGGTAGGACATCAACCACTTGTAAAGCTAGAAGGAAGGTTAAAAGACAAAAGTGGTAAAGTCATCTATATCCACAATAAGTAGTTAAGGGATTCATAAAACAAAAAGATGTGAAATATGATGTCAAAAACATTAATCATGTTTGGGGGGGCAGTAAGAATGCATTTTAACTTAAGAGATCAGCAACTTAAAATAATCACATATACATACAGATTGGTATATGTAAACTTCACGGTGACCACAAACCAAAAATGTGTAATAGATACACACACACATAAAGAGTAAGGATTTTAAACATAACACTAAAGATAGTCATGAAATCACAAGGGAAGAGTGCAAAAGAAGAAGAGAGGAAAAAAAAAGAAGTACAAAACAACCCCAAAACATGTAACAAAATGACAATAAGTACATACCTATCAATAATTACTTTAAATGTAAATAGACTAAATGCTATAATCAAAAGACATAGAGTGGCTGAATGGATACAAAAGCAAGACCCATCTATGTGCTGCCTACAAGAGACTCACTTCAGAGCCAAAGACACACACAGACTGAAGTTAAAAGATGGAAAAAAGACATTCCGTGCAAGTGGAAACCAAAAGAATGTTGGGGCAGCAATACTTATATAAAACAAAATAAACAAAGACTGTAGCAAGAGACAAAGAGGGTCATTACATAACAATAAAAGGATCAATCTGAGAAGATATAACAGTTGTAAATATATATACACCCAATGTAGGAGCACCTAAATGCATAAAGCAAATATTAGCAGACATAAGGGAGAAACTGACATTAACACAATAATAGTAGGGGACTTCAACACCCCACTTACATAAATGGACAAATAATTGAGACAGAAAATCAATGAGGAAATACTGGCCTTAAATGACACACTAGATGAGATGGACTTTTTATATATATGTATAAAACATTCCACCCCAAAGCAGCAGAATACACATTCTTTTCCAGTGCACATTGAACTTTCTCAAGAATAGATCACATGCTAGGCCACAGAACTAGGCTCAATACATTTAAGAGATTGAAATCATATTAAGCATCTTTTCTGACCATGTTATGAGACCAGAAATCAATTTAAAGAAAAAAATTCCAAAAACACAAACATGTGGAGGCTAAACAATATGCTATTAAACATCCAATGGGTCACTGAAGAAATCAAAGAAGAAATAAAAAAAATACCTGGAGACAAATGAAAATGAAAACACAATGATCCAACATCTAATGGATGCAGCAAAAACAGCTGTGAGAGGGAAGTTTATGATGATGGAAGCCTAACTCAGAAAACAAGAAAAATTTCAAATAAACAACCTAAACTTACATCTAAAGGAACTATAAGAAGAATAAACAAAACCCAAAGTTAGTAGAAGGAAATCAATAATAAGATCACAGCAGAAACAAATGAAATACAGACTAAAGCAAACAGTAGTAAAGATGAATGAAGCTAAAAGCTTGCTCTTTGAAAGATAAAATTAAAAATATTTAGCCAGACTCATCAAGGAAAAAAAGAGAGTGGGCACAAATCATAAAATCAGAAATGAAATAGGTGAAGTTACAACTGACACAACAGAAATACAAACGATCATGGGGATTACTATGCATAATTATATGCCAATCAAATGGACAGTGTAGAAGAAATGGACAAATTCCTAGAAATGTATGATACCCTAAGACTGAACCAGGAAGTAATAGAAAATATGAACACACCAATTACCAGTGTGAAATTGAATCAGTAATAAAACAACTCCCCAGAACAAATGTCGAGGACTTGATGACTTCACAGGTGAATTCAGAGAAGAGTTAGCACCCATCTTTCTCAAATTATTTCAAAAAACTGCAGAGGAAGTAATGCTTTTGAACTCATTCTGTGAGGCAGCATACCAAAAGCAGAGAAAGATATCACAAAAAAGAAATTTACAGACCAATATCACTAATGAACATAGAGGCAAAAATCTTTAACAAAATACTAGCAAACCAAATTCAACAATACATTAAAGGGATCATACACCATAACGAAGTGGGATTTATCCCAGGGATGCAAGGATGGTTCAGTAGCTGCAAATCAGTCAAAGTGATACACCACATCAACAAGTTGAAGAAGAAAAATCATACGATCATCTCAATAGATGCAGGAAAATTTTTTGAGACAATTTGACATCCATTTAGGACAAAAACTCTCACAAAGTCAGTATACAAGGAACATATCTCAACATAATAAAAGCCATATATTACAAGGCCACAGCTAACATACTCAACTATGAAAAGCTGAAAGCATTTCCTCTAATATCAAGAACAAGACAAGGATACCCTCTCTAGACACTTTTATTCAACATAGTATTGGAGGTCCTAGCAATCAGACACAGCAGTCAGACAAGAAGAGAGAAAAGGAATCCAAATTGGAAAAAGGAAGAAATAAAACTGTCACTATCTGCAGATGACACTATACTATATATAGCAAATCCTAAAGGTGCCATCAAAAAACTTCTAGAAGTCATCAATGAATTTGGTAAAGTTGCAGGATACAAAATTAATATACAGAAATCTGTTAGTTTCTATGCACTAACAATGAAGTATCAGAAAAAGAAATTAAGAAAAAATTATCATTTACAATCGCATTGAAAAGAATAAAATACCTAGGAATAAGTCTAAGGAGGTAAAAGACCCATACGTGGATTACTGTAAGACACTGATGAAAGAAACTGAAGGAGACACAGATGGAAAGAAATGATGTGCTCATGGATTGTTAAGAATTAATGTTAAAATGACTATACTACCCAACACAATTACAGATTCAGTACAATCCCTATCAAAATACCAATGACAACTTTAACAGAACTAGAAAAAATAATTCTAAAATTTGTATGGAAACACAAAAACTGCAAATAACCAAAATAATCTTGAGAAAAAAGAACAAAGCTGAAGATATTATGCTCCCAGATTTCAAACTACATTACAAACCTACATAATCAGAACAGTATTGTACTGGCACAAACACAGAGACATAGATCAATGGAACAGAATAGAGAACCCAGAAATGAACCCACACTTATGTGGGCAATTAATCTATAACAATGTAAGCAATAATATACAGTTGGGAAAATACAGCCTCTTCAATAAGCGGTTTTGGGAAAACTGGACAGCTACATGAAAAGGAATGGATCTCGAACACTATCTTACACCATATACAAAAATAAACTCAAAATGGATTAAAAACTTAAATGTAATAAATGAAATCATAAAACTCCTAGAAGGAAGCATAGGCAGTCAATTTTTTAAAATCAGTTTTACCAATACTTCTTATGATCTGTGTCCTCAGGTAAGAGCAGCAAAAGCAAAAATAAACACATGGGACTACATCAAACTCAAAGGCTTTTTCACAGCAAAATAAAATATGAAGAAAATGAAAAGGCTCTCTACTGAATGGGAGAAGATATTTTCAAATGATATATTTGATAATGGGTTAACTTCCAAAATATACAAAAATCTCATGCAACTCAACATTAGAAAGCAAACAACCTAATTAAAAATGGGCAGAAGAATTGAATAGACATTATCCCATAGAAGACATACATATCGTCAACAAATACATGAAAATATGCTTAACATCACTAATTATCAGGGAAATGGAAATCAAAAGCACAATGAGATATCACCTCACACCTGTTAGAATGGCTATCATCAAAAAGAAAACAAAAATCAAATGTTGGCAAGGATGTGATGAAAAGAGAACCCTCATGATCTTTTGGTGGGAATGTAAATTGTTACAGCAATTATAGAAAAGAATATGGAGATTCATCAGAAAGTTGAAAATGAACTACCATACTATCCAGCAATTACACTTCTGAGTATTTTTCCCAAAGAAAACAAAAACCACTAATTGGAAAAGATATATGCACTCCTATTTTCCTTGCAGCATTATTTACAGTAGCCAAGATATGGAAGCAACATAAGTGCTCAGTGATAGACAGATGGATAAAAAAGATGTGATAGGGAATTCCCTGGTGATCCAGTGGCTAGGAGTCCATGCTTTCACTGCTCAGGGCCTGGGTTCAATCCCTGGTTGGGGAACTAAGATCCCACAAGATGCACGGGATGGCCAAAAGCAAAGAAAAAAAAAAGGATTAAGAAAAAGAAGATGTGATAAATGCATACAATGGAGTGTTACTTAGCCATAAAAAACAATGAAATCTTGCTATTTGTGACAACATGGATGGACCTAGAGGGAATTATGCTTAATGAAATGTCAGACAGAGAAAGGCAAATACCATATAATTTCACTTACATGTGAAATTAAAAAAAACAAAAGAGCTGAACAAGCATAACAAAACAGAAGCAGAAAACAAACTGATGGTAGCCAGAGGGGAGCAGGATGGTAGAGGAGGTAAGTAGGCAGGGAGGTTAAGAGGTACAAACTTTCTGTTACAAAATAAATGAGTCACAGGCATGAAATGTATAACATAGGGAATTTAGTCAGTCATAATTGGAATATCTTTGTATGGTGACAGATGGTAACTAGACTTATCATGGTGATTATTTTGAAATGTATAGAAATATCAAATCACTATGTTGTGTAACAGGAACTAACATAGTGTTGTAGGTCAATTATACTTCAGAAACAAACAAACAAACTCATAGAAAAGAGATCAGATTTTTGGCTACCAGAGGTGGGATGAGGGGGAGGGGGAATTAGCTGAAGGTAGTCAAAAGGTACAAACATCCAGTTAAAAGATTAGTAAGTACTAGGGATTTAATATACTGAATGAGAAATATAGTTAACATGGCTGTTTGTTATATATGAAAGTTAGAGTAAATCCTAATAGTTATCGCAAGGAAAAATACTTTTTTCCATTTCTTTAATTTTCTATCTGTATGAGATGATTGATATTCATTAAACTTATTATGGTTATCATTTCGTGATGCATATGTCAAATCATTATGCTGTACCCCTTAAAATTACCCAGTGCTGAATATCAATTATATCTCAATAAAACTGGAAGAAAGAACCATAATACTAACCCCCCCACACCCCGCCACTGGCGCTATGTGGAACCTATCTTGGCCCTTTTCATTGTGAAAATGTGTGGAATTATCTGCAAACTTGATCTTATAAGAACTCATCTGAATATCTTATCAGGGCTTATTTCTTTGGTCTCTAGTTCTTGGTGTAGCGCTATCTATAACTCTTATTGGGTTGTTTGAAGAGAACAGATCATGATGCCTGTCAATGTATGGTATGCAACAGGATTTATTTATACCTGGGGTTTAATGTTCTGATTTATGCTGACATTTACTCATCATTTACTTTGAGTCAAAACCCAGCTATGCATTTTCCCCACATCCTGCTGACTTCCTTATTTTGGTTCATGGCACCCCCAGTCCTGTTAGTTGGCCAGATTTGAAACTTTAGACAGCTGCTCTTTCTTTCTCCCATGAACCTCACATCCAATAAATGGCAAAGCCTGGGAGGTTTATTTTCAGCAATGTCTTTTGCATTTATCTCCACCTTTCTCTTGCCTTCCCCCTCACACCACATTTCAAACCGCTTTTTCTTTTTGCCTGAGCAAAAACTGGTCCCCAACTGTTTATCTCTTTTTCGTTTAGTTCATCCTATAGCAGTTCCAGATGAATAATTCCAAACCAAAGCACACATCATGCCATGTCCTGTGCAGATACGTTAAGTGGCTTCTCATTCTGTGAACTTTTTTTTTTTTTTTTTACAAAAAAGGAATGTTCAGCCTGACCTTCAGAGTTTTCCAGATTATGCACTCAACTGTCTTTTTCAGCCTCATCTGCTACTTCCATTTCTATCCTTTGCTTTCAAGCTAAATTGGACTCCTCCGTGTTCTACAAACCTGTGCTCAGCTGTGTTCCACTTCAGTCCTTTTTGCTCAGGCCATTTATTTTTTCCTGGAATGCTGTTACCTCCATCCATCTCTGTTGTAATCCTTCCATCTTGCAAGGTCCATATCAAATCTCACCTTTTTGTATTCCTCCCAGGTACTCCCAACTGAATGTGATTTTTTTCCTCATTTGAGTTGACTATCTATGTCACATGATGCTTGTGTGAGCCTTGATGTTAGGTATTTATATACTCATCTTCATTGCTACATTGGTTACTGTCCTTGGAAGACAAGAGTTGTTTCTTAATAAACTTTGTATTATGGAACAATATGAGGCCTAGACATTGCATATATCCAGCTTTCAGAAATTATTTGTACAAGTGAGTAGAATTTTCTTTATTGTTTCAATAGTCTATCTCAAGTCTTTGTAGGCCAGTCCCCAATACCACCTTCCCAGTTAGAACTACTACTCCCCCCTTGATGGTCACTTATATGTTGTTTATACAGTCATATATCTTGTTAGCCATATTTGTGAATATCTTCCCTACCTTCCTGGGGGGGGTGGTTCTGACTAATTTTTATATATCTCATGCCACTTAGCACAGTACCTGGCTCACAGAAAACAGTGACTTAGTTGAATTGAGTAACTCAATACAATTATCTTAAAGTTTCTATTTTGTTCTCACGTTTCTTTTTAACATAGGTATTCTTGTGACCAATGAATTTAGGTGAAACAGTTACCTATTGTAGTCTTGATGGTTTGTCCTTAGGTGGGAGCATCCCTGTGCAGACTGCATGTGCCCAGTGCCTTTGGTGGGAGAGCTGGATTTGATGTGGACATAAGTCATGTCTTTCTTCAGGGTGTGCTCGCAACTATCACCTTTGTAGGGGATGGGGCTGAAGATGGAGGGGCTGTAGCTGGATCTAGGTGTGAGGTGGGACTTCCCCTCTTCTCAGTGGCCATCACCACCCTATCAGGGTGTAATCTGATCCCAAGTTGCTGGATCTAGGTGTGAGGTGGGACTTCCCCTCTTCTCAGTGGCCATCACCACCCTATCAGGGTGTAATCTGATCCCAAGTTGCTGGATCAGCAGTCCTGAGGGCCAGGGCCGAGCTGGCTTAGTTTCCTTTAAGTGTGTGCTTTCCCCTCTCCCAGCACTGTGACCCTTGCCCCAGAGTGAGTAGTGCTGAAGCAAAGATGGCCCATGTGGGCTCTCCACTCATGTTGGCTGTAGACAGAGTTCCAAGCTGTCTCTGATGTGCTGCCTGTACAGGCGCCAGCAGTTGTTTCTCTCACTCTGTTCAGGTGCAGCCTTGTGTCCAAGTCCCCTTTGTCCCTCACAGCCAATCACTCCCCCCAGCCTCTGCTACCCCTGCCCTGTTTTGGAGCTGAACCATATGGCAGGTGGGCCCCACGTGGACTCGGCCTATAATGGGTCATGAACTGTGGTGACCAGCCACCATCAGTGTTCTGGGCTGTTGTTAGCTCTGCTTGAGTATGTGCCAACAATGGTGGCTGCCTCCTCACCCAGATGCTGCCCCAGTACTGAGTCGCCTCTGTGTTCCACAGCTGAGATTTTTCCTTGGTCATTGCAGTCCTAGATCCAGTGCTGTGCCGTGTTGTTAAGTAAGCAGGACTGGGGTGTTTGCTGGGGTGTGCTCCGAGGCAGTCACTAGAGCAGTCTTCAATCTGCCCTGTCTGCCCTGCTTCAGGGGGAAAGCTAGCACGTTTATGCTCCTCAGAAGTGGAGTCCAGGCTTCCACAGCCCTTCTGGTAGTCCTGATGGCCCTCCAACCAGCCAAGGGAGCTCATCTCCCCTGTGTAGGACCACAGGACTGGGGCACCCAATTTGTGGCTCGAACCAGTCACACCCCAGGGCGTGTCTCTGCCCGTGTAATCTCCCTTTTCCTCTGAGTCCCCTCCAGACAGAGCACAGGTGCCAACTTGATTGCTTTTCTTCTCTTCCTACCTGATTATGTGTGGATTTTTCTTGCAGCCTTGGTTGTACAGGAGCCCCTCTGCCAATTTCCAGTTAGTTTTCAGTGAGAATTGTTCCAAATGCAGATGTATTTTTTGATGTGTTTGTGGAAGGAGGTGAGTTCCATGTCCTCCTACTCTGCCATCTTGATCAATTTCCCCAAAGGTTTATTTATTTTTTATCATGATGCATGTCCTTGGAGGTTTGGCTGGGCACTCTGCTTATCAGGGACTGAGGCTGGTGGAGCTCCATTTTTATACATGCTTTCATGATTACTGGGGCAGGGGAAAAAGAACATGAGAGTTTGCTTTGTGGCTCTTAAAGCTTCTACTAGAAATGACACATATCACTTCTGCTCATATTTCATTGGCCAAAGTAAGTCACATGGCCATATCTGCCTTCATAGGAGGTGGGGAAGTGCAACCCTAGCAGATGCCTTGATGGAGGAATCAGCAATATTTGGTGAATAGCACTAATATCTACCACATATGGTAATAACTTCATGAAAGGAATATCACGAAAACCTAATTCAGGATGCTTTGGAAAGGCAGGGGAGACAGATAAGAAGTGTTTAGCTCAGTCAGAACTAAGTCCTTAAGAAGTACTTATCGAGCACCTTTTATATACTAGGCGCTGGATAGTGTGGTGAACAAGACTAACATGGTCTCTGCCTTCAGGGAATGTATATTCCAGAGGCAGGTAAACAACAAGTAAGCAAACAAAATAATGGTAAGTTGTGGTAAAATTGTGAGGGGAATAAACAAAGCCTGAGAAAATAACAGAGGGAGGCTTTCTTTTCATAGTGTGGTCAGGGAAGGCATCTTAGAAGAGGTGATGTATTTTTTAAAAAATATATTTATTTATTTTAAAATTTTGCCTATTTTAACATTTCTTTTTCTTTCTTTTTTTAACATCTTTATTGGAGTATAATTGCTTTACAATGTTGTGTTAGTTTCTGCTTTATAACAAAGTGAATCAGTATAAATATACATATATTCCCATATCTCTTCCCTCTTGTGTCTCCCTCCCTCCAGCCCTCCCTATCCCACCCCTCTAGGTGGTCACAAAGCACCGAGCTGATCTCCCTGTGCTATGTGGCTGCTTCCCACTAGCTATCTGTTTAACATTTGGCAGTGTATATATGTCCATGCCACTCTCTCACTTTGTCCCAGCTTACCCTTCCCCCTCCCTGCATCCTCAAGTCCATTCAGAAGAGGTGATACTTAAGTTGAGAAATGAATGATGAGAAGGCACCAACCACACAAAGATCTGGACAGGGTATTAGGAAGAACATTCCAAGCAGACGGAACTGTATGCAGAGACTCTGAGGCTGCAAAGAGCTTGGGTTTTTTCCCTCTTCAAGATACTAAAAGAAAAGCAGTATGGTTGGAAGGGTAGGCCAGGTAGGGAGATATAGTATGATCCCATTAGAGGGTTTAAAGCAGGAATATTTAAGTGATGTGATATATATATATATATATTTTGTGTGTGTGTGTGTGTGTGTGTGTGTGTGTGTGTGTGTGTGTGTGTGTGGTATGCGGGCCTCTCACTGTTGTGGCCTCTCCCGTTGCGGAGCACAAACTCCAGACACACAGACTCAGTGGCTATGGCTCACGGGCCTAGCTGCTTCACGGCATGTGGGATCTTCCCAGACTGGGGCATGAACCCGTGTCCCCTGCATCGGCAGGCGGACTCTCAACCACTGAGCCACCAGGGAAGCCTGTAATTTATGTTTTGAGCTTACTCTGGTTGCACTGTGGAGAGTAACTTCAGGATGGGCAAGAATGGATGAGGGGAGACTGATTATTAGGTGGTAGTTGCAGTAGTACGTATGAGAGATGATGATGTCTTAGATTAGGGTGGAAATGGAGAAAAGTGTGTTAGCGATATATTTATGAGTTTAAATCAATGGGATTTGGTGATGGATTGCATATGGGAGGTGAGGGAGAGGGAGATATCATGGATGACTACCTCGTTTCTAGATTGGTGGTGGGGCCATTCTATGAGATGAGGGATTCCTGGAGAGGACCAGTTTTGTGGGGAAGATTGGACATTTGATTTTATATATATTGAGGAGTCTTCCCAAGTCACAGTCTGAGGCAGCACACTGTCTCTTGGTTAGCACTGTAGCTCTCTGATACTGCATAAATGTTACCCTCATTCAAGGCAGGGGTACTAGAGCAAGTTACATCTTTACAAGCCTGGCAGCCCTATGTTCCTATGTGGTTTCTTCTCTACCACTAAATGCATCGTCGCCACAGGAATGGAACACAGAAAGAGTTGGAGAACATTTTTGTGGGTTTGAAAATTTCAAGTGAAAAATATTTCCAAATATTTCATATTTGGAAACCATTCCATAAGGTTATTATAGCTGCAGCTGACATCAGTTAATGGAGCAGCAGATGAAAATCCAAAACATCTAAAGATTGTTCAAGCCCTGGGGCCCTGTTGAAGAGGGTGATCTTTAGGTGGACCTTTCTCCCATTGGGTAGAGCATAAGTTGAGGAAAATATATACACATGCAGTCATGAGCAACTATAAAAGTATCTCCTAAAAATAATAGCAAATAAAAGCTAGTAAATGGAGATGGAGAGAAAAGGCAGGAGGCAACATAAGGTCATAGTCAGCTCCAGTTTCTTTGCAGTACCTTGTACCCCAATCTGGTAATTTTCGTGCACATGCTATAGTCTGGAAACAGCTGGCTTCTCAGTCTTTCTTCAGATGCCCCCCTCCCCCTGCAACCCCAAGCAAAATCATTGAATTATATTTTTGTTAATGTTACAGGATAGAAGGAGCCTGATCTGAAAAGAAGAAAAACAAAAGTAGCAAGGAAGAGCAATGTTAGATATACCAATGCTAAAAGAAAAATGGTGGTGATAAAGAAAAAAAAAAGCCTTGGAAATTACGAAAGGGTTAACTAGTTAACCTAACATAGAAAATTAAAAAGCCAAAAGAAACAGGCTCTCAGGCTGTGTTGAGGCCACAGTGTGGAAATTCGCCAGGTTACCTGAAAATCTGCAGATTTGCAGTGAAATGTAATTGGCTTCACTGATAAGAGGCCTGGGGCACTGGGGGGAAGCCTATTTTGTAAACTTGTTGGGAATCCTTTAGCAAAAACCTGTGGTCCCTAGTTTGCAGCCAATTAGAAGTTAGAAGAAAAAAAACCAAAAATGAAGGTTGTTAACCTTGCTATGATTTTGTCTAAATAGAACTTGCATTACAGGTAGAGAGAAGATTAAAGAAATCTGGGTGAACTGTGCTGGAGGCTGTTCCAACACAGCTTTTGCTAAGCAGTCTTGGTATTGTGCCCAAGGTGAGAGCTACTCACAATGGGAAGATAGTTTTCACTAGCCACACAGAGAAGATTAACCACAGGATCGAGTTATTTGCACTTTCCATGAGCCCTTCAGTCTAGAGACAGTTACATGCTTCTGGGGGCAAGTTCCCCTGAGAAGGTGGGGAGTGATGGGTAACCTTGTAGCCAGTTACTATTGACTGGGTGCTCAACCTTCAAGACAAGGGTGTTCATTAGTGTTCAGAGTCAGGAACTCCCTAGCAGTCCCTCACACAAAGTCTCAAGCCCTAGATATGAGGAGAAGGCATGTGGATTTACCTAACCTCCCCAGCCTTGATGCTTATTGGCTGTACAGGGAAGTCCTGCCTTATTCTGTGTCAGGGAGGAATGGCAGAGGGTTCTACCAGCCAACCTCCACCCGCAGTAATCTTTTGGTTTGAATCCTTGATATGCCTTCAAAGAAGGACCCTAGACTCCTCAGGTATCCTGAAATCAACCTGAAATTGCCTTCATATAAAATAGTAACAATCAGAACATATAATGGAAGGAAAGACCCCATTTAATTAGCCACAGACAGGAGAAAATACCTAAGAATAAACTTAACAAACAATATACAAGTTCTACATGAAGAAAAAAAATATTAGTGAGGAACAGCAAAGAAGACTTAGACTAATAGAAAGACACATCATATTCTTAAATGGAAAGATAATATAAAAATATGAATTCACTTAAGTAAATATGATAAACAGTTCAAATAAAGATACATATTTTTGTTAGTATGATTGTAAAATTCATATGTAAAAACAAGCAAGCATGAAAACCTAGAGAAATTAGGAACAGGGGAGTAGTTAGGGGAAATTAGTTTTATCAGAGATTAAGAATAAAATGTCATTAAGCTGCAATAGTTAAAACAGTGTGGTACTGGTACATCTGATAAAGATGGCATTTCAGATTAGTGGGGAAAAATTGAATTATTTAACAAAGGTTGTTGGGATACCTTGGTAGACATTTGGGAAGAAGAGTTATTTCCATACCTCATACTTAACATGCAAGTAAGTTACAGATAAATGAAATAATTAAATGTGAAATATAGGGCCATAAAACTACAAAACATGGGAATGGTTAAAATTAATTTTAGAGTGGGGAAGGATTTTAAAAATATGTTATAAAATTAGGAAGCAATAAAAGGAAAAGATATCTCTGGGAGCATGAAACTCAAACTTCTGTATCGAAAAAGAGCATTATGAGTAAAGTCAAAATTGAAATGTCAATGACAATGGAGATACAACGACCCAAAACCTATGGGATGCAGCAAAAGCAGTTCTAAGAGGGAAGTTTATAGCAATACAAGCCCACCTTAAGAAGCAGGAAACATCTCGAATAAACAACCTAACCTTGCACCCCAAGCAATTAGAGAAAGAAGAACAAAAAAACCCCAGAGTTAGCAGAAGGAAAGAAATCATAAAAATCAGATCAGAAATAAATGAAAAAGAAATGAAGGAAACAATAGCAAAGATCAATAAAACTAAAAGCTGGTTCTTTGAGAAGATAAACAAAATAGATAAACCATTAGCCAGACTCATCAAGAAAAAAAGGGAGAAGACTCAAATCAATAGAATCAGAAATGAAAAAGGAGAAGTAACAACTGACACTGCAGAAATAAAAAAGATCATGAGGGATTACTACAAGCAACTCTATGCCAATAAAATGGACAATCTGGAAGAAATGGACAAATTCTTAGAAATGCACAAACTACCAAGACTGAATCAGGAAGAAATAGAAAATATGAACAGACCAATCACAAACACTGAAATTGAAACTGTGATTAAAAATCTTCCAACAAACAAAAGCCCAGGACCAGATGGCTTCACAGGCGAATTCTATCAAACATTTAGAGAAGAGCTAACACCTATCCTTCTCAAACTCTTCCAAAATATAGCAGAGGGAGGAACACTCCCAAACTCATTCTACGAGGCCACCATCACCTTGATACCAAAACCAGACAAGGATGTCACAAAGAAAGAAAACTACAGGCCAATATCACTGATGAACATAGATGCAAAAATCCTCAACAAAATACTAGCAAACAGAATCCAACAGCACATTAAAAGGATCATACACCATGATCAAGTGGGGTTTATTCCAGGAATGCAAGGATTCTTCAATATACGCAAATCTATCAATGTGATTAACCATATTAACAAATTGAAGGAGAAAAACCATATGATCATCTCAATAGATGCAGAGAAAGCTTTTGACAAAATTCAACACCCATTTATGATAAAAACCCTGCAGAAAGTAGGTGTAGAGGGAACTTTCCTCAATATAATAAAGGCCGTATATGACAAGCCCACAGCCAACATCATCCTCAATGGCGAAAAACTGAAAGCATTTCCACTAAGGTCAGGAACAAGACAAGGTTGCCCACTCTCACCACTCTTATTCAACATAGTTTTGGAAGTTTTAGCCACAGCAATCAGAGAAGAAAAGGAAATAAAAGGAATCCAAATCGGAAAAGAAGAAGTAAAGCTGTCACTGTTTGCAGATGACATGATACTATACATAGAGAATCCTAAAGATGCTACCAGAAAACTACTAGAGCTAATCAATGAATTTGGTAAAGTAGCAGGATACAAAATTAATGCACAGAAATCTCTGGCATTCCTATATACTAACGATGAAAAATCTGAAAGTGAAATCAAGAAAACACTCCCATTTACCATTGCAACAAAAAGAATAAAATATCTAGGAATAAACCTACCTAAGGAGACAAAAGACCTGTATGCAGAAAATTATAAGACACTGATGAAAGAAATTAAAGATGATACAAACAGATGGAGAGATATACCATGTTCTTGGATTGGAAGAATCAACATTGTGAAAATGACTCTACTCCCCAAAGCAATCTATAGATTCAATGCAATCCCTATCAAACTACCACTGGCATTTTTCACAGAACTAGAACAAAAAATTTCACAATTTGTATGGAAACACAAAAGACCCCGAATAGCCAAAGCAATCTTGAGAACAAAAAATGGAGCTGGAGGAATCAGGCTGCCTGACTTCAGACTATACTACAAAGCTACAGTAATCAAGACAGTATGGTACTGGCACAAAAACAGAAAGATAGATCAATGGAATAGGATAGAAAGCCCAGAGATAAACCCATGCACATATGGTCACCTTATCTTTGATAAAGGTGGCAGGAATATACAGTGGAGAAAGGACAGCCCCTTCAATAAGTGGTGCTGGGAAAACTGGACAGGTACATGTAAAAGTATGAGATTAGATCACTCCCTAACACCATACACAAAAATAAGCTCAAAATGGATTAAAGACCTAAATGTAAGGCCAGAAACTATCAAACTCTTAGAGGAAAACATAGGCAGAACACTCTATGACATAAATCACAGCAAGATCCTTCTTGACCCATCTCCTAGAGTAATGGAGATAAAAACAAAAATAAACAAATGGGACCTAATGAAACTTCAAAGCTTTTGCACAGCAAAGGAAACCATAAACAAGACCAAAAGACAGCCCTCAGAATGGGAGAAAATATTTGCAAATGAATCAACTGACAAAGGATTAATCTCTAAAATTTACAGGCAGCTCATGCAGCTCAATAACAAAAAAATAAACAACCCAATCCAAAAATGGGCAGAAGACCTAAATAGACATTTCTCCAAAGAAGATATACAGACTGCCAACAAACACATGAAAGAATGCTCAACATCATTAATCATTAGAGAAATGCAAATCAAAACTACAATGAGATATCATCTCACACCAGTCAGAATGGCCATCATCAAAAAATCTAGAAACAATAAATGCTGGAGAGGGTGTGGAGAAAAGGGAACACTCTTGCACTGCTGGTGGGAATGTGAATTGGTTCAGCCACTATGGAGAACAGTATGGAGGTTCCTTAAAAAACTACAAATAGAACTACCATATGACCCAGCAATCCCACTACTAGGTATATACCCTGAGGAAACCAGAATTCAGAAAGAGTCATGTACCAAAATGTTCATTGCAGCTCTATTTACAATAGCCCGGAGATGGAAACAACCTAAGTGCCCGTCGTCGGATGAATGGATAAAGAAGATGTGGCACATATATACAATGGAATATTACTCAGCCATAAAAAGAAACGAAATTGAGCTATTTGTAATGAGGTGGATAGATCTAGAGTCTGTCATACAGAGTGAAGTAAGTCAGAAAGAGAAGGACAAATACCGTATGCTAACACATATATATGGAATTTAAGAAAAAAAAAATGTTATGAAGAACCTAGGGGTAAAACAGGAATAAAGACAGAGACCTACTGGAGAACAGACTTGAGGATATGGGGAGGGGGAAGGGTGAGGTGTGTTAGGGCGAGAGAGAGACATGGACATATATATACTAACAAACGTAAGGTAGATAGCCAGTGGGAAGCAGCCGCATGGCACAGGGAAACCGGCTCGGTTCTTTGTGGCTGTCTGGAGGGGTGGGATAGGGAGGGTGGGAGGGAGGGAGACAAAGAGGGAAGAGATATGGGAACATATGTATATGTATAACTGACTCACTCTGTTATAAAGCAGAAACTAACACACCATTGTAAAGCAATTATACCCCAATAAAGATGTTAAAAAAAAAAAATTGAAATGTCATTCATACATTGCTGCAGTAGAAATTGGCACAACCTGTGGGGAGGGAGTTTGGCAGTTTAAATCAAAATTTAAAATGCACATACCTTAACCCAGGAATTCTACTTATTTGGTTTTATTTTATAGCTATACCCAATATATCTATACATGTGCAAAAATATATATATGCAAAGATTATCTCCATTGCCACTGTAACAAATTACCACAAATTTAGTGGCCTAAAACAACACAGATTTATTCTCTCATAGTTCTAGAGGTCAGAAGTCCAAAATTAGTTTCACTGGGCTAAAGTCAAGGCATGAGCAGGGCTGGAACTTTTTGGAGACTCTAAGGGGAGAGTCTGCTTCCTTGCCTTTTTCAACTTCTAATGGATGCCTGTATTCCTTGGCTTGTGGGCCCTACCTCCATCTTTAAAGAGCATCACTCCATTCTCTACTTCTGTTGTCACATCGCTGCCTTCTCTCCCATTAACCCTCCTGCCTCCCTCTTAAAAAGATCCTTCTGATTATATCTGGGCTCATCAATCAGTGACAATCAGTGATAAATGCGCCACCCCCAGATCATTGAATTAATCACATCTGCGAAGTCCCTTTTGTCATGTAAGGTAAGGTATTAATAGGTTCTGGGGATTAGGACATGAACACCTTTGAGGGAACATTATTCAACCTACCATAGACATGTTCTTGCATGCTCTATCTCTAGAAGAAGAAGAAATTGCTAATGATAAATGCCTTTTAGAAAGAGGAACCTGGGGGCTGAGGGACAAGAGTGAGATAAAGACACTTTACTGCATACCCCTTGTACTTTTTGTGTTTATGTATTTGTATTCTCTATTTTTAAAAAAGTGACATATGCTCATTGTAGAAATTGCAAAAAAGAGAAAAGCATAAAATATTAATCATAATCCAACCATACAGGCTGAACAACTGTTAACATTTTTGGTATATTTGTTTCTATCATTTTTTTCTATTCATAATTATGTCTGTGGTAAACAGAATAAATGGCTTCCCAAAGATGTCCAAGCCCTAATCTCCAGAATCTGTGAATATGCTGCTACACATGGCAAAAAGGACTTTTGTGGTTGTAAGTAGGGATTGTGAGGTAGGGAGATACTCCTGGATTATCTGGGTGGGCTTAATGTAATTACAAGGATCCTTATAAAGGTGGGGGCAGGAGGGTGAGAGAGGGAGAGAAGGTGATGTGTAAAGGGAACCAGTGGTCCAGTTATGCATCCAGGAGCCAAGGAATGTGCACAGCCTTTAGTAGATGAAAAATGGAAGGACTGAATTCTTGGACTTCTGACCTCTTTAAATGATAAGCATTTCCCCACGTGCTTTAACGTTTTTTGTGCACACTATAATGACTCCTTACTTTAATGTTATTACTTATTTCTTTATTAGCCTTCTTTTCTAGACTATAAGTTATACAAGGGCAAGGACCATTTG
The DNA here is from genome assembly GCF_000442215.2 of Lipotes vexillifer. Lineage (NCBI taxonomy): Eukaryota > Metazoa > Chordata > Mammalia > Artiodactyla > Lipotidae > Lipotes > Lipotes vexillifer. The sequence continues at coordinate 2,956,000 of NW_006798085.1, forward strand.
TGTCTTTTCCCCCAGCTTATTGAGATATTGTTGACATATATGTATGTTTAAGGTGTACAACCTGATGATTTGATACATGTATATATTGTGAAATGATTACCGCAATAAGGTTAGTTAACACCTCCATCTTCTCACATATTTTTTTTTGGTGTGTGGTGATAACATTTAAGATCTACTCTGCTCACAGCTTTCAAGTATATAATACAGTACTGTTAATTACAGTCACCAGGCTGTCCATTAGATCCCCAGTATTTATTCATCTTATATCTGGAAGTTTGTAGTCTTTGACCAACATGTCCTCACTTCCCCCAGCTCCTAACCCCTAGTGACCACAAATCTACCCTCTCATCCTTTTTTAAAGTGACACATCCAGCTGTATTAAGTCAGTAACAGGTGAATTCATATTCTGACACGTTTTTTTATACCCAGTAGTTTGTACCTCTTAATCCCTTTCCCCTATTTTGTCCCTCCCCTCACGCCTAAACCCACTGGTAACCATTAGTTTGTTCTCTATATTTGTGAGTCTGTTTCTGTTTTGTTGTATTCATTCATTTTTTTTTTATGTTCCACATATAAGTGAAAACAAAGTATTTGTCTTTCTCTGTCTGACTTACTTTGCTAAGCATAATACCGTGCAGGTCCATCAGTGTTGTTGCAGATGGCAAAATTTTCTTTTTTATGGCTGAGTACTATTCCACTGTGTGTGTCTCTCTGTATGTTTATCACATCTTCCTTATTCATTCGACTGTTGATGGACACTTAGTTTGCTTCCATATCTTGGCTATTGTAAATAATGCTGCTATGAACATTGGGGTGCATATATCTTTTTAAATTTGTGTTTTCATTTTCTTTGGATATATACCCAGGGGTAGAATTTCTGGATCATATGGTACTTTTAGATTTTTGAGGAACCTCCATACTGTTTTCCACAGTGGCTGTACCAATTTACATTCCCACCAACAGTGTACTAGGGTTCCCTTTTCTCCACATCCTTGCCAACATTTATTGTTTGTTGTCTTTTTGATAATAGCCATTCTGACAGATGTGAGGTGATATCTCATTGTGGTATTGATTTGCATTTTCCTGATGATCAGTGATGTTGAGCATCTTTTCATGTGCCTGTTAGCCAACTATATTTATTCTTTGGAGAAATGTCTATTCAGGTCCTCTGCCCATTTTTTAATTGTGTGGTTTTTTTTTGATATTGAGTTGTATGAGTTCTTTATATATTTTGGATATTGACCACTTATTAGACATATAGTTTCTAAATATTTTCTCCCATTCAGTAGGTTGTCTTTTCATTTGTTGATGGCTCCTTCACTATGCAAAAGCTTTTAAGTTCATTAGGTTCTATTTACTTATGTTTGAATTGACTGAGGAGACAGATCCAAAAAAAATATTGCTAAGACTTAATGTCAAAGAGTGTGCTGCCTATGTTTTCTTCTATGAGTTTTATGGTTTCTGGTCTTACATTTAGGTCTTTAATCCATTTTCAATTTATTTTGTATACGGTGTGAGAAAATATTCTAATTTGATTCTTTTACATGTAGCTGTCCAGTTTTCTGAACACCACTTATTGAAGAAAATGTCTTTTCCCTATTGTATATTTTTGCCTCCTTTGTCATAGATTAATTGATCATATATATGTGGGTATATTTATGGGCTGCCTATTCTGTTCCATTGATCTTTTGTAGGTATTTTATTCTTCTGATGTGATTTTAAATGGGATTGTTTTCTTGCTTTCTCTTTCTTATAGTTCATTATTAGTGTATAGAAAAAAAACAGATTTATGTATATTAATCTTGTATCCCACAACTCTACTGAATTGGTTTATTAGTTCTAATATGGTGCATACTTTAGGGTTTATATATATATATATATATATATATATATATATATATATATAGTATCATGTCCTCTGCAAGTAGTGACAATTTTACTTCTTCCCTTCCAATGTAGATGCCTTTTATTTCTTTTTCTTGTCTGATTGCTGTGGCTAGGACTTCCAATACTATATTGAATAGAAGTAGTGAAAGTGGGCATCCTTATCTTGTTCGTGATTTTAGAGGAAAAGCTTTCACCTTGTCACCATTGAGTATGATGTTAGCTGTGGGTTCGTCATAAATGGTCTTCAGTATGTTGAGATATGTTCCCTCTTTTACCACTTTTGTTGAGAGTTTTTATCATGAATGGATATTGAATTTTGTCATGTGCTTTTTCTGCATTTATTGAGATTATCATGTGATTTTTATCCTTCCTTTTGTTAATGTGGTGTATCACATTGATTGATTTGTGAATATTGAACTATCCTTGTGTCCCTGGAATAAATCCCACATTTATTCAGTGTATGATCCTTTTTGTATATTGTTGAATTTGGTTTGCTAATATTTTTTGACGTTTTTACTGCTATATTCATCAGAGATATTGGCCTCTAATTTTCTTTTTTGGTAATGTCTTTGTTTTTGGTGTCACGGTAATAGTGGCCTCATAAAATGAATTTAGGAGTGTGTCCTCTTCAATTTTTTTGCAATAGTTTAAGAAGGAGAGGTATTATGTTTTCTTTATATGCTTGGTAGAATTCCCCTATAAAGACTTCTGGTCCTGGACTTTTTTTTTGGGGGAGTTTTTTGATTACTGATTCAATTTCAATCCTAGTAATTGGCCTGTTCAGATTATGTCTTTCTTTTTGATTCAGTTTTGGAAGATTGTATGTTTCTAGGAATTTATCCATATCTTGTAGGTTGTCCCATTTGTTGGCATATAACTTCATAGTATTCTCTTATGATTGTTTGTATCTCTGTGATATCTGTTGTAATTTCTCCTCTTCCATTTATTATTTTGTTTATTTGGTTCCTCTCTCTTTTTTTCTCAATGAGCCTAGTTAAAAGCTTATCAGTTTTTTTTTTTTTTCAAAAACACAGCTCTTGGTTTCACAGATATTTTTTTGTTTTTCTTTGTTTTTCTTTTGGTCTCTTTTATTTATTTCCACTCTGGTGTTATTTCCTTTCTTCTGCTGACTTTGAGCTTTGTTCTTCTTTGTTAATTCCTTTGGATGGTAGGTTAGGTTGTTTATTTGAGATAGGCATGTACTTATTGCTATTTTGTTACTTGTTTCTTGTTGTTTTTGTAGTTCTTCTTTTTTTGTTCTTCTTCTTTTAGTGTCGGTCCCTTGTGGCTTGATGATTTTCTTTTGTGTTATGTTTGTGTTCCTTCCTCTCTAGTTTTTGTGTATCTATTGTACATTTTTGATTTGTGGTTACCATGGGGTTTTAAACTGAAAATCCTTTAAGTTCAAACACTTTCCAAAAGATCTACATTTTTTAGTCCTGCCCCACATTTTGTGTTTTTAATGCCATATTTTACATCCTCATGTCTATCCTTTAACTGTTTATTGTAGTTATAGTTGATTTTACAATTTTTGTCTTTTAACTTTGTACTAGCTTATTTAAGTGATCGATCCACAGTTTTTACTATATATTTGCCTTTACCTGTGGGTTTTTTCCTTTCTTATAATTTATTTCTTGTAACCTTTTATTTTTCACTTAAAGAAGACCCTTTAACACTTCTTATGAGGTGGTTTAGTGTTGATGAACTCTTTTAGTTTTTGCTTGTCTGAGAAGCTCTTTATCTCTTTCAATTCTAAATCATAATCTCGCTGGGTAGATTATCCTAGGTTGTACATTTTTTTCCCATTCAGCACTTTAAATATATCATGTACTCCCTTCTGGTCTTCAAAGTTTCTGCTGAAAATTCAGCTGATAGCCTTATGGGGGTTCCCTTGTATGTGACTTTCAGTTTTTCTCTTGCTGCCTTTAAAATTCTCTCTTTATCTTTATCTTTTGCCATTTAAATTATGATATGTCTTGGTGTGGGTCTCTTTGGGTTCATCTTGTTTTGGACTGTCTGTGCTTCCTGTACCTGGATATCTGTTTCCTTCTTCATGTTTGGGAAGTATCCAGCCTTAATTTCATTAAATACATTTTCTATCCCTTTCTCTTATCTTCTTTTGGGACTTCTATAATATGAATGTTTGTGTGCTTGATGTTGTCCCAGAGGTCCCTTAAACTATTCTTCTTCAAAAATTTATTTTTCTTTTGCTGTTTTGATTGGGTCATTTCAAATATTCTATCTTCCAGTTCACTTATGCATTCTTCATTATTACCTAATCTGCTGTTAATTCCTTCTTGTGAATTTTTTAATTCAGTTATTGTATTCTTCAGCTCTGACTGGTTGTTTTTATATTTTCTAATTCTTTGTTAAAATTCTCACTGTGTTCATCTATTCTTTTCCTCAGTTCAGTTAGCATTCTTAATTACTATTGCTTTGAACTCTTTATCAGGTAAATTATGTATCTGTTTCATTAGGGTTTTTTTCAGGTATTTTCTTGTTCTTTTGTCTGAAATTATTCCTCTGTCTTTTCATTTTGTTTAACTTTCTCTGTCTCCATGATGTTAGGTGAAACAGTTACCTATCCTAGTCTTGAAAGGTGTTCTTTTGTGGGAGCATCCCTATGTAGTCTACATGTGCCCAGTGGCTTTGGTGGGAGAGCTGGATCTTAAGTGGGCACAGACTGCATCTTTTCCTGGGGTGTGCTGAAAGCAGGTAGGGCTGGAGTTGGAGCAGCCACAGCCAGAGGCAGAGCCAGGTGTGAGTCAGAGCTTCTCCTATTCTCAATGGCCATTATTGCCATATTGGGGAAAGTGGCAGGGCCTGAGAGGCTGGAACAGGAGCCCTGAGGGAGTTGGGTTTCTCCTGGGTGTGATGGTAGTCTCTGCCTTGGTTGAGGTCCTGGTTGGGGCTTGAGGGCTTGGGGCTGCACTTTTGTGTTGGTTTCACTTTTTCTCTGGTGTGTGTGCCTTGGTTAGAGACTGGGTTGGGGCCAGAGGAGTTGGTGCCATACTAATGAGCTGGTTTCCCTTCTGCTAAAGATGGCAGTCTCTACCCTGGAGCTAGGTTTGTTTCTCTGTAATCTTGGTAGGGACACATGCACTGGCAGTGGCTGCCTCTGCCCTGGTTAGAGGCAAGGCTGGAGTCTAAGCTGGCTGCATTCCCTTTAAGTGTGTGCACACTCATTGGCAAAGGCAGCCTCTGCCTTAGTCGATAGCAACATTGGAGAAAGAGGGCTGGGACAGGATCCTGGTGTGGGCTGGTTGTGTGTATTGGGACAGTCCTAGCAAGCTGCCAGAGCCCCAGGCAGTTTTCAATCTGCTGCCTCTGTGTGTACGTTCTTCAAGAGTGGAGTCTTAGTTTCTTCCAGCCTTTTGGTAAGCCTCACTGGTTTTCAAACCAGCTAAGGGGGCTCACCTTCCCAATGTTGGATCCTGGGGCTGGGGTGCCTAATATGTGGCTCAACCCCCTCACAGGCCCCTCACAGAGCCTGTGATATCCCCTTCCTCTTCTGGGTCTTCCACCATGGGTACATGTCCTGACCAGATCACTTTTCTTCCCTTTCTACCTGTATGGATCTTCCTTTACAGTCTTGATTGTAGGAGAGCTGTTCTGCCAGTACCCAGCTCAGTTTCACATGTAGTTGTATGTTGGATGTGTTTGTGAGGGGAGGTGAGCTCAGCCTCCTCCTGCTCAGCCATCTTGATCTCTTTCCCGTACTCTCTATTTCTGAGTTTGCCTTTTTACTGAGTTTGCTTTTTAGATTCAGCATATAAATGAGAGTATATAGTATTTGTCTTACTCTTTCTGACTTATTTCACTTAGCATAAATGCCTTCAAGGTCCATCAATATTGCTGTAAAATGCAGGATTTCATTCTTTTTAAATGGCTGATTAGTATTACATTATATTTATCCAGGCAACATTAGGTTGTTTCCATGTCTTGGCTATTGTGAATGAAATGAACATGGGGGTGCAGATATCTCTTTGAGATAGTGATTTCATTTCCTTTGGAAAAATACCCAGGAGTCGAATTGCTGGATTGTATGGTAGTTCTATTTTTAATATTTTGAGGAATTAAATAATGTTTTCCTAAGTTGCTGCACCAATTTACATTCCCACAAACAGTGCACAGGGGTTCCCTTTTCTCTACATCCTCTCCAACACTTGTTGTATTTTGTCTTTTTTTATTATAGCCATTCTAATAAGCATGAGGTGATATTTTATTGTGGTTTTGATTACATTCCATGATTAGAGATATTAAGCAGGTTTTTCATGAAATGTTGGGTATTTGTATGTCTTCTTTGGAAAAATATCTGCTCAGGTCCTTCGCTAATTTTTTAATCAGGTAACTTTTTTTGCCTATTGAGTTGTTTGAATTCATTATACATTTTGGATATTAACTTACCAGATGTATAGTTTGCAGATATTTTCTCCCATGCTATAGGTTGTCTCTTCACTCTTTTGATTGTTTCCCTTGCTTTTGCTTTGCAAAACTTTTTTAGTTTGATTCAGTCACATTTGTCTAGTTTGCTTTTTTGCTTTCAGTTTTATTGTCATATCAAAAAAATGCTTTTAAGACCAATGTGAAGGAGCTTTTCCCCTCTGTTTACTTCTAGTAGTTTTACAGTTTCAAGTTTACATTCAAGTCTTTAAGCCATTTTGAGTTAATTTTTGTGAGTGGTATAAGACAGGGGCCTAATTTCATTCCTTTGCATGTATATATTTTCCCAGCACCATTTATTGAAGGGACTATCCTTTCCCCATTGAGTATTCTTGGCTCCTTTGTCAAATATTAGTTGACCACATATATGCATGGGTTTATTTCTGGGCTGTCAGTTCTGTTCCATTGGTCTATGTGTCTGTTTTTTTGCCAGTACCATTCTGTTCTGATTACTATAGCTTTGTAATAAAGTTTGAACTCAGGTATTGTGATGCCTCCAGCTTTTTTCTTTTATCTCAGGTTGCTTTGGTTATGGGGGTCTTCTGTTGTTCCATATCCTGAAAAACAATTTTAGGATTGTTTTTTTCTATGACTCTGTTTATGACTTTGGGTAGTATGGACATTTTAATAATACTAATTTTTCCAATCCATGAACAGGAGACATATTTCCATTTATTTGTGCTTGTCAGTTTTTTTATCAGTGTCTATAATTTTCATTGTAGAGGTCTTTCATTTTCTTGGTTAAATTTATTCCTAATTATTTCATTCCTTTTGATGCTATTGTAAATGGGATTGTTTTCTTTATTTCTTTTTCAGTAGTTCATTGTTAGTGTATAGAGATGTAACTGACTTTTATGTAGTGGTGTACACAGCTGCCTTCTGTTTATGTCTTGATCAGCATTATAGTTCCACTGTCTTTTCCACAGTGGGCCCTTAATAGCTGTTCATTTAATAAGTCAATGAATTTGTCATATCTTACCATTATTTTAGATATTAAGATATTAGATACTTTTTCCAATGTTTTGCTTTTTTTAAGTAGCTCTAGCCAAATACAGCTGATACTACTACTACTACTACTACTACTACTACTACTACTACTATTACTATTAATCTCTTAAGTGCTTTAATTATTTTATTTCAACTTAATCTTTACAGAACCTCATGGAGGTAGATGCTATTATTCTCTCCCTTGTCCTGGGTCCCACAGTTAGTAAGTGGCAGAAACCTAGTTCTGTCAGACTCCAGATCTAGCACTATTGATTGCTCCATCCTACAGCCTGTACAAAAAATTGGATCATACTGCATATGCTCATTTTGATAACTTGCTATTTTACTAAATTATACATCATAAATATCTCCCCATATCATTACAAAATTTTTACCATCATGTAAAAATATTGCTTAATATTCCATTGTATGTATCTGCTATAGTTTATAGGTCCAAGATCTTATTACTAAATATTTTAGATTTTTCCATTGCAAATGTAATTAAATTTGTTTCCAGTTTTAACATGGAAAATTTTTAATATACACAGAAGTAGAGAGGATAACATAAAGAACACCTATGTACCCATCAATCAGCTTCAATGATTACTAATATATGGCCTATCTATTTTATCTATAATCCTCACCCAGTACTTTCCCACAGGCCTGGATTACTTTGAATCCAATTTGCAGACTGTCATTTCATCTGTAAATACTTTAGCATTAAACAGTTTTTATACTATACAATTATAGTGATAGTATCCTAGTAGCTTACTAATTTAAGTTACTCTAGAAATGAGTATTCAGAGACAACCTGGAAAATGAGTAGAGCTAATGATCTCACTTGGGTTGGGAAAAGCACAGCTGGATGTCCATCATCAGTGATTTGCAAATGATAATTCTGTGTATTACAAGAGGGGAAAATGTCCAGATCTACGGTTCTTAAACTTGGCTGAACATTGGAAATACCTGAGGTACTTTCAAGGTACTGATGACTGAGCCACTCCCAGAGATTCTGATGGAATTGGTCTAGGATGGGGGCCTGGCACTGAGAATTTTTTGTAATTTTGGTAGAATATACATAACATAAAATGTATAATTTTAACCATATTTAAGTGTACAATTCAGTGGCATTTAGTATATTCACAATGTCATGCAACCATCACCAACCCACATTTCCAGAACTTTTCATTATCTCAAACAGAAATTCTGTACCCATCAAATAATAACTCCTTGTTTCCCTGTCCCCTCAGCTTCTTGCAATCACCATTATTCTTTTTGTCTCTATAAATTTGCCTTTTTTAGGTAGCTAATATAAACTGGAATCATACAGTATTTGTCCATTCATGTTAGGCTTGTTTCACTTAGCATAATATTTTCAAGGTTCATTCACATTGTAGCATGCATCAGAATTTCATTCCTTTTTGAGGCTGAGTAATATTTCACTTATGTATCACCACATTTTGTATATCTGTTCATCTGTTGATGGACATTTAAATTTTTTCTGCCTTTTGGTTATTGTGAATAATGCTTCTTTGAATATTGGTGTACAGTTATCTGCTTGAATTCCTGCTTTCAGTTCTTTTGAGTATGAGCCCAGAGTGGAATTGCTGGATCATATGGTAATTCAATGTTTAGTTTTCTGAGGAACTGTCGTACTGTTTTCTACAGTGACAGCACCATTTAATTTTCCCACCACTAATACATAGGGTTCCAATTTCTCCACATCCCTGGCAATGATTGTTCTTTTCTTTTCTTTTTTTGATAGTAGCCATCTTAATGGGTATGAGGTGGTATATCTGGTTTTTATTTGTATTTCCATAAATGGCTAGTGATGTTCAGAGTCTTTTCATGTAGTTATTAGCTATTTCCTATATCATTTTGAAGAAATATCTGTTCAAGTCCTGGGCCCATTTATGAATTGGACTGTTATGTTTTTTAAAAAAATTTATTGGAATATAGTTGGTTTACAATGTTGTGTTAGTTTCAGGTGTACAGCAAAGTGAATCAGTTATACATATACATATATCTAATCTTTTTAAAGATTATTTTCCCATATACACCATTACATAGTATTCAGTAGAGTTCCCTGTACTATACAGTAGGTTCTTATTAGTTATCTATTTTATATATAGCACTGTGTATATATGAATCCCAGTCTCCCGATTTATCCCTTCCCTCCTTATCTCGTAAACATACGTTTGTTTTCTACATCTGTGAGGCTACTTCTGTTTTATAAAAAAAGTTCATTTCTACCCTTTTTTTAGATTCCACAAATAAGTGATAACACATGATATTTGTTGTTCTGTGTCTGACTTACTTCACTCAGTAAGAAAATCTCTAGGTCCATCCATGTTGCGGCAAATGGCATAATTTTGTTCTTTTTCATGACTGAATAATATTCCATTGCATACATGTATCACATCTTCTTTATCCATTCCTCTGTTGATAGAGATTAAGGTTGCTTCCATGTCCTGGTTATTGTAAATAGTGCTGCAATGAACACTGGGTTGCATGTGTCTTTTAAAATTATGGTTTTCTCCAGGTATCTGGCTAGCAGTGGGATTGCTAGGTCATATGGTAGTTCTATTTTTAGTTTTTTAAGGAACCTACATACTGTTTTCCATAGTGGCTGTATCAATTTACATTCCCACCAACAGTGTAAGAGGGATCCCTTTTCTCCACACCCTCTCCAGCATTTATTGTTTGTTGACTTTTTGATGATGGCCATTCTGACCGGTGTGAGGTGATACCTCACTGTAGTTTTGATTTGCATTTCTCTAATAATTAGTGTTGTTGAGCATCTTCTCATGTGTTTGTTGGCCTTCTGTATGTCTTCTTTGGAGAAATGTCTGTTTAGGTCTGCTGCCCATTTTTTGATTGGGTTGTTTGTTTTTTTGATATTGAGCTGCATAAGCTGCTTGTATATTTTGGAGATTAATCCTTTGTCAGTTGCTTCATTTGCAAATATTTCCCCCCATTCTGAGGGCTGTCTTTTCATCTTGTTTATGATTTCCTTTGCTGTTCAGAAGCTTTTAAGTTTCAATAGGTCCCATTTGTTTATTTTTGTTTTTATTTTCATTACTCTAGGAGGTGGGTTATAAAAGATCTTGCTGTGATTTATGTCAAAGAGTGTTCTGCCTCTGTTTTCCTCTAAGAGTTTTACAGTGTCTGGCCTTACATTTAGGTGTTTAATCCATTTTGTGTTTATTTTTGTGTATGGTGTTAGGGAGTGTTGTAGTTTCATTCTTTTACATGTAGATGTCCAGTTTTCACAGCACCACTTATTGAAGAGGCTGTCTTTTCTCCATTGTATATTCTTGCCTCCTTTGTCATAGATTAGGTGGCCATAGATGTGTGGGTTTATCTCTGGGCTTTCTATCCTGTTCCATTGACCTATAGTTCTGTTTTTGTGACAGTACCATACTGTCTTGATTACTGTAGCTTTGTAGTGTAGTCTTAAGTTAGGAGCCTGATTCCTCCAGCTCCATTTTTCTTTCTCATGATTGCTTTGGCTCTTCTGCATCTTTCATGTTTCCATAATATTGTAAACATTTTTTGTTCTAATTCTGTGAAAAACGTCATTGGTAATTTGATAAGGATTTCACTGAATCTGTAGATTGCTTTGGGTAGTATAGTCATTTTCCAAGTATTGATTCTTCTAATCCAGGAACATGGTATAGTTCTCCATCTGTTTGGTCACCTTTGATTTCTTTCATCAGTGTCATATAGTTTTCTGATTACAGTTCTTTTGCCTCCTTCAGTAGGTTTATTCCTAGGTATTTTATTCTTTTAGATGAGATGGTAAATGGGATTTAATTTTAATTTCTCATCTTTCGTTTTTAGTGTATAGTATGCAAGAGATTTCTGTGTACTAATTTTGTATCCTGCAACTTTACCAAATACATTGATGAGCTCTAGTAGTTTTCTGGTAGCATCTTTACGATTTTGTATGTATAGTATCATGTCATCTACAAACAGTGACAATTTTTACTTCTTCTTTTCCAATTTGGATATTTAAAAAATTTCTTTTTCTTCTCTGACTGCCATGACTAGGACTTCCAAAACCATGTTGAATAATAGTGGTGAGAATGGATATCCTTGTCTTGTTCCCGATCTTAGAAGAAATGCTTTCAGCTTTTCACCATTGAGAATGATGTTTGCTGTGGGTTTGTCATATATGGCCTTTATTATGTTGAGGTAGGTTCCCTATATGCCCACTTTCTGGAGAGTTTTTTTTATCATAAATGGGCGTTGAATTTTGAGATGATCATATGGTTTTATTCTTCAATTTGTTAATATGGTTTATCACGTTGATTGATTTGCATAGTTGAAGAATCCTTGCATCCCTGGGATAAATTCCACTTGTGATTTTGTTGTTGTTGTTGTGGTGGTGGTTCTTGTCATTAAATTGTAGGAGCTTTTAATATATTCTGGATATTAATCACTTATCAGATAAATGATTTGCAAAAAGTTTCTTTCATTCTATGGGTTGCCTTTTCAATATCTTCATAGTGTCTTTTAATATACAAAAGTGTTAAATTTTGATGAACTCTGTTTTATCTATTTTTTCTTTTGTTGCCTGTACTTTCTGTGTCATATGCAGGAAATTGTTGCCAAATCTAATGTCATAAAGATTTCTCCCTGTGTTTTCTTCTAAGAATTTTATGATTTAAGTTCTTACCTTTAGGTCTTTGATCCATTGATATAATTTTTGTATATAGTGTAAGGTAAGGGTCTATCTTCATTCTTTTGTATGTGGATATCCAGTTTACCCAGCACCATATGTTGAAAAGACTGTTCTTTCCCCAATTAATGCTCTTGGCATTTATTTTGAAAATCAGTTGACCATATATGCAAAGGTTTATTTCTGGGATCTGTATTCTGTTCCATTGGCCTTCCATATGTTTGTCCTTATGCATGTACCAGATGGTTTTGATTACTCTACCTTTGTAGTATGTTTTGAAAACAGTAATTATGAGCCCTCCACATTTATTCTTCTCTTTCAAGAATTATTTGGCCATTTTGGGTTCCAAATTGAGGCCATTCAGATCTGTTATGGGTTTGTTCTGTTTCTGCAAAAACAATACTATTGGGATTTTGATAGGGCTTGCATTGAGTCTGTAGATTGCATTGGCTAGCATTGCTATCTTAGCAGTAATACATCTTTCAATCCATAAGACTTATTGCTCTTCTTTAATCTCTTTCAGCAAGGTTTTATAGTTTACAGTGTAGAAGTCTTTTACATCCTTGGTTAGGTTTATTCCTAAGTATTTGATATTTTTGATGTTATTGTAAGTGGAATTGTTTGCTTAATTTCCTTTTCATGTTGTTCATCACTAGTATTTAGAAATGCAACTGATTTTTGCATGTAGATTTTGTATCCTGGAACTTTGATGAATCTGTTTATTAGGTCTAACATTTTCTTGTGTGGAATCTTAGGATTTTCTCGATATAAGATCATGCCATCTGTGAACAAAGATAATTTTACTTCTTCTTTTCCAATTTCAATGCTTTTAATTTCTTTTTATTCCCTAAATGCTCTGGCTAGAGCTTCCAGCATTACATTTTCTGTTTTTTTTTTTTTACATCTTTATTGGAGTATAATTGCTTTACAATGGTGTGTTAGTTTCTGCTTTATAACAAAGTGAATCAGATATATATATAAATATGTTCCCATATCTCTTCCCTTTTGCATCTCCCTCCCTCCCACCGTCCCTATCCCACCCCTCCAGGTGGTCAAAACGCACCGAGGTGATCTCCCTGTGATAATGGCTGCTTCCCACTAGCTATCTACCTTACGTTTGGTAGTGTATATATGTCCATGCCTCTTTCTCGCTTTGTAACAGCTTACACTTCCCCCTCCCTATATCGTCAAGTCCATTCTCTAGTAGGTCTGTGTCTTTATTCCTGTCTTACCCCTAGGTTCTGCATGACATTTTTTTCCCTCAAATTCCATATATATGTGTTAGTATACGGTATTTGTCTTTCTCTTTCTGACTTACTTCACTCTGTATGACAGACTCTAGGTCTATCCACCTCCTTACAAATAGCTCAATTTCGTTTCTTTTTATGGCTGAGTAATATTCCATTGTATATATGTGCCACATCTTCTTTAAACATTCATCCGATGATGGACCCTTAGGTTGCTTGCATCTCCGGGCTATTGTAAATAGAGCTGCAATGAACATTTTGGTACATGACTCTTTTTGAATTATGGTTTTCTCAGGGTATATGCCCAGTAGTGGGATTACTGGGTCATATGGTAGTTTTATTTGTAGTTTTTTGAAGAACCTCCATACTGTTCTCCATAGTGGCTGTACCAATTCACATTCCCACCAGCAGTGCAAGAGTGTTCCCTTTTCTCCACACCTTCTCCAGCATTTCTTGTTTCTAGATTTTTTGATGATGGCCATTCTGACTGGTGTGAGATGGTATCTCACTGTAGTTTTGATTTGCATTTCTCTAATGATTAACGATGTTGAGCATTCTTTCATGTGTTTGTTGGAAATCTGTATATCTTCTTTGGAGAAATGTCTATTTAGGTCTTCTGCCCTTTTATGGATTGGGTTGTTTGTTTTTTTGTCATTGAGCTGCATAAGCTGGTTATAAACTTTGGAGATTTGTCCTTTGTCAGTTGCTTCATTTGCAAAAATTTTCTCCCATTCTGAGGGTTGTCTTTTGGTCTTGTTTATGGTTTCCTTTGCTGTGCAAAAGCTATGAAGTTTCATTAGGTCCCATTTGTTTATTTTTATTTTTATTTCCATTTCTCTAGGAGGTGGGTCAAAAAGGATCTTGCTGTGATTTATGTCATAGAGTGTTCTGCCTATGTTTTCCTCTAAGAGTTTGATAGTTTCTGGCCTTACATTTAGGTCTTTAATCCAGTTTGAGCTTATTTTTGTGCATGGCATTAGGGAGTGATCTAATCTCATACTTTTACATGTAGCTGTCCAGTTTTCCCAGCACCACTTATTGAAGAGGCTATCCTTTCTCCACTGTATATTCCTGCCTCCTTTATCAAAGATAAGGTGACCATATGTGTGTGGGTTTATGTCTGGGCTTTCTATCCTGTTCCATTGATCTATCTTTCTGTTTTTGTGCCAGTACCATACTGTCTTGATTACTGTAGCTTTGTAGTATAGTCTGAAGTCAGGGAGCATGATTCCTCCAGCTCCGTTTTTCGTTCTCAAGATTGCTTTGGCTTCGGGATCTTTTGTGTTTCCACACAAATTGTGAAATTTTTTGTTCTAGTTCTGTGAAAAATGCCAGTGTTAGTTTGATTGGGTTTGCATTGAATCTGTAGATTGCTTTGGGTAGTAGAGTCATTTTCCCAATGTTGATTCTTCCAATCCAAGAACATGGTATATCTCTGCATCTATTTGTGTCCTCTTTAATTTCTTTCATCAGTGTCTTAAAATTTTCTGCATACAGGTCTTTTGTCCCATTAGGTAGGTTTATTCCTAGACATTTTATTCTTTTTGTTGCAGTGGTAAATGGGAGTGCTTTCTTGATTTCACTTTCAGATATTTCATCATTAGTGTATAGGAATGCCAGAGATTTCTGTGCATTAATTTTGTATCCTGCTACTTTACCAAATTCATTGATTAGCTCTAGTAGTTTTCTGGTAGCATCTTTAGGATTCTCTATGTATAGTATCATGTCATCTGCAAACAGTGACAGTTTTATTTCTTCTTTTCCGATTTGGATTCATTTTATTTCTTTTTCTTCTCTGATTGCTGTGGCTAAAACTTCCAAAACTATATTGAATAAGAGTGGTGAGAGTGGGCAACCTTGTCTTGTTCCTGACCTTAGTGGAAATGCTTTTGGTTTTTCACCATTGAGGATGATGTTGGCTGTAGTTTGTCATATATGGCCTTTATTATGTTGAGGAAAGTCCCCTCTATGCCTACTTTCTGAAGGGTTTTTATAATAAATGGGTGTTGAATTTTGTCAAACGCTTTCTCTGCATCTACTGAGGTGATCATATGGTTTTTCTCCTTCAATTTGTTAATATGGTTTATCACATTGATTGTTTTGCATATATTGAAGAATCCTTGCATTCCTGGAATAAACCCTACTTGATCATGGTGTATGATCCTTTTAATGTGCTGTTGGATTCTGTTTGCTAGTATTTTATTGAGGATTTTTGCATCTATGTTCATCAGTGATATTGGCCTGTAGTTTTCTTTCTTTGTGACATCCTTGTCTGGTTTTGGTATCAAGGTGACGGTGGCTTCGTAGAATGAGTTTGGGAGTGTTCCTCCCTCTGCTATATTTTGGAAGTGTTTGAGAAGGATAGGTGTTAGCTCTTCTCTAAATGTTTGATAGAATTCGCCTGTGAAGCCTTGTGGTCCTGGGGTTTTTTTTGTTGGACGATTATTATTATTATTATTATTTGGTTTATAACAAAGTGAATCAGTTATACATATACGTATTTTCCCATATCTATTTCCTGTTCTGCCTCCCTCCCTCCCACCGTCCCAATCCCACCCCTCCAGGTGGTCACAAAGCACCGAGCTGATCTCCCTGTGCTCTGTGGCTGCTTCCCGCTAGCTATCTACCTTATGTTTGGTAGTGTATATATGTCCATGCCTCTCTCTTGCTTTGTCACAGCTTACCCATCCCCCTCCCCATATCCTCAAGTCCATTCTGTAGTGGGTCTCTGTCTTTATTCCTGTCTTACCCCTAGGTTCCTCATGATATTTTTTTTTCTTTTTCTTTTTCTTAAATTCCATATATATGTGTTAGCATACGGTATTTGTTGTTCTCTTTCTGACTTACTTCTCTCTGTATGACAGACTCTAGGTCTATCCACGTCCTTACAAATAGCTCAATTTCGTTTCTTTTTATGGCTGAGTAATATTCCATTGTATATATCTGCAACATCTTCTTTAAACATTCATCCGATGATGGACACTTAGGTTGCTTCCATGTCCTGGCTATTTTAAATAGAGCTGCAATGAACATTTTGGTACATGACTCTTTTTGAATTATGGTTTTCTCAGGGTATATGTCCAGTAGTGGGATTACTGGGTCATATGGTAGTTTTATTTGTAGTTTTCTGAGGAACCTCCATACTGTTCTCCATAGTGGTTGTACCAATTCACATTCCCACCAGCAGGGCAAGAGTGTTCCTTATTTTCCACACCCTTTCCAGCATTTACTGTTTCTAGATTTTTTGATGATGGCCATTCTGACTGGTGTGAGATGATATCTCATTGTAATTTTGATTTGCATTTCCCTAATGATTAATGATGTTGAGCATTTTTTCATGTGTTTGTTGGAAATCTGTATATCTTCTTTGGAGAAATGACTATTTAGATCTGCCCATTTTTGGATTGGGTTGTTTGTTTTTTTGTTATTGATCTGCATGAGCTTCTTGTAAATTTTAGAGATTAATCCTTTGTCAGTTGCTTCATTTGCAAAAATTTTCTCCCATTCTGATGGTTGTTTTTGTTCTTGTTTATGGTTTCCTTTGCTGTGCAAAAGCTTTGAAGTTTCATTAGGTCCCATTTGTTTATTTTTGTTTTTACTTCCATTCCTCTAGGAGGTGGGTCAAAAAGGATCTTGATGTGATTTATGTCATAGAGTATTCTGCGTATGTTTTCCTCTAAGAGATTGATAGTTTCTGGCCTTACATTTAGGACTTTTATCCATTTTGAGCTTATTTTTGTGTATGGTGTTAGGGAGTGTTCTAGTCTCATACTTTTACATGTACCTGTCCAGTTTTCCCTGCACCGCTTACTGAGGAGGCTGTCCTTTCTCCACTGTACATTCCTGCCACCTTTATTAAATATAAGGTGACCATATGTGCGTGGATGTATCTCTGGGCTTGCTATCCTCTTCCATTGATCTATCTTTCTGTTTTTTTGCCAGTGCCATACTCTGTTGATTACTGTAGCTTTTTAATATAGTTTGAAGTCAGTGAGCGTGATTCCTCCAGCTCTGTTTTTCTTTCTCAAGATTGCTTTAGCTCTTTGGGGTCTTTTGTATTTCCATACACATTGTGAAATTTTTTGTTCTAGTTCTGTGAAAAATGCCAGTGTTAGTTTGATCGGGTTTGCATTGAATCTGTAGATTGCTTTGGGTTGTAGAGTCATTTTCCCAATGTTGATTCCTCCAATCCAAGAACATGGTATATCTCTCCATGTATTTGTATCATGTTTAATTTCTTTCATTAGTGTCTTAAAATTTTCTTCATACAGGTGTTTTGTCTCCTTCGGTAGGTTTAATCATAGATATTTATTCTTTTTGTTGCAATTGTAAATCGGAGTGTTTTCTTGATTTCACTTTCAGATTTTTCATCCTTAGTGTTTAGGAATGCCACAGATTTCTGTGCATTAATTTTGTATCCTGCTACTTTACCAAATTCATTGATTAGCTCTAGTCGTTTTCTGGTAGCATCTTTTGGATTCTCTATGTATAGTATCATGTCATGTGCAAACAGTGACAGTTTTACTTCTTCTTTTCCGATTTGGATTCCTTTTATTTCCTTTTCTTCTCTGATTGCTGTGGCTAATACTTCCAAAACTATGTTGAATAAGAGTGGTGAGAGTGGGCAACCTTGTCTTGTTCCTGATCTTAGTGGAAATGCTTTCAGTTTTTCACCATTGAGGATGATATTGGCTGTGGGTTTGTCATTTATGGGCTTTATTATGTTGAGGAAAGTTCCCTCTATGCCTACTTTCCTGAGGGTTTTTATCATAAATGGGTGTTGAATTTTGCCCAAAGCTTTCTCTGCATCTATTGAGATGATCATCTGGTTTTTCTCCTTCAATTTGTTAATATGGTGTATCACGTTGATTGATTTGTGTATATTGGAGAATCCTTGCAGTCCTGGAATAAGCCCCACTTGATCATGGTGTATGATCCTTTTAACGTGCTGTTGGATTCTATGTGCTAGTGTTTCTTTGAGGATTTTTGCATGTATGTTCATCAGTGATATTGGCCTGTAGTTTTCTGTCTTTGTGACATTGTTGTCTGCTTTTGGTATTAAGGTGATGGTGGCCTCGTAGAATGAGTTTGGTTGCGTTCCTACCTCTGCTATATTTTGGAAGAGTTTGAGAAGGATAGGTGTTAGCTCTTCTCTAAATGTTTGATAGAATTTGCCTGTGAAACCACCTGGTCCTGGGCTTCTGTTTCTTGGAAGAATTTTAATCACAGTTTCAATTTCAGTGTTTGTGATTGGTCAGTTCATGTTTTCTCTTTCTTCCTGATTCAGTCTTGGTAGTTTGTGCATTTCTAAGAATTTGTCCATTTCTTCCAGATTGTCCATTTTATTGGCATAGAGCTGCTTGTAGTAATCTCTCATGATCTTTTGTATTTCTGCAGTGTCAGTTGTTACTTCTCCTTTTTCATTTCGATTGATTTGAGTCTTCTCCCTTTTTTTCTTGATGAGTCTGGCTAATGGTTTATCAATTTTGTTTGTCTTCTCAAAGAACCAGCTTTTAGTTTTATTGATCTTTGCTATCATTTCCTTCATTTCTTTTTCATTTATTTCTGATCTGACTTTTATGATTTCTTTCCTTCTGCTGACTTTGGGGTTTTTTTTGTTGTTCTTTCTCTAATTGCTTTAGGTGCAAGGATAGGTTGTTTCTTCGAGATGTTTCCTGTTTCTTAAGTTAGGATTTTATTGCTATAAACTTCCCTCTTAGAACTGCGTTTGCTGCCTCCCACAGATTTTGGGTCCTTGTGTCTCCTTGTCATTTGTTTCTAGGTGTGTTTTGATTTCCTCTTTGATTTCTTCAGTGATCACTTCGTTATTAAGTAGTGTATTGTTTAGCCTGCATGTGTTTGTATTTTTTTACAGATCTTTTCCTGTAATTGATATCTAGTCTCATAGCATTGTGGTCAGAAAAGATACTTGATACTATTTCAATTTTTAAAAATTTACCAAGGCTTGATTTGTGACCCAAAATATGATCTATCCTGGAGAATGTTCCATGAGCACTTGAGAAAAATGTGTATTCTGTTGTTTTTGGATGGAATGTCTTATAAATATCATTTAAGTCCATGTTGTTTAATGTACCATGTAAAGCCTGTGTTTCCTTATTTATTTTCATTTTGGATCATCTGTCCATTTGTGAAAGTGGGGTGTTAAAGTCCACTACTATGAATGTGTTACTGTCGATTTCCCCTTTTATGGCTGTTATTATTTGCCTTACGTATTGAGGTGCACTTATGTTGGGTGAATATATATTTACAATTGTTGTGTCTTCTTCTTGGATCGATCCCTTGATCATTATGTAGTGTCTTTGTTTTTCTCTTCGAATAGTTTTTATTTCAAAGTGTATTTTGTATGATATGAGGATTGCTACTCCAGCTTTCTTTTGGTTTCCATTTGCATGGAATATGTTTTTCCATCCCCTTACTTTCAGTCTGTATGTGTCTCTAGGTCTGAAGTGGGTCTCTTGTAGACAGCATATATATGTGGCTTGTTTTTGTATCCATTCAGCCAATCTGTGTCTTTTGGTGGGAGCGTTTAGTCCTTTTACATTTACGGTAATTATAGATATGTATGTTCTTATTCCCATTTTCTTAATTGTTTGAGTTCGTTATTGTAGGTCTTTCCTTCTCTTGTGTTTCTTGCCTAGAAAAGTTCCTTTAGCATTTGTTGTAAAGCTGGTTTGGTGGTGCTGAACTCTCTCAGCTTTTGCCTGTCTGTAAAGGTTTTAATTTCTCCATCAAATCTGAATGAGGTCCTTGCTGGGTAGAGTAATCTTGGTTTCAGGTTTATCTCCTTCATCGCTTTCAGTATGTCATGCCAGTCCCTTCTGTCTTGCAGAGTTTCTGTTGCAAGATCAGCTATTAACCTTATGGGGATTCCCTTGTGTGTTATTTTTCCCTTGCTTCTTTTAATGTTTTCTTTGTATTTAACTTCTGACAGTTTGATTAATATGTGTCTTGCTGTATTTCTCCTTGGATTTATCATGTATGGGACTCTCTGTGCTACCTGGACTTGATTAACTATTTCCTTTCCCATATAAGGGAAGTTTTCAAGTATAATCTCTTCAAATATTTTCTCAGTCCCTGTTTCTCTTCTTCTTCTGGAACCCCTATAATTCAAATGTTGGTGTTTTTAATGTTGTTCCAGAGGTCTCTAAGATTGTCCTCAGTTCTTTTCATTCTTTTTTCTTTATTCTTCTCTCCAGTAGTTATTTCCACTATTTTATCTTCCAGGTCACTTATCCGTTCTTCTGTCTCAGTTATTGTGCTATTGATCCCTTCTAGAGTACTTTATGTTTCATTTATTGTGTTGTTCATTGTTGCTTGTTTCGTCTTTAATTATTCTAGGTCCTTTTTAAATGTTTCTTGCATTTTGTCTATTCTATTTCCAAGATTTTGGATCATCTTTACTATCATTATTCTGAATTCTTTTTCAGGTAGACTGCCTATTTCCTCTTCATTTGTTAGGTCTGGCGCATTTTTATCTTGCTCCTTCATCTGCTGTGTGTTTTTCTGTCTTCTCATTATGCTTATCTTACTGTGTTTGGTGTCTACTTTTTGTAGCCTGCAGGTTTGTAATTCCCGTTGTTTTTGGTGTCTGTCTGCAGTGGGTAAAGTTGGTTCAGTGGGTTGTGTAGGCTTCCTGGTGGAGGGGACTTCTGCCTGTGTTCTGGTGGATGAGGCTGGATCTTGTGTTTCTGGTGGGCAGGTCCACGTCTGGTGGTTTGTTTCGTGGTGTCTGTGGCTTTATTATGATTTTAGGCAGACTCTCTGCTAATGGGTGGGGTTGTGTTCCTGACTTGCTAGTTGTTTGGCATAGGGTGTCCAGCACTGTAGCTTGCTGGTCGTTGAGTGAAGCTGGGTGCTGGTATTGAGATGGATATCTCTGGGAGATTTTCGCCATTTGATATTATGTGGAGCTGGGTGGTCTCTTGTGGACCAGTGTCCTGAAGTTGGCTCTCCCATCTCAGAGGCACAGCACTGACTCCTGGCTGCAGCACCAAAAGCCTTTCATCCACACAGCTCAGAATAAAAGGGCAAAAAAGAAGAAAGAAAAGAAAGAAAGGAAGGAAGGAAGGAAGGAAGGAAGGAAGGAAGAAGAAAGAAAGAAAGAAAGAAAGAAAGAAAGAAAGAAAGAAGAAAGGGAAAGAAAGAAAGAAAGAAAGAAAGAGAGATAGGGAAGGAGCAAGGGAGTGAGGAAGGAAAGAGGGGAGGGAGGAAGGAAGGAAGGAGGGAAGGAAGGAAGAAAAAGAAAGAAAGGAAGAAAGAAAGAAGATAAAATAAAATAGTTATTAAAATAAATAATAATTATTAAGAAAAAAATTTATTTCTAAAAAGAAGAGAAAACGGATAGAACCCTAGGACAACTGGTGGATGCAAAGCTATACAGACAAAATCTCACACAGAAGCATACACATACACACTCACAAAAAGAGGAAAAGTGGAAAAAATCATAAATCTTGCTCTCAAAGTCCACCTCCTCAATTTGGGATGCTTCCTTGTCTATTCATGTATTCCACAGGTGCAGGGTACATCAAGTTGATTGTGGAGCTTTAATCCGCTGCTTCTGAGTCTGTTCAGAGAGATTTCCCTTTTTATTCTTTGTTCTCACAGCTTCCAGGGCTCAGCTTTGGATTTGGTCCGTCCTCTCCGTGTAGATCGACGTAGGGCATCTGTTGTTCGCTCAGACAGGACGGGGTTAAAGGAGCAGCTGCTTCCGGGGCTCTGGCTCACTGTGGCCGGAGGGAGGGAGGGGCACGGAGTGTGGGACGAGCCTGCGTAGGCCGAGGCCAGCGTGACGTTGCAGAAGCCTGAGGCGCGCCTTCTCCCGGGGAAGTTGTCCCTGGATCACGGGACCCTGGTAGTGGCGGGCTGCACAGCCTCCCCGGAAGGAGGTTGTGGATAGTGACCTGTACTCGCACACAGGCTTCTTGGTGGCGGCAGGAGCAGCCTTAGCGTCTCATGCCCGTCTCTGGGGTCTGTGCTGTTAGCTGCGTCTCGCGCCTGTCTCTGGAGCTCCTTTAAGCAGCGCTCTTAATCCCCTCTCCTCGCGCACCAGGAAACAAAGAGGGAAGAAAAAGTCTCTTGCCTCTTTGGCAGGTCCAGACTTTACCCCAGACTCCCTCCCGGCTAGGTGTGGTGCAGTAACCCCCTACAGGCTATGTTCACACGTCCAACACCAGTCCTCTCCCTGTGCTCCAACTGAAGCCCGAGCCTTGGCTCCCAGACCCGCCCGCCCCAGCGGGTGAGCAGACAAGCCTCTCGGGCTTGTCAGTGCCGGTTGGCACCGATCCATTTTGCGGGAATCTCTCCTCTTTGCCCTCCACACTCCTGTTGTGCTCTCCTCTGCGGCTCCGAAGCTTCCCCCTCCGCCACCCGCAGTCTCCGCCACGAAGGGGCTTCCTAGTGTGTGGAAACCTTTCCTCCTTCACAGCTCCCTCCCACTGGTGCAGGTCCCATCCCTATCCTTTTGTCTCTGTTTATTATTTTTTCTTTTGCCCTCCCCAGGTATGTGGGGAGTTTCTTGCCTTTTGGGAGGTCTGAGGTCTTCTGCCAGCATTCAGTAGTTGTTCTGTAGGAGTTGTTCCACGTGTAGATGTATTTCTGGTGTACCTGTGGGAAGGAAGGGGATCTCTGCGTCTTACTCTTCTGCCATCTTCCCCTTAAATCCCAGCATTACTTTGAATGGAAGTGGTGAAAGGAGACATCCTTGTCTTGCTCCTCATCTTAGAGAAGTTTTCAGTGTTTTCATGACTGATTTTGACGTTAGCTGTGGGCTTTTCATATATGCCCTTTATCGTGATGAGGAAGGTTTTTTCTACTCCTAGTTCTTTGAGTATTTTTATCATGAAAGGGTGTTGAATTTTGTCCGACTTTTGCATCAATTGAGATGATCATGTGTTTATTTCTTCATTCTGTTAATGTGGTGCATTGCACTGATCGTTTTTTGTGTGTGTTTAGATATCCTTGCATTCCAGGATTAAACTTATTTGGTCATGGTGTATAATACTTATAATATGCTGTTGAATTTCGTTTGCTTGTGTTTTGTTTAGGAGTTTTGCATCAATATTCATAAAGGATATTGGCCTGTAGTTTTCTTGTAGTGTTTTTATCTGAGTTTGGTATCAGGTCAATGTTGGCCTCATAAAATCAGATAGGAAGTGTTATCTCCTTTTTTTTTTTTTTTTTGCGATATGTGGGCCTCTCACTGTCGTGGCCTTTCCCGTTGCCGGATGCGCAAGCTCAGTGGCCATGGCTCACGGGCCCAGCCGCTCTGCGGCATGTGGGATCCTCCCGGACCGGGGCACGAACCCATATCCCCTGCATCGGCAGGCGGACTCTCAACCACTGCGCCACCAGGGAGGCCCTCCTTTTCTGTTTTTTGAAGAGCTTAAAACGGATTGGTCAATGAGCATTTTAAAAGCTCCCCATGTGATTCTAATAGGCAGCCAGGGTTGATAACCAGTCCTCTGCAGAGTGTGGTCCCTGTGCCAGTTGCATTGACATAACAGGGGAGCTTATTAGAAATGTAGAATGTTGGGTCCCACCCCACACCTACTGAGTCAGAATCAGCAATTTAAACAAAATTCCCAGGTGACTTCTATGCATATTCAAGTTTGGGATGCTGGTGTTTATTAGGATTGTGACAGGTGTCTCAGATTACCTGATAAGACTCATGGTGTAATTGTTTCCCAGTCCAAGATAAGATTCACTGAATCAGATTCTGGAGGTGAGGAGCCTGCAAAGCTGTCTTTTAAAACATTTTAAAAAGCACTGCAGGCAATTCTTATTTTCTGTGAAATTTTGGAATAACTACCTAGGTGATGGAGCTTAGCAGTGCAGTGATTCTCAACCTTGGGCATTCTGGAGCAAAGGAACATAGTTCAGGGCCGGGTGGTGGGAGGTAACTGGGGAGTGGTTGTAGATCTTTTTTTTTTTTTAACATGTTTATTGGTGTATAATTGCTTTACAATGGTGTGTTAGTTGCTTTACAACAAAGTGAATCACTTATACATATGTTCCCATATCTCTTTCCTCTTCATCTCCCTCCCTCCCACCCTCCCTATCCCACCCCTCCAGGCGGTCACAAAGCACCGAGCCTGTATCCCGGTGCCATGCGGCTGCTTCCCACTGGCTATCTACCTTACGTTTGTTAGTATATATATGTCCATGTTTCTCTCTCGCCCTATCACAGCTCACCCTTCCCCCTCCCCATATCCTCAAGTCCGTTCTCCAGTAGGTCTGTGTCTTTATTCCTGTCTTACCACTAGGTTCTTCATGATTTTTATTTCTTAAATTCCATATATATGTGTTGGCATACGGTATTTGTCTTTCTCTTTCTGACTTACTTCGCTCTGTATGACAGACTCTAGGTCTATCCACCTCATTACAAATAGCTCAATTTCGTTTCTTTTTATGGCTGAGTGATATTCCACTGTATATATGTGCCACACCTTCTTTATTCATTAATCCGATGATGGGCACTTAGGTTGTTTCCATCTCCGGGCTATTGTAAATAGAGCTGCAATGAACATTTTGGTACATGACTCTTTTTGAACTTTGGTTTTCGCAGGATATATGCCCAGTAGTGGGATTGCTGGGTGATATGGTAGTTCTATTTGTAGTTTTTTAAGGAACCTCCATACTGTTCTCCATAGTGGCTGAACCAATTCACATTCCCACCAGCAGTGCAAGAGTGTTCCCTTTTCTCCACACCCTCTCCAGCATTTATTGATTCTAGATTTTTTGATGATGGCCATTCTGACTGGTGTGAGATGATATCTCATTGTAGTTTTGATTTGCATTTCTCTAATAATTAATGATGTTGAGCATTCTTTCATGTGTTTGTTGGCAGTCTGTATATCTTCTTTGGAAATATGTCTATTTAGGTCTTCTGCCCATTTTTGGATTGGGTTGTTTATTTTTTTGTTATTGAGCTGCATGAGCTGCCTGCAAAGTTTGGAGATTAATCCTTTGTCAGTTGATTCATTTGCAAAAATTTTCTCCCATTCTGAGGGTTGTCTTTTGGTCTTGTTTATGGTTTCCTTTGCTGTGCAAAAGCTATGAAGTTTCATTAGGTCCCATTTGTTTATTTTTGGTTTTATTTCCATTTCTCTAGGAGATGGGTCAAAAAGGATCTTGCTGTGATTTATGTCACAGAGTGTTCTGCCTATGTTTTCCTCTAAGATTTTGATAGTTTCTGGCCTTACATTTAGGTCTTTAATCCATTTTGAGCTTATTTTTGTGTATGGTGTTAGGGAGTGTTCTAATTTCATTCTTTTACGTGTAGCTGTCCAATTTTCCCAGCATCACTTATTGAAGTGGCTGTCCTTTCTCTACTGTATATTCCTGCAACCTTTATCAAAGATAAGGTGTCCATATGTGCATGGGTTTATCTCTGGGCTTTCTATCCTGTTCCATTGATCTATCTTTCTGTTTTTGTGCCAGTACCATACTGTCTTGATTACTGTAGCTTTGTAGTGTAGTCTGAAATCAGGGAGCCTGATTCCTCAGCTCTGTTTTTTGTTCTCCAGATTTCTTTGGTATTCGGGATCTTTTGTGTTTCCATAGAAATTGTGAAATTTTTTGTTCTAGTTCTGTGAAAAATGCCAGTGGTAGTTTGATAGGGATTGCATTACATCTATAGATTGCTTTGGGTAGTAGAGTCATTTTCACAATGTTGATACTTCCAATCCAAGAACATGGTATATCTCTCCATCTATTTGTATCATCTTTAATTTCTTTCATCAGTGTCTTATAATTTTCTGCATACAGGTCTTTTGTCTCCTTAGGTAGGTTTATTCCTAGATATTTTATTTTTTTTATTGCCATGGTAAATGGGAGTGTTCTCTTGATTTCACTTTCAATTTTTCATCATTAGTGTATAGGAATGCCAGAGATTTCTGTGGATTAATTTTGTATCCTGCTACTTTACCAAATTCATTGATTAGCTCTAGTAGTTTTCTGGTAGCATCTTTAGGATTCTCTATGTATAGTATCATGTCATCTGCAAACAGTGACAGCTTTACTTCTTCTTTTTCGATTTGGATCCCTTTTAATGCCTTTACTTATCTGATTGCTGTGGCTAAAACTTCCAAAACTATATTGAATAAGAGTGGTGAGAGTGGGCAACCATGTCTTTTTCCTGATCTTAGTGGAAATGCTTTCAGTTTTTCACCATTGAGGATGATGTTGGCTGTGGGCTTGTCATATATGGTCTTTATTATGTTGAAGAAAGTTCCCTCTATGCCTACTTTCTGCAGGGATTTTATCAAAAATGGGTGTTGAATTTTGTCAAAAGCTTTCTCTGCATCTATTGAGATGATCATATGTTTTTTCTCCTTCAATTTGTTAATATGGTTTATCACATTGATAGATTTGCGTATATTGAAGAATCCTTGCATTCCTGGAATAAACCCCACTTGATCATGGTGTATGATCCTTTTAATGTGCTGTTGGATTCTGTTTGCTAGTATTTTGTTGAGGATTTTTGCATCTATGTTCATCAGTGATATTGGCCTGTAGTTTTCTTTCTTTGTGACATCCTTGTCTGGTTTTGGTATCAAGGTGATGGTGGCCTCGTAGAATGAGTTTGGGAGTGTTCCTCCCTCTGCTATATTTTGGAAGAGTTTGAGAAGGATAGCTGTTAGCGCTTCTCTAAATGTTTGATAGAATTTGCCTGTGAAGCCATCTGGTCCTGGGCTTTTGTTTATTGAAAGATTTTTAATCACAGTTTCAATATCAGTGTTTGTGATTGGTCTGTTCATATTTTCTATTTCTTCCTGATTCAGTCTTGGTAGTTTGTGCATTTCTAAGAATTTGTCCATTTCTTCCAGATTGCCCATTCATTGCCATAGAGTTGCTTATAGTAATCTGTCATGATCTTTTTTATTTCTGCAGTGTCACTTGTTACTTCTCCTTTTTCATTTCTAAGTCTAATGATTTGAGTCTTCTCCCTTTTTTTCTTGATGAGTCTGGCTAATGGTTTATCTATTTTGTTTATCTTCTCAAAGAACCAGCTTTTAGTTTTATTGATCTTTGCTCTTGTTTCCTTCATTTCTTTTTCATTTATTTCTGATGTGATTTTTATGATTTCTTTCCTTCTGCTAACTTTGGGGTATTTTTTTTCTTCTTTCTCTCATTGCTTGAAGTGCAAGGTTAGGTTGTTTATTCGTGATGTTTCCTGCTTCTTAAGGTGGGCTTTTATTGCTATAAACTTCCCCCTTAGAACTGCTTTTGCTGTATACCATAGGTTTGGGGCGTTGTGTCTCCATTGTCATTTGTTTCTAGGTATTTTTTTATTTCCTCTTTGATTTCTTCAGTCGTCACTTCGTTATTAAGTAGTGTATTGTTTAGTCTCCATGTGTTTGTATTTTCTACAGATTTTTCCTGTAATTGATATCTAGTCACATGGCGTTGTGATCGGAAAAGATACTTGATACAATTTCAATTTTCTTAAATTTACCAAGGCTTGATTTGTGACCCACGATATGATCTGTCCTGGAGAATGTTCCTTGAGTACTTGAGAAAAATGGGTATTCTGTTGTTTTTGGATGGAGTGTCCTATAAATATAAATTAAGTCCGTCTTGTTTAATGTATCATTTAAAGGTTGTGCTTCCTTTTTTATTTTCATTTTGGATGATCTGTCCATTGGTGAAAGTGGCGTGTTGAAGTTCCCTACTATGGATGTGTTACTGTCAATTTCCCCTTTTATGGCTGTTAGTTTTTGCCTTATGTATTGAGGTGCTCCTATGTTGGGTGCATATATAGTTACAATTGTTATATCCTCTTCTTGGATCGATCCCTTGATCATTAAGTAGTGTCCTTCTTTGTCTCTTCTGATAGTCTTTATTTTAAAGTCTATTTTGTCTGATACGAGAATTGCTACTCCAGCTTTCTTTTGTTGTTGTTGTTTTTTTTTTTTTTTGCAGTACGGGGGCCTCTCACTGTTGTGTCCTCTCCCGTTGTGGAGCAACAGGTTCCGGACACGCAGGCTCAGCGGCCGTGGCTCACGGGCACAGCCGCTCCGTGGCACGTGGGATCTTCCCGGACTGGGGCATGAACCCGTGTCCCCTGCGTTGGCAGGCGGACTCTCAACCACTGCGCCACCAGGGAAGCCCCAGCTTTCTTTTGGTTTCCATTTGCATGGAATATGTTTTTCCATCCCCTTACTTTCAGTCTGTATGTGTCTCTAGGTCTGAAGTGGGTCTCTTGTAGACAGCATATATATGGGTCTTGTTTTTGTATCCATTCAGCCAATCTGTGTCTTTTGGTGGGAGCATTTAGTCCATTTACATTTAAGGTAATTATCAATATGTATGTTCCTATTCCCATTTTCTAAATTGGTTTGGGTTCATTATTATAGGTCTTTTCCTTTTCTTGTGCTTTTGTCTAGAGAAGTTCCTTTAGCATTTGTTGTAAAGCTGGTTTGGTGCTGCTGAACTCTTGCAGCTTTTGCTTGTCTGTAAAGGTTTTAATTTCTCCATCAAATCTGAATGAGATCCTTGCTGGGTAGAGTAATCTTGGTTGCAGGTTTTTCTCCTTCATCACTTTCAGTATGTCCTGCCACTCCCTTCTGGCTTGTAGAGTTTCTGCTGAGAGATCAGCTGTTAACCTTATGGGGATTCCCTTGTGTGTTCTTTGTTGTTTTTCCCTTGCTGCTTTTAATATCCTTTCTTTGTATTTAATTTTTGACAGTTTGATTAATATGTGTCTTGGCGTATTTCTTCTTGAATTTATCCTGTATGGGACTTTCTGTGCTTCTTGGACTTGATTAACTATTTCCTTTCCCGTATTAGGGAAGTTTTCAACTATAATCTCTTCAAATATTTTCTCAGTCCCTTTCTTTTTCTCTTCTTCTTCCTGAACCCCTATAATTCGAATGTTGGTGTGTTTAATGTTGTCCCAGTGGTCTCTGAGACTGTCCTCAGTTCTTTTCAGACTTTTGTCTTTATTCTGCTCTGCAGTAGTTATTTCCACTATTTTATCTTCCAGGTCACTTATCCGTTCTTCTGCCTCAGTTATTCTGCTATTTATCCCATCTAGAGTTCTTTTAATTTCATGTATTGTGTTGTTCATCATTGTTTGTTTCATCTTTAGTTCTTCTAGGTCCTTGTTAACTGTTTCTTCCATTTTGTCTATTCTATTTCCAAGATTTTGGATCATCTTTACTATCATTATTCTGAATTCTTTTTCAGGTAGACTGCCTATTTTCTCTTCATTTGTTAGGTCTGTTGCATTTTTATCTTGCTCCTTCATCTGCTGTGTGTTTTTCTGTCTTCTCATTATGCTTATCTTACTGTGTTTGGGTTCACCTTTTCACAGGCTGCAGGTTCGTAGTTCCCGTTGATTTTGATGTCTGTCTCCAGTGGCTAAGGTTGGTTCAGTGGGTTGTGTAGGCTTCCTGGTGGAGGGGACTAGTGCCTGTGTTGTGGTGGATGAGGCTAGATCTTGTCTCTCTAGTGGGCAGGTCCACGTGTGGTGGTGTGTTTTGGGGTTTCTGTGGACTTACTATGATTTTAGGCAGCCTCTCTGCTAGTGGGTGGGGTTGTGTTCCTGTTTTGCCATTTTTTTGGCATAGGTTATCCAGCAGTGTAGCTTCCTGATCGTTGAGTGAAGCTGGGTGCTGGTGTTAAGATGGAGGTCTCTGGGAGATTTTTGCCGTTTGATATTATGTGGAGCTGGGAGGTGTCCTGTTGACCAGTGTCCTGAAGTTGGCTCTCCTACCGCAGAGGCAGAGTCCTGACTCCTGGCTTGAACAGCAAGAGCCTTTCATCCATACGGCTCAGAACAAAAGGGAGAGAAAGTAGAGAGAATTAGTAGAAGTAGGAAGAAAGAAAGAAGGAAAGAAAGGAGGGAAACAAGGAAGGAAGGAAGGAAGGAAGGAGGGAAGCAAGAAAGAAAGAAAGAAAGAAAGAAGAAAAGCAGGAAAGAAGGCAAGAAGGAAAGAAAGGAGGGAGGGAGGAAGGAAGGAAGGAAGGAGGGAAAGAAGGAAAAAAGAGAGAAAGAAGATACAGTAAAATAAAATAGTGTATAATAAAGTTATTGAATTAAAAAATAATTATTTAGAAAAATAAAGGGACGGATAGAACCTTAGGACAAATGGTGGAAGCAAAGCTATACAGACAAAATCTTACACAGACACATACACATACACCCTCACAAAAAGAGGTAAAGGGGAAAAAATCTTAAAACATGCTCTAAAAGCCCACCTCCTCAATTTGGGATGATTCGTTGTCTAAAGGAGGGAAGGAAGTAAAGAAAGAAAGAAAGAAAGAAGGTAAAGTATTATAGAGTTATTTAAATTAAAATTAATTATTAAGAAAAAAAGTAAAAAAAAAACAATGGATGGATAGAACGCTAGGACAAATGGTGGAAGCAAAGCTGTATAGACAACATCTCACACAGAAGCATACACATACACATTCACAAAAAGAGGAAAAGGGGAAAAAAATCATAGATCTTGCTCTCGAAGTCCACCTCCTCAATTTGGGATGATTCGTTGTCTATTCATGTATTCCACAGATGCAGGGTACATAAAGTTGATTGTGGAGCTTTAATCTGCTCTTTCTGAGGCTGCTGGGAGACATTTCCCTTTCTTGTCTTTGTTCTCACAGCTCACAGGGGCTCAGCTTTGGATTTGGCCCTGCCTTTGCGTGTAGGTCGCTGGAGGGCGTCTGTTTTTTGCTCAAGACAGGACGGGGTTAAAGGAGCCGCTGACTCGGGGGCTCTGGCGCTCTCAGGCCGGGGGCAGGGAGGGGCACGGAGTGCGGGGCGGGCCTGCGGCGGCAGAAGTCGGCCCCTGGCAGTGACGGGCTGCACAGGCTCCCCGGAAGGGGGGTGTGGATAGTGACCTGTGTTCGCACACAGAATTCTTGGTGGCGGCAGCAGCAGCCTTAGCGTCTTATGTCTGTCCCTGGGGTACGCGCTTTTAGCCGCGGCTCACGCCCGTCTTTGGGGTCTGCGCTTTTAGCCCCGGCTCAAGCCCGCATCTGGAGCTCCTTTATGCAGCGCTCTTAAACCCCTCTCCTCGCGCAGCAGGAAACGAAGAGGGAAGAAAAAGTCTCTTGCCTCTTCAGCAGGTCCAGACTTTTCCCCGGACTCCCTCCCGGCTAGCCGTGGTGCACTAACCTCTTCCGGCTATGTTCAAGCTGCCAACCCCAGTCCTCTCCCTGAGCTCCGACTGAAACCCGAGCCTCAGCTCGCAGCCCCGCCCGTTCCGGCGGGTGAGCACACAAGTCTCTCGGGCTGGTGAGTGCTGATGGGCATCGATCCTCTATGCAGGAATCTCTCCGCTTTGCCCTCCGCACCCCTGTTGCTGTGCTGTCCTCCGCGGCTCCGAAGCTCCCCCCTCCGCCTCCCGCAGTCTCTGCCCGCGAAGGGGCTTCGTAGTGTGTGGAGACCTTTCCTCCTTCACAGTTCCTTCCCATTGGTGCAGGTGCTGTCCGTATTGTTTTGTCTGTTTTTTATTATTTTTTTCTTTTGCCCTCCCCAGGTATGTGGGGAGCTTCTTGCCTTTTGGGAGGTCTGAGGTCTTCTGCCAGCATTCAGTAGTTGTTCTGTAGGAGTTGTTCCACATGTAGATGTATTTCTGGTGTATCTGTGGGGAAGAAGGTGATCTCCGTGTCTTACTCCTCCGCCATCTTCCCAGCACCCCCGTGGTTGTAGTTCTTGATGCAGGGGATGGGAAGAGAGACATGCTTGTAACTCATACCCTTTTGTACAGGTTGAGTATTTTTTACCCCTATGAACATGTATTGCTTTCAAAGTAAAAAAAAACAAAAAAAACCCCTAAAAGATAGTTTTTTTTAACTTATATTCTGAGAGGTTTATATTCAGTAGTTCTGGGGTAGAGCTAGAACTCTATGGTGTTTAAAAAAAAAAATCTCGCAACTGAATTGGTAGCAGTTTTCAATTATTCTGCCTACCTCCAGTTTCTTCCCCACTTTAGTGCACTCTTGCCCCTGTTGCCTGGGTTGTCTTCTGAAAAAACAAATCTGATCCGACCCTCAATAGATATTTCTTGAATGGATGAATTCCTTTTACTCTTTGCTTGTAGTTGACTCCCCATTGTCTATAAGAATTAATACCAAACTTTTTAATAAGGCATGCAAGACCCTTTATAATCTGACTGCAGACCACATCTTCAATCTTCTTTTCCTATCATTTTCTCATTTCTTTCTGTATATTTTCTCTTCCACCTACCAAACTATTTACTGTTTCCTGAACATAGCTAGAATTCTTGTGCCCCATATCCTTGCTGAAGACTCCATTCTTTGCCTGTGATGTTCTCTTTTCCTGCCATGCCACATCACACATTTTCTCAGTCTGGAATATGCACTCACTCTTCAGGTTACAGCTCAAATTTATTCTCACCTGTGTAGCTTTCTGCATCTCACCCAAACACAGTCAGGAGACTACTCTGTATTCTTCTAGTGCCTTCCAGTGGTCTATCCTTTTTTTATTGCATTCACAGCATTGTATTGTAATTATCTAATGTCTGTGTCCCTCCTATGAGCTCCTCCAGGTCATGGACCATGTCTTCTTTGTCTCTATCACACATAGCACCTAGCACAGTTTTGTCAGATAAGTGTTCACTGACAGTTTATAGAACAATCATTTATTCATTCATACTGAAAATATTTATTGAACATCTCCTGTATGCCAGGCACTGTTCTAGGTGTTGTAGATACAGTGGTGAAAGAGAAAGACCAAGTCCTTTCTCTATGGAGCTTGAATTTTAAAGGGGACAGACATAAAATACACTAGTAAAAATTAAGATATTTTCTGATAGTTATTAGTTCTATGAAGAAAATACAACAGGATAATGGGATAGAGAATATGATATATTTTATATTTTTAAAAGATAATTCTGGATTCTGAGAGTTTAATGGATTATAGGAGTAAGAATGGAAGCAGAGAAATCAGTTCCAAGGCTATCGAAATAATCTGGACAGGAGGTGATGATGGCCTGGACTAAAATGCTGGTGGAGGTGGTGAGAAGTGCCTCAGGATTCAGGATGTACTTAGAAAGTGGAGCCATCATTGTTTATTACTTGCCAATGTATTAGATCGGGGGGTGTGGGGGGAAGGGGAGGGGGAGGGGGAGGGGAGTCAAGGATGAGTCATAAGTTTATTTGGCTTGAGCACCTGGATTGTGCGTGTGTGTGTGTGTGTGTGTGTGTGTTTGAGAGAAAGAGGGAGAGAACAGATATTGAGAGTTCTGTTTTAAAATTTGAGATGTCTGTTTGAAATGAATAAAACAATGTTACCTTTTGTCAGTCTAAAATTTCTATCAGCTGTGTAGCATGAGGAAAACTTCATTCCCCTTTGCTTATTGTTCTCTGATTTGTGAGAGCAGAGGTGAGCGAAGTAAGCATATTGACAGTTAAAAATCAGTTTGCTGAGGCATGAAAGTTGCTAGAGTTTACTTAGGTTTTTCTTATATCATACCCTTTGCGAATATTAAATGGAGACAAGATGTTGTTTGCCCCTCCCCTTCCTTATTCGGTTTACAAAATAACCTGACCCACACAACTAGCCTTTAACAAGGGCTATGTATCAATAGGTCTGTGAAGGTTAATAACATGTGGATAGAAATAGCTAGGATAGGTTAACTGGTGTGTGGCAAGGAAAATAGCTGGATTGTCGGAGTCAAATATGGGTATTATATAGTTCCCCCAGTATAGATGAGAATTTACTGGTAGCAAAATATTCTTAGAAGTTAGACACTGCTAAACAGTAATGATAAATATCCAGTATTGGGTTTGTCCTTGTTTGAAACATTAGACCCTAGAGTTTGGATACCAGCCCAGTGAGGCCACTGGCAAAAAATACTAGCACAGACTCAGGAGTTTTAAATTTCTGGGACTCGAGGCTATATTCTAGGAGACTGCTGCCAAGGTGGGGCTGGCCACAGAGGTCTGCTTTTTCTACCACAGAAAATAACTGCTTTTTGAAATACATCCTTAAAAGGAAAGGATGGATTTTTTCACTATAACCTCTTGGCTAGTTTCAGGAAGGGGTTAAATTTGGCTTAGATAAGTAATGGGTTTGGATGGAGTTATTACAATTTGTGTCCAGAAAAATCAGAAGACCTATTTTTTTCTCAAAGCATCTTCTCCAAAGATTCTTTTTAGCAGTTGGCCCTTCTATTGGGGTGTGAGAGGCTTTGATGTTCTCTCTCTGGCTGCTGGTATTGTATCAGTGAGTTAATTGCCAGTTTACAGCAGTTTGTAGTTAAGATCCTGGGATTAGAATTTTTATTCCAACTGATTTACTTTCAGATTGATAAGAATGAGACACAAAGAGTTCATTGTTTCTAATCCATAAGGCAGAGTATACTATGCAGATTTGTGGGAAGAATTTCAGAGCAGGCATTAAAAATAGTAAATTATATTAATAAGCAAAGCCTCTTCAACTCCACCCTCTTGACTCTTGGGATGCAGCTGATAAACAACCACTCACACTTTTTTTTTTTTTGAAATTGCAGTGAAACACATGGATCCAGCAGGGTGAACATTTTGCTATTTTATGAATACTTTTCCAAACTTCTCTTACTTGCCCCTAACTCAGACTCACTTGGATTTCAAATGTGAACAACAGTCTAATGGAATTCACTCTTTGTGTTTTTTTAAACAAATGGTTGTTAAGGAACATCTGGTTACAGTTAATAAAGTTCCTTGTGTATGTGTGTGTGTGTGTGTAATATGTCTCCAGTTGTAAGGTTCATTTCATTGCCAGACTCAGATCTTCTTATTGCACTGGGTTCTAGAAAAGGTTTTGTTAGTTACACATTTTAGAGCATGATGAAATGCAGAGTAAAATTTTCTTTTCCTTTTCTTCTTCTTTACCAAGCAAAAGATGACTGATGTTTCCCCATTCTTCAGACTTAATAGGACAATCACAATGTAGCGGTATTCTTTGTTACATTGGCCAATGGGAAAAAGGATTTTAGGGGTTGATGAGATATTGATTATTTTATCCAGTTATTTCTGGGAGGGGTGAGTAATATACTCTTGACATTTTGGACAACATAGTTCTTCATTGTGTTTGTTTATGTTCTGTACATTGCTAGCTGTCTAGTATCCTAGTGTCCCTCCCTCCCCTGCAAAAAAATGCCAGCAGCGTCCTCTGAGTCATGATGCCAAACCAAATGTACTTCCAATTAGAAGATGCCAAACCAAATCACCTCCACACCTTTCCTGGGAGTAATGCTACCTTGAGATTGAGAACTACTGCTCTACTTTAAACCCCTCATATTTCAGAGGAGGAGACTGAAGACCAGAGAGACCTGCTTAAGGTATACAGCTATTGACAAAACTGGACTGAAACCCGGCTCCCCTGAATCCTCACCTAGTGTCCTTTCTTGCAGTATATTTTGAAGGGCTCATTTGAATACTTTCATGCTGATGCCTTTAGTGGTTTTAGGGAGTTTTGACTGGTGGTAAGGTATTCCTAGGCATACATATTGTCAAAGGACAGTAGAATCTGGAATTTAATTAAAGAATAACATACTCTAATTTTATTCATCAAAGAAATTTTGTGCATGTCTGTTGTGTGACAGTTTGGAAAAATGGTACCTCTCATAAGTCTCTACTCTTGAAATAATATAAATGGGAAGGGCTGGTGATATGAAGAAAATTCCTGAAGCATCTAGACAGTGATCTATTTTAAGTTAATATGCAATGAAATGCTTACAATCCATTTTCTCCTTTCCTCTCCATAGGTCCTTCCCAGTATTCACTAGGAATCACTAGCATTTTTTCTTCAGTTATTCCTCCCCCATAAGTTGTAGATGATGTACAGATTTCTCCTCATTTACTAGTTACTTAGTCCAGGTCAGAGTGTGGACTGATCAGGTGCCTGGCAAAGACTGTGGCTTCTGGGTCCTGGCTTTTTCACCAGTAAAACTGAGGCAAAAGGACTTCCCTGGTGGCGCAGTGGTTAAGAATCTGCCTGCCAATGCAAGGGACACAGGTTTGATCCCTGGCCTGGGAAGATCCCACATGCTGTGGAGGAACTAAGCCCATCACCACAACTACTGAAGCCTGCATGCCCTAGAGCCTGCACTCTGCAACTACTGAGCCTGCATGTTGCAACTACTGAAGCCTGCACTCCTAGAGCCCATGCTCTGCAACAAGAAAGAAGCCACCACAATGAGAGAGCCCATGCACCACAATGAAAAGTAGCCCCTGCTCACCACAGCTAGAGAAAGCTCACGTGCAGCAACGAAAACCCAACACAGCCAAAAAACAAAACAAAGAAACAAACAAAAAAACTGAGGCACAGAAGTAAACACAGAACAATCTTCTGTATCATGAGGTTTCTGCCTGAGATTATTAAATGTGTTTAGATCGCTCATGGAGGAGAGGAAGAATTGAAAGTACAAGTTGGAGCTTTCTGAGGATCCCTGGGGACTTATCCTCTTCTGGACAGCCTGCTGTTTTTCTGTTTCTTTTTTCCTTGTTTTCCATGTTGAGCTTCCCTTTGGAGGATTTTTCTCTAACAGTTCCTGTTTAGTTCCTTTCTGATCATGCTGAAACTTTTCCTGAGTGGACTTAGGCAGTCTGTATTTGGTCTGAGATGAGAGGTGATCTGTGTTTCTCCCCCTTCATCTCTGATCCCATTCAGGAGCATTTTCAATGTAAGTTCCATACTTAGTATGATGACCCTCCCTCTTCCTAGGTGGGCCAAACACTACAAAGATCTTGCCTGCCACGAGAAAGGAAAGTAAACCTCATGGATTCTATAGGCTTTGAGCAATAGTGTTAATAACTTGATTTTGAGGAGAGACCTTTTTATGTTCTACCTTCTGTTCCAACTCATAAATAGCTCCAAGGCCTATTCTTTTTTGGGGGTTAATTTTAAAATAGCTTTATTTAGATATAATTCATATATCATATAATTCACCTACTTATCATGTACCATTCAGTGGCTTTTAATATATTCATAGAGTTGTGCAACCATCACCGATCTTAAAATATTTTCATCTGTGCAAAAAGAAACTGTGTACCCATTACAAAGGCCTACTTTTTAACCTAGGTCAGTGTCAATAGTAATAGCTAATATTTGGTGAGAGCTTATTCTGTGCACTGGGCTGAGTACGTGCATGTGTTATTTCATTTAATACTTGACACAACCCTGCAAGGTAGGGACTGATATTATCCCCATTTTACAGATGAAGAAACTGAAGCAAAGAGACATTTAAAACAGTTTATCAGGATTCAAACCCAGGCTGACTCCATAGCTTTTTAAAAACATTAATTAATTAATTTTTGGCTGCGTTGTGTCTTCATTGCTGTGCATGGGCTTTCTCTAGTTGTGGCAAGCGGGGGCTACTCCTCGTTGCGGTGCACGGGCTTCTCATTGCGGTGGGGCTCTAGGAGCACAAGCTTCAGTAGTTGTGGCACATGAGCTTAGTTGCTCCACGGTATGTGGGATCATCCTGGACCAGGGCTCGAACCCGTGTCCCTTGCGTTGGCAGGCGGATTTTTAACCACTGTACCACCAGGGAAGTCCTGACTCCACCGCTTTTAACAGCTCATCACACTGTCACGTTTTGGTCATGTGATAGGACCAAGCACAGTTCTCCCTCCTTTTCATCAATATGAACTATGATTTGAGATGTTCTATCATAAACAGGTGAGTGATTCATTATTTATTGATTAGGCACTGTGACAGAAGCAATGTGGCATGCAGAGAAGACTAAGAGATTGTGTCCTCTAGAAGCTTGACTGTTTTTATGACGTAGGACCACACTTGAGAGATGCCATATATGCACCACAGATGGTCGATATCGTTAAGCTCAGTGGAAGGAAATATTAACGTGGACTGGAATGATTAAAGAAGACTTCCAGAAAGAAGTAGGTTCTAGCTGAATCTGCATGCGAATAAGATCAAAGGCATAGGGTCGGGAATGCCATGAAGCATGTTGGGAGGACCTTGAGATAGGTTGGATATGGGGGAGGAGGGGGAGACCATTGTAGAAGTCAGACTATGAAGGGCCTTGTATGACAGGCAAAGAGTTCATTCATTTATTTAACAGATGTTTTCTGAGCACTTATTTACCAAGCACTCATATAGACACTGAGGGTAGAGCAGTGAGCAAAAGACAAAAATCCCTGTCCTCAAAGAACTTGAACTCTATTTGGGAAAGTAGATGAAAAACGAGTCAGTTTTATGACCAGATGGTGTGATCAATCAAAGAAAGAGGGATAGGCGGTGTCAGGTATAGTGGATGGTGGCTGCAGATTTAAAGAGTTTGAACTTTTTCCTATAGGTAGCAAGCAATCATTGACAAAATTCACACCTCATATTTTGGCATGGCGTTTATCCTTGGGATTGCCTAAGAGAAGAGTGCTTTAGAAGTGAGATGTGAGAGGCCTGGAGGCAGGTAGGAATGTCAAAGGCAAGTGGGAGCTAGGCCTAACTTCTCTGAGTCTAGCAGCTGTGGTATAGTGGAAAAAGCACTGGATTTGGATCCATGTGGTTTATAACAAAGTGAATCAGTTATAAGTATACATATATTCCCATATCTCTTTCCTCTTGCGTCTCCCTCCCTTCCACCCTCCCTACCCCACCCCTCTAGGTGGTCACAAACCACCGAGCTGATCTCCCTGTGCTATGCGACTGCTTCCCACTAGCTATCTGTTTTATGTTTGGTAGTGTATATATGTCCATGCCACTCTCTCACTTTGTCCCAGCTTACCCTTCCCCCTCCCCGTATCCTCAAGTCCATTCTCTAGTAGGTCTGCGTCTTTCTTCCCGTCTTACCCCTAGGTTCTTCATGACTTTTTTTTTCTTCTTAGATTCCATATATATGTGTTAGCATACGGTATTTGTTTTTCTCTTTCTGACTTACTTCACTCTGTATGACAGACTCTAGTTCCATCCACCTCATTACAAACAGCTCAATTCGTTTCTTTTTATGGCTGAGTAATATTCCATTGTATATATGTGCCACATCTTCTTTATCCATTTGTCTGTTGATGGACACTTAGGTTGCTTCCATGTCCTGGCTATTGTAAATAGAGCTGCAATGAACATATTGGTACATGACTCTTTGAATTATGGTTTTCTCAGGGTATATGCCCAGTAGTGGGATTGCTGGGTCGTATGGTAGTTCTATTTCTAGTTTTTTAAGGAACCTCCATACTGTTCTCCATAGTGGTTGTATCAATTTACATTCCTACCAACAGTGCAAGAGGGTTCCCTTTTCTCCACACCCTCTCCAGCATTTATTGTTTGTAGATTTTTTGATGATGGCCATTTTGACCAGTGTGAGATGACATCTTATTGTAGTTTTGATTTGCATTTCTCTAATGATTAATGATGTTGAGCATTCTTTCATGTGTTTGTTGGAAACCTGTATATCTTCTTTGGAGAAATGTCTATTTAGGTCTTCTGCCCATTTTTGGATTGGGCTGTTTGTTTTTTGTTATTGAGCTGCATGAGCTGCTTTTAAATTTTGGAGATTAATCCTTTGTCAGTTGCTTCATTTGCAAATATTTTCTGCCATTCTGAGGGCTGTCTTTTGGTCTTGTTTATGGTTTCCTTTGCTGTGCAAAAGCTTTGAAGTTTCATTAGGTCCCATTTGTTTATTTTTGTTTTTATTTCCATTTCTCTAGGAGGTAGGTCAAAAAGGATCTTGCTGTGATTTATGTCATAGAGTGTTCTGCCTATGTTTTCCTCTAAGAGTTTGATAGTTTCTGGCCTTACATTCAATATGGTTTAGACTCTGCTGGTAACCTTAGGTCACTTCACTTTTCTAACCTTTTTTCCTCTTCAGTATTTTAGGGACAGAAATACCTAACTAACAAGAGTGTTATTAGGATTACTTGAGGTAATATGAATGAAAACTTCGTTAGTTGTATAATACTTTACAAATGTGAAGAGTTACTGTTATGGATAGTGCCTGTGTAAACTGCATTTCTGTTCTTTTCAGTCATTCCAGGATTCTGATAGCAATTTAATTTTTTGTGTCAACTAAATCATAAATTAGAATTTAAAATAACAAAGTACAGTTTGTGCCAGGCATTCTCTAAGAGGTACTGTGCTAGACACTGGGAGTGCAGTGGTAACCACAACTGCGTTTACCTCAGAAAGTTTTCTTTCTGCTTTGTTCAAGACTGCCAGCATGAAAGAAGGGAAACTTGCTTGTGGAGGAGGTACTACATGTAGAAATGGCCACATTTCTCCTGCAGCCTTGCCCTGTATAGCAACCAGCCCTCCCATCACACACTAAACTGTGTATCACTGAACCCTAATATCTCTTTCGGTCTCTGTCTCTCAGTATTTGTCTCTCTGTCTCTTTCATTCATTCATTTGCACATATATTTCCTTCTGCCTGAAGTACCCTCCCCTGCCATATTTTCCTGACAGACTCTAATTCCACATCCTCAACTCATGTCTCTCCTCCTCTAGAAAGACTTCACTGATGTCTTTCTCACTGTTGTTACTGCGCTGAATTGTAGTTGTTCCTGGTGAGTGTCCATCACCAGAATGAGCTCTTTGAAGCCAGGATTATGCTTTGTCTCTCTTTGGGTCGCTGGTGCTTAGTACTGGGAGTAACATTAAGGAAATGCTTACTGACTGAATCATAACTATATAGATACTTAAACCTGACCTGGGAAATCTTTCAAGAGGTCTGTGTTTTAAAAAATGTTTCCAAAGTGGTTGTATTGTTTTATATTTCCGCCAAAAATATATGGGAATTACAGTTGTTCCACATCTTCAAATTTACAGTTGTTATTGTCAGTCTTTTTTATTTTAATTGAATACAATATTATATTAGTTTCAGATGTTCAACATAGAGATTTGATATTTATATACATTACAAATTGATAACTACAAAAAGTCAAGTAGCCATACACCATACAAGTTATTATAATATTATTGAGTGTATTCCCTCTCCTGTACATTATGTTCCTGCGACTTATTTATTTTATAACTGGAAGTTTGTACCTGTTAATCCCCTTCACACACCCTCTTGCCCCCTTCCCCTCTGATGACCACCAATTTTTTCTCTGTATCAGTGGGTCTGTTTCTGTGTTTGTTTTGTCTTTTTTTTAGATTGCAAATGTAAGTGAAATCATATGATATTTGTGTATCTCTGCCTGACTTATTTTATTGACTTAGTGTAATACCCTCTAGGTTGATCCATGTTGTTGCAAATGGCAATATTTCATTCTTTTTTCATGGCCGAGTAATATTCCATTGTATACATATACCATATCTTCTCTATCCATGCATCTGTTGATGGACAGTTAGGTTGCTTCCATATCTTGGCAACTGTATTGGGTTTGTGAAAAAGTTCGTTTGGGTTTCCCATAAGATGTTATGAAAAACCCGAGCGAACTTTTTGGCCAACCCAACAAATAATGCTACCATGAACATTGGGGTGCATGTATCTTTTCCACATTTTTCTTGATATGTACCTAGAAGTGGAATTTCTGGGTCATGTGGTAGTTCTATTTTTAGTTTTTTGAAGAACCTCCATACTGTTTTCTGTAGTGGCTGTACCAATTTACATTCCTACCAACAGTGTACAAGGGTTCCCTTTTCTCTACATCCTTGCAAGCATTTGTTTGTAGACTTTTTGATAATAGCCATTCTGACAGGGGTGAGGTGGTATCTCATTGTT
Source organism: Lipotes vexillifer (assembly GCF_000442215.2). NCBI lineage: Eukaryota > Metazoa > Chordata > Mammalia > Artiodactyla > Lipotidae > Lipotes > Lipotes vexillifer. Next base: position 2,997,903 of record NW_006798085.1, read on the forward strand.
GTTCTGATTTGTATTTCTCTAGTAATTAGTGATGTGCAGCATCAATTAGTGGTGTTGAGCACCTTTTCATGTGCCTGTTAACCATCTATATGTCTTCTTTGGAAAAATGTCTATTCAGGTCTTTTGTCCATTTTTTGATTGAGTTGTTTGTTTTGTTGATATTGAGTTGTATGAGCTGTTTATGTATTTTAGATATTAAGCCCTTTCTGGTTACAGTATTTGTAAATATTTTCTCCCATTTAGTAGGTTGTCTTTTGAGGTTTGTATATAGCAGTGTGTATACATGTATATATAATCATATATGTACATACATGATTATTTTAAGTTGCTGATCGCTTAAGTTCAAATGCATTTTAACAACCCTACATTTTTACTCTCCTCCCCTCAACAATTACTGACATCATATTTTATATCTTATTGTTTTATCCCTTTACTCTTATTGTAGATATAGATGCTTTCACTACATTTGTCTTTTAACCTTCCTACTAGCTTTATATATGGTTGATGGAGATGGAGGGGATAGTGCCAGTGCCAGTGCAAGGTGTGAGCCAGGGCTTCCCCTCTTCTCAGGGGCCATTGCTACCCTATAGGGGCAGAGTAAGGTCCTAAGTTGCTGGAGCAGAAGCCCTAAATGGTCTGGTCTGAGCTGGCTCAGTTCCCTTCAAGTGTATGCCCTTCCCCTTCCCAGCACTGGCACCCTTGCCCCAGAGGGGAGCAGCAATGGAGCAAGAGGGGCTGGTGTGGGTATTCACCATGGGTCAGGGCACAAGCTGAGGCCCTCTGGCCATCGTCAGAAATCTGTTCTGCCTCTGATGTGCCACCTGTGCAATAGCCAGTATTGCCCTCCTCCTCCCTGCTCAGATGCCACTTAGGGTTTAGCTTGGGTGATTTGCACTACTCTCTCTTCTAGATGGCTTATTTGCTTTCTGTATTATCTAATCTACCTTTGGTTCTCCTAGTTTATTTTTCTTTTTCAGTTATTGTATTCTTCAGCTCTGATTCTTTTTTATGTATTATAACTCATTTTTGAAGTTTTCACTGTGTTCATGCCTTCTCCTGAATTTGGTGAACATCTTTATGATCATTATGTTAAACTTTTTATCAGGTAGATTTATTTTCTTCAATTTGTTTAGGTCTTTTTCTGAGATTTTGTCTAGTTCTTTCATTTGAAACATATTCCTCTGTCTCCTCATTTTCCTAATTCTCTGTGTTTATTTTTATGTACCTGGTAGGTCTGTTATATCTCTCGATCTTGTAGACGTGGCCTTATATAGGAGACGTCATGTGGGGCCCAGCAGCATACTTCCTTTTGGCCACCAGAGCCATGTCCCCTATGTTGGCTGTGTGTGCCCTTCTGTTGTGGTGAGGCCGACTGCTGCAGGTATGCTGATAGGTGGGGCTGGCCTCTGGCTGAGGGTTGTGAGGCCCTCCTTTGCACAGTTGCTGCAGGCATGCTGGTGGGTGTTGCAGGCCCCTGGCATGACTGAATGTGATGCGTGGTGGCACACAACTCTCATGGGTGTGCTGGTGGGTGAGGAAGGCCCCTAGCGCAGCTTGTTGCATGACCTGGTGGTGCATGAGTGACACAGGCATGCCGTTTGGTGGGCTACACTTCTGGAGCATCTAGCTATGCAGCCTGGTGGTGCGTGCATGTTGTGGGTGTGCTCGGTAGGTGGAGCAAGTCCCCAGTACAGCTGATTGCGTGGCCTGACTGTTTGCAACTACTTTTTGTGCACTGGTGGGCAGGGTAGGCCCTTGGTGCTCCTGGTTGTGAGTCCCAGCAGTGCATGATTGTTGCAGGCATGCTGGTGGGTGAGGCAGGCCCCCAGTTCTAATAGATTAGAGAGAGGATTCCTAAATAGTTCCCACCAGTGCCAGTATGGTAGAATGAGATCAAAAAATGGCTGCTGCCAGCATCTTAGTCCCCAAGGGTAGTAGCAGCTGCCTCTTGCCCCTTTGGGAGGCTCCCCCAAATCAGCAAGTGGCTCTGACCCAGGTGCCTTTCAAACTGCTGCCTCTGTGTTGGGAGTTGGAGCATGTGAGATTTGGGGTGGCCCTTTAAGAGTGGAGTCTCAGTTTTCCTACAGCTTTCGAGCTTTCCCAGACATAAGCACCACTGGTTTTCAAAGTGAGACGTTCTGGGAACTCATCTTCCCTGTGCAGAGCCTCTGGACTAGGGAGCCCAATATGGGGCTCAGATCCCTCCCTCCTCAGAGAGGACCTCCGCAGTTTGTGATATCCCTCTCTCTTTTGGGTTGCTGCACCGGGATTGTGGATCCAGAGTAGACCATGTCTCCACCCCTCCTTATTCATATTGTGTTTCCTTCTTTATAACTTTAGTTGTGGAAAATAGTTTCTACTTGTGTTCAGGTCATTCTCACAGATAGTTGTTCTGTAAGTAGTTGTAATTTTGGTGCCCATGGGAGGGGGTGAGCTCAGCGTCTTCCTGTTCTGCCATCTTGATCTCTTTCTCTATATTTATATGTCTTTAATGAATTTATACATAAATCAAAGGCTTAATAACTGAAAAACATATCAGAGAGATACTGTAGAATATGGTATTAAGGCTATATAACAGTGATCAGGACATAATTCTAGAGACAGACTACACTGTATCTCCTTCACCTGCTAGAGGTGGGACCTGGAAGCAAGTTCTTTCATCTCTCTCTGTCTCAATTTTCTCATCTATAAAATGAAGATCATAATAGTCCCTGCCTCACAGACTTGTTCTGAGAGTTACATGAATCATATATATATAAAATGCTTAAGACAGATCCTGGAACATAATAAGTACTCTGTAAACATTAGCTCTTTTTACCTGAATCAAATAATCAGGCATATCATGGATAAGGCAGTTTGGGATAAGGCTGATGAGCTCTTTAATTTCAATATTACTGAAAACCAACAATTCTTGAGTGCCTGCCATGTGCTAGGTACTAAGGCAGAGTTGGATAAAACTTGCTGTGTGATGCCTTCAGGGGCCTTTCCTTCTTGTTTTAAAAGATTTTCCTGGAGAAAGTCCTTGACATTTTAAGATTGTAGTCACACATCATATTAGCATCTCTACTAAGAGTTTCTTGTAAAAGTCTCAATAGTTCACTCAGAAAAGAATTCCTGTTATCTTTGTGCATATAGCTACAAGCATATTTCTAGGTTTTCCTTAGGTCTCAATTTCAAAACCTTTCACCCTAGACAACCACTGATCTATTCTTTATCACTAAATTAGAGAATATTATATAGATGGAATCATGTAGTATGTGACTTTTTGAGATTGGCTTTTTTCCCACTTTTTTTAAAATGCCGTTTCGATTGATCCAAGTGTAGCAATAGTTTATTCCTTTTTATTGCTGATTAGCGTTACCTTGTAAGGATGTACCAGTTCGTTTATTCATTCTCCAATTGAGGGTTGTTTGGATTGTTTCTAATTTTTGGTGATTACAAATACAGCTGCTTTAATTGTTATAATACAAGTTTTCCTATGAACAGAAATTTTCTTTTCTACAGGATAAATGCCCAGGAAGGGACTGTGGGCTCATATATATGCGTGTATAATTTTGTAAGAAAATGCCTAGCCATTTTCCAGTGTGGCTGTTCTAATTTATATTCCCACTAGCAATGTATGATAATTCCAGTTTCTCTATATCCTTGCCAGAACTGGGTACTGTTAACTATATTTTATTGTAACCATGCTAATAAGTGTGTAGTGGTATCTCATCTGGGCCTTAATTTGCTTTTCCTTAATGGCTAATGAGGTTGAAAAACTTTTCATGTGTTTATTTGACATCTGTATGTTTTCTTTGGTCAAGTATCTGATCAAGTATTTTGCCCATTATCTATTGGGTTGCCTGTTTTCTTACTTTTTGGCTTAGTGAATCCTTTATGTATTCTGGATATGAGTCCTTTGTTGGATAGGTAATTTGCAAATATTTTCTTCCAGTCTGTAGCTTACCTTTTTAAAAATCCTCTTATTAGGGTCTTTCACAGAGCAAAAGTTTTAATTTTATGTAGTCCAATTTATTTACTTTTTCTTTATGGATCATGCTTTTGGAGTCATGTGTAAGAAGATGTCACATAACCCTATGTCACTAAGATGTTATCTTATGTTTTCTTGTAGAAGTTTTATAATTTTAGGTTTTATATTTAGATCTATGATCTATTTTGAGTTTATTTTTGTATAAGGTGCAAAGTTTAAGTTGAGCTTTTATTTTTATTTATTTGGGGTTTTTTGACCTATGGGTGTCCAATTGCTCCACACCATTTTTTGAAAACCTCTGCCACTTCTTAACTGTGACATCTTGGGAGATGACTTAACCTCTCATGGCCTCAATTTTCTTTTCTCAGAAATGGGGATAATAATAGGTCCTACCTCCTAAGGTTGAAGTGAGGATTTCAGACTATATGTTTAACTACCTAGTACACAGTAGATATTAGTAGCCATTATTATTATTTATTTTATAGAGTTTCAAACTTTGAGATTTTACTTTATGATTTATAAAATTTGAGAACATATAATACATTGTTCCTTTTAATCCCTTCAAAGGATGTTAGGGTGCATGGGTCAGTGTTGAGGTAGGGTTCTGGCAGATGGGTTCTATTGAGGTGATGACTGAAATCACTTATAGTCAGGAAGTGATAGCAATTTCCAGTTGGGAGGGGAGCTGAGCCCAAGGCCAGTTCAATACTGTATAAGGCAAGAGTGTGTAGCAAAAAACAGGAAATGAAAAGTGAATTCAGTTGTTGTGGAAGTCAGGAGGAATTCAAGAAGTTCTTCCTGATTAAATAGGTAAGGGCAAAGGAGTTTTGGACCCTGAGTATGAACAAAGCAGGGTATTGAGATACCCTCTTGTGGAGTGCTTGCCTCATAGCTTAGTTTAAATGTGTTGGCCTTGGTTTTTTACTTTAGGATGGTTTTCACTAGCTATGTAGGAAGCATTTTGCCCTCTGTTCTCGAAACGAATCTAGTCCAAGACTGCATTTTGCTGTGAGCACAGTTGTTTTGGTGCCAATAGCCTGGTGATGTGCCAGGTTCCCTTTGGGTAGCATTTCTAAAATATATTGCTCAGAAGAGTTGAAAAGGCTGAAGAACCCTCTCAGGAAGTTAATTGTGCCTGTGGTAGGTCTTGGTCTGGGAGCCATTTCAAAAGCTGCATACCACTGCCACTTTGTTGTTCCTTACTATGATCTCTGGCACTCCATGCCATGTTGGCTCCCCAGGAAGTCTCCTTAATCTCCCTGAGAAAGAGCTAGCAGCTTCAATGTTTGTTTGTGTGTGTATGTGTGTGTGCGTGTGTGTGTATTTTACTTCCTCTTTGATCAGTGTTATGAGATCCTTAGGTGAATTAATCTTTTGTGACAAGCATGTGCAAGGTACCTTGAAAGAAAGTATGCTCTTAAATGGAAAAGTTGTAGTCACAACCAGTCTGACTAGAGCTCCTTATCAGTCTGGTCAAGTGTAAAGTTTTACCGCTTGGAGTGGTGCCATTGGAAACTGACAGTGCTATTGAAATTACCTCTGAGCTGCAGGATATGACAAAACACATGTGTTTTATTGCACAGTGCTGAAGACCAGCTTAATGTAATGGTTTATGTATGAATCTCCAAGATAATAATAGCACTTGACTTTAGCCCTTTGCAGTTTAGAAAGCCCTGTACTGTTCTTTATTTAATTTGATCCTTACAACAAGTATGAGAGAGGGAGGACAGGGATTATTATTTATATTTTACAGATACAGTGCTGTCAGTGTGTTCCAACTGGAGGGGCCTGGGATATCATCCATAGTTGTCAAGAGCATAAGCTCTCAGGCAGATTGCTTATTTAAAACATTTAAAAAATTTTGGTAATATATATATATATATAGCATAAAATTTACAATTTTGAACATAAGTGTACAATTCAGTGGCATTAATTACATTTGACATGTTGCATAACTATCACCACTATCTTTTCCCAAAATTTTTTCATCACCTCAGTCAGAAACTCTGTAACCATTAAACAACTTCCCATTGCCCTGTCCCCTCAGCTCATAGTAACTTCTGATCCACTAACTCTCTGTATGAATTTGCCTCTTCTATATATTTTATATAAGAGGAATCATATACTATTTGTTTTTTTAATATATGGCTTATTTCACTTAGCATAATGTCTTCAGGGTTCATCCATTTGGTAGCACACTTCTTCTTATTGCCAAATAATAGATATTTTATCCACACATACCCATGCACCACATATTGTTTATCCATTCATCCATTGATAGGCATTTAGGTTGTTCTATATATTGGCTTTTGTGAATAGTGCTGCTATAAACATTCCTGTACAAATTTTTGTTTGAATATGTTTTCAGTCCTTTTGGGTATATACCTAGCAGTATATTTGCTGGGTCATATGGTAATTCTATGTTTATGGTTCCTTAGCAGCTGCAACATTTTACATTCCCACCAGCAATGTACAAGGTTTCTGACTTCTCAATATCCTCACCGACATTTATTATTCATTTATTTGATAATTACTGTAGTAGTTATGAAGAGGGTATATTATTATAGTTTTAATTCTCATTTCCCTAATGATTAAGGATGAGCAGCTTTTCATATGTTTATTGGCCATTTGTATATCTTTTTTGGAGAAATGTCTATTCAAATCCTTTGCCCATTTTAAAATTGAGTTACCTACCTATTTGTTGTTGGGTTGTAGGAGTTCTTTGCGTATTCTGGGTATTGACCCTTACCAGAATCATGATTTCCAAATATTTTCTCCCATTCTGTAGGTTTCCTTTGTACTTTTCTTCACAAGAAAATCACATTTTGTTTATTAATTTCCATTATTGATATAAAAGAAATGATTCATTGGCTTTTTTTTGCACTTTCTTGATGATGTTCTTTTGTTACCGAGTCCAAACACATTCTGCTCACTGCGCAACAGGCCAATAAATCGGGAGATGAGGTGTTGTGGCAAGGAATAACAACTTTATTTAGAAAGCCAGCTGACTGAGAAGGTGGTGGACTAATGTCCTAGAGAATCATCTTACAGAAGTCAGAATTTAGGCTTCTTTTATATACTAAAAGGGGAGGGGGTGTGGTTGGTTGTTGCAAACTTCTTGGTGTCTTTATTCTTGCAGCTGTCCATGTAGGTCAGCTCACAGATGTTCCTGCAAACCTCCAACAACACAAATGTTATTCTCTGTTCTGCAACTTTTTATCTCTAGATGAATGGAAAAGTGTTACACCTCTAAAGGTCAGAGCCTTGAGAATGGACTGTCCTGTATATTTCAGGCTATAGGCAACATTCTTAACTGGAAGCAAAAGCCATAGAATACAAAGGTTAAAGTAAAAGAAACAGATCCAATATGGAGTTCTTCCCTATTATACTTTGATGCATGAAAGTTTTAAATTTTGATGGAGTACAGTATATATATTTTTCTTTTTTGCTCATAATTTTGTTACCATATTATTCATTTTTATGGATGAATAGATAGATCCATTGTAGATATATACCACATCTTCTTTATGCATTCATCCATCAAAGGGCACTTAGATTTTTCCCACATATTGGCTAACATAAACAATTTTGCAATGAACATGTGGTGCAGATATCTTTTGAATTAGTCTTTTCATTTTCTTCAGGTGAATACACAGAAGTGGAATTTGCGGGATCATATGGTAGTTCTATTCTTAATTTTTTAAGGAACCTCCATACTGTTTTCCCTAGTGGCTGCACCAATGTACATTCCCAGCAGCAGCTCATAAGGGTTCCCTTTTTTTCACATCCTCACCAACACTTGTTATTTCTTGTCTTTTTGATAATAGCCATTGTAACAGTGTGAGGTGATATCTCATTGTGGTTTTGATTTGCGTTTTTCTGATCATTAGTGTTGTTGAGCATCTTTACGTTTGCCTGTTAACCATCTGTATGTCTTTAGAAAAAATGTTTATTCAGATCTTCTGACCATTTTTTAATCAGATTGTTATGTTTTTTTGCTGTTGAGTTATATGCATTCTCTATGTATTTTGGATATTAACCCCTTATCAGATATATGATTTGCAAATATTTTCTCCCAATCAGTAGGGTGCCTTTTCATTTTGTTGATGATTTCGTTTGCTGTGCAGAAGTTTTTTAGTTTGATATAGTCCCACTTGTTTATTTTTCCTTTTGTTGTCTTTACTTTTAGTGTCAGATCCCAAAAATCATTTCCAAGATCAATGTCAAGGAAATTACTTCTAGGAATTTTATGGTTTCAGATCTTACATTCAAATCTTTAATTCATTTTGAGTTAATTTTTGTGAATGGTGTAAGGTAGTGGTTCAGTTTCCTTCCATCACATGTGGTGGCAGTTTTCCCAGCACCATTTATTGAAGAGACTGTCCTTTCCCCATTGTATATTCTGGGCTCCTTTGTCATAAATTAATGGGCCATAGATGTATGGGTGCTCTATTCTGCTCCATTGATCTATGTGTCTGTTTTCATGCCAATATCATACTCTTTTGATTACCATTTACATGAATAACTTTTTTCCATTCTTTATTTCAATGGATCTATTTCTGTCTTTGGATTTAAAGGAAGTCTGTTGTGGATAGGATATAGCTGGATCCTGTTTTTCAATCCTTTCTATGAAGCTCTGCCTTTATATTGGGGTGTTTAGTCCATTTATGCTTCAAAATTTTTTTTTAATTTTTAAAAATTAAAAAAATTGTATTGGAGTATAGTTGATTTACGTTATGTTAGTTTCAGACATACAGCAAAGTGAATCAGTTATACATATACATATATCCACTCTTTTTTGATTCTTTTCCCATATAGGCCACTACAGAGTATTGAGTAGAGTTCCCTGGGCTATACAGTAGGTCCTTATTAGTTATCTGTTTTATATATAGTAGTGTGTATATGTCAATCCCAATCTTCCAGTTTATTCTTCCCGCTTAATCCATTTTCACTTGAGTAATTATTGATAGGTAAGGACTTAACTTCTGCCATTTTGATATTTATTTTCTGTACGTCTTACACGTTTTTGTCCCTCATTGTCTCCATTACTGCCTTCTTTTGTGTTTAGTTGATTTTTTGTAGTGAACCATTTTTATTACTGTCTCATTTCCTTTTATGTATATTTGTTACATATTTTATTTGTGGATACCATGGGAATTACATTGAACGTCCTTAACTTATAACAAACAAGCTTGAATTTATACCACCTTAACTCCAGTAGCATCGAAATTTCTGCTTTAAAGTTCTGTTCCTCCTCTGTGTATTGCTGTTGTTACATATTACATCTGTATATGCTGTGTATCCAATAACATAAATTTATAATTATTTTTATGCATTTGTTTTTTAAATTACATAGGTCATAAAAAGGTGGAGTTACAAATCAAAAATACCATAATTGTAGCTTTTTTATTTTCATATAGTTACATTTACAGGAGATCTTTATATCTTCAACTGATTTTGAGTTATTGTCTAGTGTCCTTTTATTTCATCCTAAAGCAGGGGTCCCTAACCCTTGGGCCATGGACTGGTACTGGTCTGCGGCCTCTTAGGAACTGGGCTGTGCAGCAAAAGGTGAGCAGCTGGCAAGCAAGCGGCTCCCCATCACTCCCCATCGCTCGCATTACTGCCTGAACCATCCCCCCCACCCCACCCCCCCCATCAGTGGAAAAATTGTCTTCCACGAAACCAGTCCCTGGTGCCAGAAAGGTTGGGGACTGCTGTCCTACAGGACTCCCTTTGGCATTTCTTACAGAGGAGGTATAGTGGTGATGAACTCCCGCAGCTTTTGTTTATCTGGGAATGTTTTATTTTCTCCAACGGTTTTGAAAGGTAGCTTTGATGAATGTAGAATTCTTGGTTGACAGTTTTCCTTGTTTTAATACTTTGTGTCATCCCACTGTCTTCTGACCTCCCTGGTTTCTGATTGGAAATTGGATGTTAATCATAATGAGGATCCCTTCTACATGACCAGTCAATTCTCTCTTGCTGCTATCAAGATTCTCTCTACATTTTTGGCTTTTGGAAGTTTGATTACAATGTATCTCACTGTGAATCTCTTTGAGTTTATCCTTCTTGGAGTTTGTTGAGCTTCTTGGATGTACAGATTTATGTCTTTGATCAAATTTGCCATGTTTTTGGCTATTATTTATTCAAATATTCTTTCTGTACTTTTCTCTCTTTACCTTCTGGCAGTCCCATAATGCATATTCTCCTCTGCTTGATCATGTCCCACACATCTCTTAGACTCTGTTCATGCTTTAATTTCTATGTCTTTAATGTATTCTCATTTTGTTCATACATCATACTCCTGATTTTCCTTAGTTCTGTATGTTTTCCTTTAGCATATTTAAGACAGTTATTGTTTTGAAGTCTCTGTCCGGTAAATCTGATATGTGGATATCCTTAGAGACAATTTCTGTTGGTTAATTTTGTTCCTTTAAATGGGCAATTCTTTTATGTTTCTTTGTGTTCCCTAAGATGTTTTTGTTGTTGTAGTAAACTGAATGTTTGAATATTATAAGGCAGTATCTCTGGAAATAAGTTTCTCTCGCTTCCACAAAATTTTCTCTTTCCATTTTTATTACTACTTTGGCAAAGATTATATCCTTTGTCCTTCGCCTGAGGGGTCACTGAAGTCTCTGTTTCTTAGCTTATGTTCAGCTAGCATTTTGATACAGATTTTCTTGTCTGCCAGGAGCTGAAAACAAATAAACACCTCTCCAAGATTTTCCAGATTGTTTCTGTGCCTGGACCATCCTTCAATGGTTAGGGAGGCTTCCACTGAGACTAGGGATTGATCCAAGGTGAAAGCTTATGGTCTTCTCAGTTTTTTTCTGAGTATGCATCTTACCTTGGGCACGCATGTGGTTTCTTAAATTCCTCATACACACAGTCACTTTTAAATATCCTAATTTTCTTATTTTTATATAGCAGGTTTTTTTTTTTTGTGGTACGTGGGCCTCTCACTGCTGTGGCCTCTCCCATTGCAGAGCACAGGCTCCGGACATGCAGGCTCAGCGGCCATGGCTCATGGGCCCAGCCGCTCCGCGGCATGCGGGATCTTCCCGGACCGGGGCATGAACCCATGTCCCCTGCATTGGCAGGTGGATTCTCAACCACTGAACCACCAGGGAAGCCCTATATAGCAGGTTTTTATTAGTTATCTATTTTATACATATTAGTGTATATATGTAAATCCCAATCTCCCAATTCATCCAAACCCCCCCGCCCCCCAATTTCACCCTTTGATGTCCACACGTTTGTCCTCTACATCTGTATCTCTATTTCTCCCTTGCAAACCGGTTTATCTGTACCATTTTTCTAGATTCCACATATATGGAAGCTCTCTTCCCTTAATCTCTCTTTCTGATCTTTCATTGTTAGCATATAGGAATGCAGGAGAGTTCTGTGTATTAATTTTGTGTCCTGCAACTCTACCAAATTCACTGATGAGCTCTAGTAGTTTTCTGGTGGCATCTTTAGGATTTTCTATGTATAGTATCATGTCACCTGCAATCAATTATAGTTTTACTTCTCTTCCAATTTGGATTTCTTTTATTTCTTTTTCTTTTCTGATAGCCATGGCTAGGACTTCTAAAACTATGTTGAATAAAAGTGGTATGTACATCCTTGTCTTGTTTATTATCTTAGAGGAAATGCTTTCAGCTTTTCACCATTGACACCAGTGAGTATGATGTTAGCTGTACGTTTAGCCATATATGGCCTTTATTATGTTGAGGTAGCTTTCCTCTAAGCCCACTTTCTGGAGAGTTTTTATCATAAATGGGTGTTGATCTTTTAGTTTTACTGGAGTATAGTTGCTTTACAATGATTTGTTAGTTTCTGCTGTACAGAAAAGTAAATCAGCCTCACATATACAGATATCCCCTCTTCCTTGGATTTCCTTCCCATTAAGGTCACCATAGAGGATTGAGTAGAGTTCCCTGTGCTATAGAATCTGTTCTCATTAGTTACCTATTTTACATGTAGTATCGATAGGGTATATATAACAATCCCAATCTACCAATCCATCCCACCCCTGGTAGCCTTCCCCCCTTGGTAGCCATATGTTTGTTCTCTATGTCTGTGTCTCTATTTCTGCTTTACAAATAAGTTCATCTATAGCATTTTTCTAGATTTCACAGATGTGCATTAATATACGATATTTGTTTTTCTCTTTCTGACTTCACTCTGTATGACAGACTCTAGGTCTATCCATGACTCTACAAGTGACCCAATTTTGTTCCTTTTTATGGCCAAGTAATATTCCATTGTATATATGTACCACATCTTCTTTATCCATTCTTCTTTTGATGGACATTTAGGTTGCTTCCATGTCCTAGCTGTTGTAAATAGTGCTGCAGTGAACATTGCGGTGCATGTATCTTTTTGAATTACGGTTTTCTCTGGGTATATGCCCAGAAGTAGCATTGCTGGGTCATATGGTAGGTCTATTTTAGTTTTTTAAGGAACTTCGATACTGTTCTCCATAGTGGCTGTATCAGTTTACATTCCCACCCACAGTGTAAGAGGTTTCCCTTTACTACACATCCTCTCCAGCATTTATTGTTTGTATATTTTTTGATGGTGGTCATTGTGACCAGTGTGAGGTGATACCTCATTGTAGTTTTGATTTGCATTTCTCTTATAATTAGTGATGTTGAACATCTTTCCTTGTGTTTATTGGCCATCTGAATGTCTTTTTGGAGAAATGATTATTTAGGTCTTCTGCCCATTGTTTGTTTTTCTAGTATTGAGCTGCATGAGCTATTTGTATATTTTGGAGATTAAACCCTTGTCAGTTGCTTCGCTTGCAAATATTTTTTGCCACTCTGAGGGTTGTCTTTTCATCTTGTTTATGGTTTCCTTTGCTGTGCTAAGGCTTTTAAGTTTCATTAGGTCCCATTTGTTTATTTTTGTTTTTATTTTTATTACTCTAGGAGGTGGGTCAAAAAAGATCTTGCTGTGTGATTTATGTCACAGTGTTCTGCCTGTATTTTCCTCTAAGAGTTTTATAATGTCTGGCCTTACATTTAGGTCTTTAATGCATTTTGAGTTTATTTTTTGTGTATGGTGTTATAGTTTCCTTTTTTTTACATGTAGCTGTTCAGTTTTTCCAGCACCACTTATTGAAGAGACTATCTTTTCTCCATTGTATACTCTTGCCTCCTTTTCAAAGATTAAGTGAGCATAGGTGTGTGGGTTGATCTCTGGGCTTTCTATCATGTTCCATTGATCTACATTTCTGTTTTTGTGCCAGTACCATGCTGTCTTGATTACTGTAGCTTTGTAGTATAGTGTGAAATCAGGGAGCCTGAAAGAAATCAAAGATGACACCAACAGTTGGAGAGACATAACACGTTCTTGTATTGGGAGAATCAATATTGCAAAAATGGCTATACTACCAAAGCAATCTACAGATTCAATGCAATCCCTATCAAATGAGAACAAAAAACTTTATAATTTTCATGGAAATGCAAAAGACCCCAAAGAGCCAAAGCAATCTTGAGAAAGAAAAATGAAGCTCTTCTGCATCCCCATATCCTCAAGTCCGTTGTCCAGTAGGTCTGTGTCTTTATTCCTGTCTTACCCCTACATTCTTCATGACATTTTTTTTTCTTAAATTCCATATATATGTGTTAGCATACGGTATTTGTCTTTCTCTTTCTGACTTACTTCACTCTGTATGACAGACTGTAGGTCCATCCACCTCATTACAAATAGCTCAATTTCGTTTCTTTTTATGGCTGAGTAATATTCCATTGTATATATGTGCCACATCTTCTTTATCCATTCATCCGATGATGGACACTTAGATTGTTTCCATCTCCTGGCTCTTGTAAATAGAGCTGCAATGAACATTTTGGTACATGACTCTTTTTGAATTATGGTTTCCTCAGGGTACACACCCAGTAGTGGGACTGCTGGGTCATGTGGTAGTTCTGTTTGTAGTTTTTAAGGAACCTCCATACTGTTCTCCATAGTGGCTGTACCAATTCACATTCCCACCAGCAGTGCAAGAGTGTTCCTTTTCTCCACACCCTCTCCAGCATTTATTGTTTCTAGATTTTTTGATGATGGCCATTCTGACTGGTGTGAGATGATATCTCATTGTAGTTTTGATTTGCATTTCTCTAATGATTAATGATGTTATCAGCTCTTCTTCCTTTTTTGCTCAGCCCCTGGGGCTGTGGTTTCAGCCCCACCTCTGTGTATGTTCTTCCCACCAGCATCTGCTCCTGATGCTGCCCCAGAGCACAAATGTGCACACAGGCTGGCAGGGGCAGAGGTGTCAATGTGCATTGCCGCTGGGATCTCCATGGCATGTGGAGGCTTTAGCGGCGGCAACGCTTGGGCTGCCAGGACCAGCGTAGCCTGAGGAGGCTTTTGCAGGGGTAGCAGTCAGACCTGCTGGGACCCGCGCAGCCAGAGGTGGCTGTGGTGTGGGTGGTGCTCGGGCCTCCAGGTAGAGGAGGCTTTGCCTTGAGGGGTGGATGACCTGCTTAGGCAGACACTGCTGCTAGTGCCTGTGGAGGCAGGGGCCGGTGGGTGGGAAAGGGGGTTGCAGTGGTGGCCCAGCTCCTTGCATGCCACTCAACAATGGTGCCCTGTTTCTACAGTGGTCTGGGCTTCTTCTGCAGACTTTATCCATTGTGGAGCTCTTTAGTCCCATCCCTTCAGGCTATCTCTTCACAGCCAACAGGTTTCCCCTCCCTGGGTCTGCTCTCCAAACCCCAGTTTCCAGCACCCAGCTCCCCTCTGCACCAGGAGATAGACGACTCAGCCTGGGGTGCACAGGGCCGTGGAATGGACCATAAGCATAGGTCTTACTCTGTCCTGCCTTTCACAAACCAGTTGCTGCATTGCCCTCTGATCCTCTGAAGGTCCTTCTCTGTCCCAGCTGATCTCCCTGCTTTTAGGGGTTTTTCTGAGTGTGGGAACCTCCTGTCTCCTTCAGCTACACTCCAGAGGTCTTGGCTTGTCCCATCCCGTTTCCTCTTTTCTTTATCTCTTTCACATCTTTCCCGGTCATGTGGGGATTTTTCTTGTCCTTTTAGGTGTCCAAGGTCCTCTGCTAGTGTTCAGTTGGTGCTCTGTGTTTACACTTCCATTTGTAGATGTATTCTTGATGTACCTGTGATGAGAGGCGAACTCCATGTCCTCCTATTCCGCCATCTTGATTCCTCCCACAATTTCCTGTAATTTTATGTACCACTAAGAAAGGAAAAATGTCAATTAACATATGACATAACATTGATAGTAAGGTGTACCTTGATTTTAGAGATTTTAAAATACAAAGATATGTCTTAGAACTGATGAAATATGGTGTCATCAGCAGCAGTAGCAGCAGCAGCATCACTGTGATCGCCAATCATCATCTGGTTCAGGCTTCATATTTTGTAGGCAGGGCAACTGAGACCCAGAGAGTGTAAGAGACTTTCTAATGCATATGTTGGAAATTATGTCTTATCTAAATTTGCAATCCAGTCTCCATGATTGCTACTCCAGTTATTATGCCTTCAGGGGCCTGGCTGTCTCTTGAAACTAGCAGTTTGCCTTATGAATAATGTCCTGCTAATCTTTCAGTGTTATAATTATGTTAGGTGTTTGTCAGCAGTGTGCTCAAAAATGGAAAGAAAAGGAGGACATAGGATTTTGTGGCTATCTTTTAAAGTAAAAATTTGCTAAAAGCTAGAAGGATGAGTTGGGTGTTTTCTAAAAGCATAGGTTGTGGGACTCAAAATCAGCTGTCGTTTTCTATCTATGAGATCTTGGGCATCCATTTAACCTCTTTGAGCTGAACTGTTTTAGAAATCTCAAACATGGGAATAAGTGCTATTCCATAGAGTTGTTTAGAGGGTGAAATGATATAATTTCTATGTATAGTGATTGATAGACTGTAGATAGCCACTAAATGTTAGTTCTCTTTTCTTTTGTTACCGAGTGAAGCTCTCTCTGCTTGCTGCACAACAGGCCAATAAATCGGAGGCGAGGTGTTGAGGCAAGGAATATGACTTTATTTGGAAAGTCGGCAGAACGAAAAGATGACAGACCAAAGTCTCCCAAAAATCATCTTATCAGGGTTTGGATGCCAGTTTCTTTTATAGAACAGAGATGGGGAGGAGGTGAGGAAGTAAAGTAAAAATGCCGTAAGATTTGCAAATGTCTGCTGGAATGGCCAGCCTTGGGTTGAGGATGATTTAATTTCTTCTTTCTTGCAGCCATCCACAGGTGGACAGGGTCAGGATACTTTCCTGAACGAAGGACATTGGTTTAACATTCAGGCAGAGGGACAGGGTTCCCCAAGGCAGGCCATTATGTATAGACAGTATCCTTTTAGTGAACAAAAGCAATGGGAAGCACAGGTTAAAGTAAAAGAAACAGATCCAACATGTAGTCAGATTTGGCTCTTTCTTGTTTCACTATTTCTTGGAGAGAAGTTGATTCACTGACTTTCTCCCATCTCAGCTCAAATCTTGTTTATGATTATGATTTTGTAGAATTAGATCAGCCTTATTGCCTCTGGTGAATTTATCTGTAGCTGTACCTGGGAAGCTCCTACATATTCTTCAATCTTCTACTCAAATGTCACCTCCTTTGTAAAGCCTCTTTAGATAACCCTTTTGGAGGAATACCATTCTTCCTATACCTGGAATAGCATATTATAATTCATTTGTTTAAGTGCATTCCACTATTAGAAAGTATGTTCATATGAGGGCAGTAACCATGTTTAGTTTTTATTTTTTTCTTTTTATAAAATGTAATGTTTAAAATTTAAACAAATTTATACTTTTTTTTTTTTTTTTTTTTTTTTTTTTGG
>NW_006798085.1:3014705-3037904 GCF_000442215.2 Lipotes vexillifer
TATGCGGGCCTCTGACTGTTGTGGCCTCTCCCGTTGCGGAGCACAGGCTCCAGATGCGCAGGCTCAGGGCCATGGCCCACAGGCCCAGCCTCTTCGTGGCATGTGGGATCTTCCTGGACTGGGGCACGAACCTGTGTCCCCTGCATCGGCAGGCGGACTCTCAACCACTGCACCACCAGGGAAGTCCAATTTATACAATTTTTAAAGGTTACTTTCCATTTACAATTATTAAAAAATATTGGCTATAATCCCTGTGTTGTACAGTACATCCTTGAACCTACCTTACACCTAATAGTTTGTGCTTCCCACTCTCCCACCCCTATAATGGGGTTTGTTTGTGTTGCCCCCCTCCCACTGGTAACCACTAATTTGTTCTCTATATCTGTGAGGCTACTTCTTTTTTGTTATAGTCACTAGTTTGTTGTATTTTTAAATTCAATACAAGTGATATCATACAGCATTTGTCTTTCTCTGTCTGACTTATTTCACTTAGCATAATGCCCTCCAGGTTGCTGCAAAGGCAAAATTTCATGCTTTTTTATGGCTGAGTAGCATTCCATTGTGTGTGTGTGTGTGTGTGTGTGTATGTTTGTGTATGTGTGTATATATATATCACATTTTCTTTATCCATTCATCTGTTGGTGGACACAGGTTGCTTCCATATCCTGGGAATTATAAAAAATGCTGCTATGAACATTGGGGTGCATGTATCTTTTCAAATTAATGTTTTTATCTTTTTTGGATATATACCTATGAGTAGAATTGCTGGGTCATATGGTAGTTCTATTTCTAGTATTTATTTATTTATTTAATACATCTTTATTGGAGTATAATTGCTTCACAATACTGTGTTAGTTTCTGTTGCACCACAAAGCGAATCAGCCATATGCATACACATGTCCCCATATCCCTTCCCTCTTGAGCCTCCCTCCCATCCTCCCTATCCGACCCCTCTAGGTCATCACAAAGCACTGCACTGATCTTTCTGTGCTATGCTGCTGCTTCCCACCAGCCAACTATTTTACATTTAGTAGTGTATATACGTCGATGCTACTCTCACTTCAGGCTTTGGCCCCCGACTCCATGTCATCAAGTCCATTCTCTATGTCTACCTCTTTATTCCTGTCCTGCAACTAGGTTCATCAGTTCCTTTTTTTTTTTTTTTTTAGTTTCCATATATATGTGTTAGCATAAGGTATTTGTTTTTCTCTTTCTGACTTACTTCACTCTATATGACAGACTCTAGGTCCATCCACCTCACTACAAATAACTCAATTTCATTTCTTTTTTATGGCTGAGTAATAGTTCATTGTATATATGTGCCTCATCTTCTTTATCCATTCATCTTTCAATGGGTACTTAGGTTGCTTCAATGTCCTGGCTATTGTAAACAGTGCTGCAGTGAACATTGTGGTGCATGTCTCTTTTTGAATTATGGTTTTCTCAGGGTATATGCCCAGTAGTGGGATTGCTGGGTCATATGGTAGTTCTATTTTTAGTTTTATAAGGAACCTCCATACTGTTTTCCATAGTGATTATATCAATTTACATTCCCACCTACAGTGTAAGAGGGTTCCCTTTTCACCACACCCTTTCCAGTATTTATTGTTTCTAGCTTTTTTGATGATGACCATTCTGACTGGTGTGAGGTTATACCTCATTGTAGTTTTGATTTGCATTTCTCTAATAATTAGTAATGTTGAGCATCTTTTCATGTGCCTCTTGGCCATCTGTATGTCTTCCTTGGTGAAATGTCTATTTATGTCTTCTGCCCATTTTCTAACTAGATTGTTTTTTTGATATTGAGCTCCATGAGCTGTTTGTATATTTTGGAGATTAATCCTTTGTCTGTTGTTTCATTTGGAAATATTTTCTCCCATTTTGAGGGTTGTCTTTTTGTCTTGTTTATGGTTTCCTTTGCTGTGCAAAAGCTTTTAAGTTTAATTAAGTTACACTTGTTTATTTTTGTTTTTATTTCTGTTACTCTAGGAGGTGGGTCAAAAAAGAACTTGCTGTGGTTTATGTCAAAGAGTGTTTTTACTATGTTTTCATCTAAAAGTTTTATAGTGTCTGGTCTTATATTTAAGTCTTTAATCCATTTGGAGTTTATTTTTGTGTATGGTGTTAAGTAGCATTCTACTTTCATTCTTTTCCATGTAGCTGTCCAGTTTTCCCAGCACCACTTATTGAAGACACTGTCTTTTCTCCATTGTATGTTCTTGGCTCCTTTGTCATAAATTACCTGCCCGTATGTGAATGGATTTATCTCTGGGCATTCTATCCTGTACCATTGATCTATATTTCTGTTTTTGTGCCAGTACCATACTGTTTTGATTACTGTAGCTTTGTAGTATCGTTTGAATTTGGGGAGCCTGATTCCTTCAACTCCATTTTTCTTTGTCAAGATTGCTTTGGCTATTTGGGGTCTTTTTTGTTTCCATACGAATTGTAAGATTTTTTGTTCTGATTCATGGTATATTTCTCCATCTGTTTGTGTCATATTTGATTTCTTTCATCAGTGTTTTATAGTTTTCAGAGTACAAGTCTTTTGCTGCCTTAGGCAGGTTTATTCCTAGGTATTTTATTCTTTTTGTTGCAGTGGTAAATGGGAGTGTTTACTTATTTCTTTTCCTGATTTTTCATTGTTGGTGTATAGCAATGCTAGAGATTTCTGTGCATTAACTTTGTATCCTGCAACCTTACCAAATTCACTGATTAGTTCTAGTAGTTTTCTGGTGGCATGTTTATGATTTTCTATGTATAGTATCATGTCATTGGCAGATAGTGACAGTTTTACTTCTTCTTTTCCAATTTGTATTCCTTTTCTTTCTGTTTCTTCTCTGATTGCCATGGCTAGTACTTCCAAAACTATATTGAATAAGAGTGGCGAGAGTGGACATCCTTGTCTTGTTCCTGATCTTAGTGGAAATGCTTTAGTTTTTCACCATTGAGTATGATGCCTGCTGTGGATTTGTCATATATAGCCTTTATTGTGTTGAGGTAGGTTCCCTCTATGACCATTTTCTGGAGAGTTTTATCATAAATCGGTGTTGAATTTTGTCAAAAGCTTTTTCTGCATCTCTTGAGATCATCATGTGGTTTTTATTCCTTAATTTGTTAATGTGTATCACACTGATTGATTTGCGTATATTGAAGAATCTTTGCATCCTTGGCAGAAATCCCACTTGATCGTGGTGCCTGATCCTTTTAATGTGCTGTTGGATTTTCTTTGCTAGTATTTTGTTCAGGATTTTTGCATCTATGTTCATCAGTGATATTGGTCTATAATTTTCTTTTTTGGGGATATCTTTTTCTGGTTTTGTTATCAGGGTAATGGTGGATTCATAGAATGAATTTGGGAGTTTTTCTCACTTTGCAAATTTTTGGAAGAGTTTGAGAAATATCGGTGTTAGCTTTTCTCTAAATGTTTGATAGAATTTGCCTGTGAAGCCATCTGGTCCTGGACTTTTGTTTGTTGGAAGATTTTTAATCACGGTTTTAATTTTTTTACTTGTGATTGGTGTGTTCATATTTTGTAATTCTTCCTGGTTCAGTCTTGGAAAATTGTACCCTTCCAAGAATTGGTCCATTTTTTTGTGATTGTCCGTTTTATTGGCCTATAGTTGTTTGTAGTAGTCTCTTGTAATCCTTTATATTTCTGCAGTGTCAGTTGTAATTTCTCCTTTTTCACTTCTAATTTTATTGATTTGCATCCTTTCCCTTTTTTTCTTGAGTCTGGCTAAGGGTTTATCAATTTTGTTTATCTTTGCAAAGAACCAGCATTTAGTTTTATTGATCTTTGCTATTGTTTTCTTCATTTCTATTTCATTTATTTCTGCTCTGATCTTTATGATTTCTCTCCTTCTACTAACTTTGGGTTTTCTTTGTTTTTCTTTCTCTAGTTGTTTTAAGTGTAGGGTTAGATTGTTTATTTGATATTTTTCTTGTTTCCCGAGGTGAGATTGAATTGCTATAAACTTCCCTGTTAGAACTGCTTTTGCTGTGTCCCATAGGATTTTCGTTGTCGTGTTTTCGTTGTCATTTGTTTCTATGTATTTCTTTATTTCTTCTTTGATTTCTTCAGTGATCTCTTGGTTATGTAGTAGTGCAGTGTTTATCCTCCATGTATGTGTGTTTTTTACAGTTATTTTCCTGTATTTGATTTCCAAACTCATAGCATTGTGGTCAGAAAAGATGCTTGATATGATTTCAGTTTTCTTAAATTTTCCAAGGCTTGAATTGTGAAGCAGATGTGATCTATCCTGGAGAATGTTCATGTGCACTTGAGAAGAAAGTGTATTTTGCCAGTTTTCGGTGGAATGTTCTATAAATATCAGTTAGACCTATCTGGTCTTTTGCATCATTTAAAGCTTGTGATTCCTTATTTATTTTCTGTCTGGATGATCTGTCCATTAGAGTAAATAGGGTGTTAAAGTCCCCTACTATTTTTGTGTTACTGTTGATTTCTCCTTTCATGGTTGTTAGCATTTGCCTTATGTATTGAGGTGGTCCTATGTTGGGTGCATAAACATTTATAATTGTTATACCTCTTATTGGATTCATCTTTTGATCATTATGTAGTGTTCCTCCTTATCTCTTGTTACAGTCTTTATTTTATTTATTTATTTAAATTTATTTTTGGCTGTGTTGGGTCTTTGTTTCTGAGCGCGGGCTTTCTCTAGTTGCAGCGAGTGGGGGCTACTCTTCATTGCAGTGTGTGAACTTCTCATTGTGGTGGCTTCTCTTGGTGCAGAGCACGGGTTGTAGGCTCACAGGCTTTAGTCATTGTGGCTCGTGGACTCTAGAGAACAGGCTCACTAGTTGTGGCACACAGGCTTAGTTGCTCCATGGCATGTGGGATCTTCCCAGACCAGGGCTTGAACTCGTGTCCCCTGAATTGGCAGGCAGATTCTTAACCACTGCTCCATGACGGAAGCCCCCAGTCTTTATTTTAAAGTGTATTTTATTTGATATGAGTATTGATACTGCAGCTTTCTTTTCATTTCCATTTGCATGGAATATCTTTTTCCATCCCCTCACTTTCAGTCTGTATGTGTCCCTAGGTGTGAAGTGGGTCTCTTGTCGACAGCATATATATGGGTCTTGTTTTTGTATCCCTTAAGCTTTGCTGTGTCTTTTCGTTGGGGCATTTAAACCATTTACATTCAAGATTATTATTGATATATATGTTCCTATTACCATTTTCTTAATTGTTTTTGGTTTGTTTTTGTGGGTCTTTTTCTTCTCTTGTGTTTCCTGCTTAGAGAGTTTTCTTTAGCAATTGTAAAGCTGGTTTGGTGGTGCTGAATTCTCTTAGCTTTGGTTTGTTTGAAAGGCTTCTGACTTCTCCATTGAATCTGAATGAGACCCTTGCCGGATAGAGTAATCTTGGTTGTAGGTTTCTTTCTTTCATCACTTTAAGTATATTCTGTCACTCCCTTCTGGCCTGCAGAGTTTCCACTGAAAAGTCAGCTGGTAACCTTATGGGGATTCCTTTGTATATGATTTTTGGTTTTCCCTTGCTGCTTTTAATATTTTTTTCTTTGAATTTAATTTTCGTTATTTTGATTAAATGTGTCTTGGTATGTTTTTCCTAGGGTTTATCCTGTATGGGACTCTCTGTACTTCCTGGACTTGGGTGACCATTTCCTTTCCCATGTTGGAGAAATTTTCCACTATAATCTCTTCAAATAGTTTCTCAGACCCTTTCTTTTTCTCTTCTTCTTCTGGGACCCCTATAATTCGAATGTTGGTGTGTTTAGTGTTGTCCTAGAGGTTTCTGAGATTGTCTTCAATTCTATTCATTCTTTTATTCTTTATTCTGCTCCTCAGCAGTTATTTCCACCCTTTTGTCTTCCAGCTCCCTTATTCGTTCTTCTGCCTCCGTTATTCTGTTATTGATTCCTTGTACTGTATTTTTCATTTTAGTTACTGTCTTTTTCATCGCTGTTTGTTCTTTAGTTCTTCTAGATGTTTGTTAAACATTTCTTGTCTATCTGTGCTTCCAGTGTATTCCCGAGATTCTGGATTACCTTTACTGTCATTACTCTCAATTCCTTTTCATGTAGATTGTCTATTTCCTCTTCATTTATTTGGTCTTGTAGGTTTTTACCTTGTTTCTTCATCTGTGACATATTTTTTTGCCGTTTCATTTTTTTTTTTATTTTTATGAGTGGGATTGTGTTCCTGTTTTACTGGTTATTTGTCCTGAGGCTTCCCACACTGGAGTTTGCAGGCTATTGGGCAGAGCTGGGTCTTGGTGCTGAGTTGAGGAAGTCTGTGAGACCTCACTCTGATAATATTCCCTGGAGTCTGAGGTTCTCTGTTAGTCCAGTGGGTCAGACTTGGAGCTTCCACTGCAGGAGCTTCCCCCTGACCCCAGGCTCACAAATCAATATCCCACAAGCCGTGTGGGGCAGCAAGAAAAAAAAAGGGGGAACAATAACAAAGTAAAAAATAAAATTAGACTAGGAAACTAACATATATGTTAGAATGTAAAAATAAAAATAAAGATGAATCAACAACCAGAAGATGCATCAGTACCACAATAGTAAGAAAGTGGAGGAGAGATAAAAAAAAAAAAAAGTCAGGGGGTGTAAGGCCTTGGCTGTGGTGAGCAGGGCCTAAGCAAGGGTGATGTTTGGGTGGTGGGCAGGGCCAATGCTCAGGACAGACTGTGCTGGAAAAGGCCCTGGGTCTGTGGAGGGTGGGGTTAGGCTCAAGGATCAGAAGGGGCCCAGCCGTGCCCCCCACCCTTGGTCTCAGAGGGCAGGGGAACTCACCTGGGAGCCTAGCAGGCTTCCTGGGCTCAAGTGGGTGGGGCAAATGCCCTCCTCTCCTCTACTGGTCCTCTGTTCTGAGATCTAGGAGGGCCACCCTGCCTACCTCTCCTGATCTCGCTGGCCTCCCTCCTATGTCCCCAGGACCCATGCGGCCTGGATGGGACTTTGGGGCGAGGAACAGCTTGGGAGCTCAGAAAGCTCCCTGGCCTGAGTGGGCCAGGTGACCACCCTCCACTCCTCTCCTGCTCTTCCCGGAGCATCCCTCCCACCTGCTTCTCCTGATCTCCCCAGCCTCAGGGGCGCCGATCTTGTCTGGCTTCCACTTATCCTCCCCCTTGGTTCCCCCCGTGTCCTACTGGTTCACTCTGGGGTTCCTCCCGCCTCCTTTGGGGTCAGAGTTCTTCACCAGCAGCCGGCAAGCACCCTAGTTGTGGGGAGATGCCTAGTCCATGTCTTCCCACACTGCCATTTTGATTCTTCTCCCCCTATTTTTAGTTTCTTTGAGAAACCTCCATACTGTTTTCCACAGTGGCTGCACCAATTTACCATCTCACCAACAGTGCACGAGGCTTACCTTTACCCCACATCCTTGCCAACATTTGTTATGTGTGTTATTTTTGATGATAGGCATTCTGACATGTGAGGTAATATCTAATTGTGGTTTTGATTTGCATTACCCTGACGATAAGTGAGGTTGAGCATCTTTTCATGTGCCTGTTAGCCATCAGCATTTTGTCTTTGGAAAAATGTCTATTCAGTTCTTCTACCTATTTTTTAATTGGGTTGTTTGTTTTTCTGATGTTGAATTATATGAGCTGTTTATATATGTTGGATATTAATCACTTATCGGTCATATTTGTAAATATTTTCTCTCATTCAGTAGGTTGTCTTTTCGTTTTGTCAGTGGATTCTTTTGCTGTGCAAAAGCTTTTAAGTTTAATTAGGTCCCATTTGTTTATTTTTGATTTTATTTCCTTTATGAGACAGATCAAAAAAATATTGCACGATTTATGTCAAAGAGTGTCTTGCCTGTGTTTTCCTCTAGGAGTTTTATAGTATCTGGTCTTACATTTAGGTCATTAATTCATTTTGACTATATTTTTGCATACAGTGTTAGAGAATGTTCTAATTTCATTTTTTTTCCATGTAGCTGGTCAATTTTCCCATCACCAATTATTGAAGAGACTGCCTTTTCTACATTGTATATTCCTGTCTCCTTTGTTATAGGTTAATTGACCATAAGTTCATGGGTTTATTTCCGGGCTCTCTATTCTGTTCCATTGATTTATGTGCCTTCTTTTGTGCCAGTACCATACTGTTTTGATTACTATAGCTTTGTAGTATAGTCTGAAGTCAGGGAGTGTGATTCCCCCAGTTCATTCTCTCTCAAGACTGTTTTCTTTGTATTATAGTTGCTTAGCACATCCAACAATAATAATAGCTAAAGTTTACCGTTTTACCCATATACATATACTCACTAATCCTCATACTCACCCTGTGAAGTAGATACTGTTGTCACTCCCATTTCATAGATAAGGAAGTGCGAGGATTAGGTAATTTAGGTAAATCACCCAAGATCACAGAGTTGGGTGGTTGAGGAACACGTAGTGGAATTTTGTTCTGACTCTAAAGCTTGTGAACTTAACCACTGTGCACTAGATTGGTGCAGTCCAGTAGAATTTTTTTTGATAATGGAAATATTCTCTACATTTGATTTCCAATATAGTAGCCACTAGCCACATATATCTATTGAGCACTTGAAATGTGGCTAGTGTGACTGAGGAACTGAATTTTTAATTTAATTTAATTTTAGTGAATTTAGATTTAAATAGGCGCGCAGAAAACTGAACTCTCATCCTTTAAAGGCTGCCTGGGTGGGATTTTCTCTTAACTCTCAGTGGTTCTCTCAGCTGTTTTTAGTTGACCAGTTATTCTATTAAAGAATCTGAATTTCATCCTGATAGAAAGAGAAAACTAACCTTTTCTGAAGACAGTCATATATATATTTGAGCAGTCTATCATTATTATTTAGACTTGATGTTAAGATTCTATAAATTGCAAAAATTCTTTTTGAGAATAAGTGTTCTTTGCCATTATGTTAAAATCCGTGTTCAACTATTTAACTATAAAGCATAAAGATGAAATAGATTGCAGTAGATGTTCAGAGAAAAATGTTTTTGCTCTGTCTAAAACACAAACATATAGGAATAATTATCCCAATGGAAGTTTAAAATCACAGAGATACTACAGCCTGGAAGCATCCCATGAAAGACACTTACCGTTGGGCTGAAGTAATGGGAGATTATGAAAACCACCCTGTGACCAAAGTCACTGCTGACATGTCAAGAGTTCCCAGAGAAGAATCCATAGCAGGTGCTTCTTGTGAGTGGATATTAGAGATTGAGGGAGAATGTCTGTTTATTAATTATTGTGAAAATCCAGCTTCCCACACAGCACATGCATTGAGTAAGTGTGGGCATATTCCATTCTCCAGAATCAAAGAACCTTAGGACTGGGAGGAAACATTGTGCTTTTCTGGCATTTTAATCCACATGTATTTTAATTAATTAATCAATTAATTAATTAAGCTGCACCACGCTGCTTGTGTGATCTCAGTTCCCTGACCAGGTATTGATCCTGGGCCACAGCAATGAAAGCCTGGAATCCTAACCACTAGGCGACCAGGGACCTCCCTAATTAACACATATTCAAAGAAATTTTTATTATGGAAAATTTCAAACATACAGAAAAAACATAGTCTGGTATAATGAACCTAATGTCACTCAACATTTTTTCCAATCTTATTTCACATATCTCCCCTTAATCCTTCCAACACACATGCTGATACATTCTTGCATACGCACAGAGTTTTTTTCTGGAGAATTTTAATGTAAATCCCAAGTATGTCATTATACCCATAATGATTTCAGTGTTCATCTCTTACACTTTTTAAGTATACAGAACCACTGCAAACCATCATACTCAATACAAATTGCAAGTAATTTCTAATATCATCCACTACCCAGTCTATATTTACATCCTCCTGGTTCCTTCAATCTCTCTTTTTAATTAATAGATTTTATTTTTTAAAGCCGTTTTAGTTTTACAGAAAAATTGAGTGGAAAGTACAGAGAGTTATCATATGCCCCTACCTATCCTCCACCACCTTTGCCCTATTATTAATATATCACGTGTACTTAAGGGTTCACTCTTTATGTTGTACTTGCTCTGGGTTTTAACATGCTCTAGACATATAATGACATATATTCACCATTGCAGTAACATACAGAATAGTTTTGTTACTCTAAACATCTCCTGTGCTCCACTTATGCATCCTTCCTTCCCTTCTCTGAGTCCCTGGAAACCACTGATATTTTCCCTGTCTCTGTAGTTTTGCCTTTTCCAGAATGTCATTGTAGTTGGAATCATACAGTAGTAGCCTTTTCAGATTGGCTGCTTTCACTTAGCAATTATGCATTTAGAGTTCCTCCATGTCTTTTCATGGGTTGAAGGCTCAGTTTTTTTTGCTGAATAATATTCCATTGTCTGAATATACTATAGTTTATCCATTCACCTACTGAAAGACATATTGGTTACTTCCAAGTTTTGGCAATTAGAAATAAAGCTGCTACAAACATCTGCATGCAGTTTTTTGTGTGTGTGTGGGCATACATTTTTTTTCTCTTTTTTGTGGTATGCGGGCCCCTCACTGTTGTGGCCTCTCCCGTTGTGGAGCACAGTCTCTGGATGCGCAGACTCAGCGGCCATGGCTCACGGGCCCAGCCACTCCATGGCATGTGGGATCTTCCCAGACCGGGACACGAACCCGTGTCCCCTGCATCGGCAGGCAGACTCTCAACCACTGCACCACCAGGGAAGCCCTGGGCATACATTTTTAACTCATTTTGGTAAATAACCAGGAGGGAGGGTGATTGCCAGATCATATGATAAAAGTATATTTGGATTTATAAGAAACTGCCACTGTATTCCAAAGTGGCCATACTATTTTGCATTCCAATTAGCAATAATTAAGAGTTCCTTGTTGGGGGGCACCTTCAAGATGGCAGAGGTGTAAGACGTGGAGATCACCTTCTACCGACAAATACATCTACATGTGGAACAACTCCTACAGAACACCTACTGAATGCTGGCAGAAGACCTCAGACTTCCCAAAAGGCAAGAAAATACCCATGTACCTGGGTAGGGCAAAAGAAAAAAGAAAAAACAGAGACAAAAAATAGGGATGGGACCTGCACCTCTGGGAGGGAGCTGTGAAGGAGGAAAAGTTTCCACACACTAGTTAGCCCCTGCACTGGTGGAGATGGAGTGTGGGCAGAGGGGAAGCTTCAGAGCCATGGAGGAGAGTGCAGCAACAGGGTTTCAGAGTGCAAAGGGGAGAGAGATTCCCAAACAGAGGATCGCCTCTGACCAGCACTCACCAGCCTGAGAGCCTTGTCTGCTCACCTGCTGGGGCTGGTGGGGGCTGGGAGCTGAGGCTCGGGCTTCAGAGGTCAGATCCCAGGGAGAGGACTGGGGTTGGCTGCGTGAACACAGCCTGAAGGGGGCTAGTGTACCACAGCTAGCTGGGAGGGAGTCCGGAAAAATGTCTGTACCTGCGGAAGAGCAAGACCATTGTTTCAGGGTGCACGAGGAGAGGGGATTCCTTCCCTGTCTGCCCACAAAAGGCAGAGCACTGCCTAAACAAGCTGCAGAGATGGGTGCAAGCCATGGTAATCAGCTTGGGCACCAGAGATGGGCATGAAATACTAATGCTGTTGCTGCAGCCACCAAGAATCCTGTGTGCAAGCACAGGTCAGTATCCATACCCCCTTGGGAGCCTGTGCAACATGCCACTGCCAGGGTCCTGTGATCCAGGGACAAATTCCCCGGGAGAACACACGGTGCGACTCAGGCTGTTGCAACATCACGCTGACCTCTGCCACTACAGGTTTGCCCTGCATGCCAATTATAACTACCATTCCCCTCCCTCCCCCTGGCGTGAGTGAGCCAGAGCCCCCTAATCAGCTGCTCCTTTAACCCCATCCTGTCTGGATGGGAACAGATGCCTGAGGGTGACCTACATGCACAGGTGGGGCCAAAACCAAAGCTGAACCCCAGGAACTGTGTGAACAAAGAAGAGAAAAGGAAATTTCTCCATGCAGCCTCAGGAGCAGTGGATTAAATCCCCACAATCAACTTGATTTATCCTCCATTTATGGAATACTTGAATGGACAATGAATCATCCCAAAATTGAGGTGGAGGACTTGGGAGCAACTGTAGACATGGGATCTGCTGTGTGCAACTGATTTGTTTCTGATTTTTATGTTAATCTTAGTATAGGTTTTAGCACTTGTTATCATTGGTGGATTTGTTCATTGGTTTGGTTGTTCTTTTTTTATTATTATTAAAAAATTTTTTTTCTTTCTTTTTTTCTCTATTTTCTCCTGAGCCATGTAGCAGACAGGGTCTTGGGGCTCTGGCCTGGTGTCAGGCCTGAGCCTCTGAGGTGGGAGAGCCAAGTTCAGGACAGTGGAACACCAGAGACCTTTTGGCCACATGTAATATCAATTGGCGAGAGCTCTCCCAGAGATCTCCATCTCAGTGCTAAGACCCAGCTCCACCCAACGGTCAGCAAAATCCAGTGATGGATGTCCCATGCAAATCAACTAGCAAGAGAGGAATACAACCCCACCAATTATCAGAGAGGCTGCCTAAAATCATAATAAGGCCACAGACACCCCAAAACACGTTACCAGATGCAGCCCAGCACAGTGGAAAGACAAGTTCCATCCCTACCAACCAGAACACAGGCAACAGTCCCCTCTACCAGGAAGCCTATGCAAGCCACTGAACTAACCCCACCCACTGGTGGCAGACACCAAAAACAATGGGAACTGTGAACCTGTAGGTTGCAAAAAGGAGACCCCAAACACAGTAAGTTAAACCAAGTGAGAAAACAGAAATATGCAGCAGATAAAGGAACAAGGTAAAAACCCACCAGACCAAACAAATGAAGAGGAAATAGGCAGTCTACCTGAAAAAGAATTCACAATAATGATAGTAAAGATGATCCAAAATCTTGGAAATAGATTGGAGAAAATTCAAGAAACGTTTAACAAGGAACGAGAAGAACTAAAGAGCAAACAAACAATGATGAACAACACAATAAATGAAATTAAAAATTCTCTATAAGGAATTGATAGCAGAATAACTGAGGCAAAAGAACGGGTAGGTGACCTGGAAGATAAAATAGTGGAAATAACTACAGCAGAGCAGAATAAAGAAAAAAAAATGAAAAGAATTGAGTACAGTCTCAGAGACCTCTGGGACAACATTAAACACATGAACGTTCGAATTATAGGGGTCCCAGAATAAGAGGAGAAAAAGAAAGGGTCTGAGAAAATATTTGAAGAGATTATAGTTGAAAACTTCCCAACATGGGAACAGAAATAATCAAGTCCAGCAAGTGCAGAGAGTCCCATACAGGATAAATCCAAGGAGAAATACACCAAGACACATATTAATCAAACTATCAAAAATTAAATACAAAAAATTATTAAAAGCAGCAAGGGAAAAGCAACAAATAAAATACAAGGGAATCCCCATAAGGTTAACAGCTTATCTTTCAGCAGAAACTCAGCAAGCCAGAAGGAAGTGGCATGAAATATTTAAAGTGTGGAAAGGGAAAAACTTAAACCAAGATTACTCTACCCAGCAAGGGTCCCATTCAGATTCCACAGAGAATTTAAAACCTTTACAGACAAGCAAAACATGAGAATTCAGCAGCATGAAACCAGCTTTACAAGAAATGCTAAGGAACTTCTCTAAGGAGGAAACACAAGAGAAGGAAAAGTCCTACAAAAACAAACCGAAAACAATTAAGAAAATGGTAATAGGAACATACATATCGATAATTAGCTTAAATGTAAATGGATTAATGCTCCAATCAAAAGACATAGACTGGCTGAATGGATACAAAAACAAGACCCATATATATGCTGTCTATAAGCGACCCACTTCAGACCTAGGGACACAAACAGACAAAGTGAGGGGGTTGAAAAATATATTCCATGCAAATGGAATTCAAAATAAAGCTGGAGTAGCAATTCTCATATCAGACAAAATAGACTTTAAACTAAAAACTATTACAAGAGACAAAGAAGTACACTACATAATGATCAACGGATCAATCCCAGAAGATGTAACAATTGTAAATATTGATGCACCCAACATAGGAATGCCTCAATACATAAGGCAAATGCTAAGAGCCATAAAAGGAGAAATCGACAGTAACACAGTAATAGTAGGGGACTTTAACACCGCACTTACACCAATTGACAGATCATCCAAATTGAAAATAAATAAGGAAACACAAGCTTTAAATGACATATTACACAAGATGAACTTAATTGATATTTATAGGACATTCCATCCAAAAACAACAGAGTACACTTTCTTCTCAAGTGCTCATGGAACATTTTTCAGGATACATCATATCTTGGGTCAGAAATCAAGTCTTGGTAAATGTAAGAAAATTGAAATGATAACAAGCATCTTTTCTGACCACAACGCTGTAAGACTGAATATCAATTACAGGAAAAAACAACCGTAATAAATATAAACACATGGAGGCTAAACAATATGCTACTAGATAACCAAGAGATCATTTTCACCACTATTATTCAACAGAGTTTTGGAAGTTTTAGCCACAGCAATCACAGATGAAACAAAAATAAAAGGAATCCAAATCTGAAAAGAAGTAAAGCTGTCCCTGTTTGCAGATGACATGCTACTATACATAGAGAATCCTAAAGATCCTACCAGAAAACTACTAGAGCTAATCAATGAATATAGTAAAGTAGCAGGATACAAAATTAATGCACAGAAATCTCTTGTATTCCTGTACACTAATGATTGAAAATCTGAAAGATAAATTAAGTAAACACTCCCATTTACCATTGCAACAAAAAGAATAAACTACCTAGGAATAAACCTACCTAAGGAGACAAAAACCTGTATGTGGAAAATTAAAAGACACTAATGAAAGAAATGAAAGACGGTACAAACAGATGGAGAGATATATCATGTTCTTGGATTGGAATAATCAACACTGTGAGATTGACTCTACTACCCAAAGCAATCTACAGATTCAGTGCAATCCCTATCAAACTACCAATGGCATTTTTCACAGACCTAGAACAAAAATTTTGACAGTTTGTATGGAAACACAAAAGACCCCGAATAGCCAAAGCAATCTTGAGAAAGAAAAATGGAGCTGGAGGAATCAGGCTACCTGACCTCAGACTACACTTGGAAGCTACAGTAATCAAGACAGTATGGTACTGGCACAAAACCAGAAATATAGATCAATGGAACAGGATAAAAAGCCCAGAGATAAACTCACGCACATATGGTCACCTTATCTTTGATAAAGGAGGCAAGAATATGCAATGTAGAAAAGACAGCCTCTTCAATAAATGCTTCTGGGAAAACTGGACAGCTACATGCAAAAGAATGAAATTAGAACTCAGTAACAGTGTATACAAAAAGAAACTCAAAATGGATTAAAGACCTGAAAGTAAGTCCAGATACTATAAAACTCTTAGAGGAAAATATAGGCAGAACACTCTGTGACATAAATCACAGCAAGTCCTTTTCGCTTAGAGAAATGGAAATAAAAACAAATGCGAGTTAATGAAACTTAAAACCTTTTGCACAGTAAAGGAAATCATAAACAAGACGAAAACACAACCCTCAGAGTGGCAGTAAATATTTGTAAATGAAGCAACTGACAAAGGATTCATCTCCAAAATATATAAGCAGCTCATGCAGCTCAATATGAAAAAAACAACCCAATCCAAAAATGGGAAGAAGACCTAAATAGACGTTTCTCCAAAGAGGATATACAGATTACCAACAAACACATGAAAGGATGCTCAACATCACTAATCATTAGAGACATGCAAATCAAAAGTATAATGAGATAGCATCTCACACCAGTCGGAATGGCCATCATTAAAAATCTACAAACAATACATGCTAGAGAGGGTGTGGAGAAAAGGGAATACTTTGCAGTCTCGGTGGGGGTGTAAATTGATACAGCCACTATGGAGAACAGTATGGAGGTTCCTTATACAACTAAAAATAGTATTACCATATGACCCAGCACTCCCACTAGTAGGCATATACCCTGAGCAAACCATAATTCAAAAAGAGACATGTACCACAGTGTTCAATGCAGCACTATTTACAATATGCAGGACATTGAAGCAATGTAAGTGTCCATCGATAGATGAATAGTTAAAAAAGATGTGGCACATATATACAATGGAATATTACTCAGCCATAAAAAGAAACAAAATTGGACTATTTGTAGTGAGGTGAATGGACCTAGAGTCTGTCATACAGAGTGAAGTAAGTCAGAACGAGAAAAACAAATATCGTATGGTAACACATATATATGGAATCTAAAAAAAAATGGTTCTGAAGAATCTAAGGGCAGGGCAGCAATAAAGATGCAGACATAAAGAATGGACTTGAGGACATTGGGAGTGGGAAGGGAAAGCTGGGATGTAGTGAGAGAGTAGCATTGACATATATACACTACCAGATGTAAAATAGATAGCTAGTGGGAAGTAGCTGCATTGCACAGGGAGATCAGCTCAGTGCTTTGTGACCACCTAGAGGGGTGGGATAGGGAGGCTGGGAGGGATACCCAAGAGGGAGGGGATATGGGGACATATGTATACATATAGCTGATTCACTTGGTTAAACAGCAGAAACTAACACACCATTGTAAAGCAATTATACTCCAATAAAGATGTTAGAAAAAAAGGGAAAAAAAGAAAAGGGAAAAAAATAGGGAAGAAAAAGTAGTGTCTTGTGTCCCATTTCTTCACCAGCATGTGGGCTTGTCAGTGTTTTTGGAGTTTAGACTTTTTAATGTGTGTGTAGTGGTGTCACATTATTGCTTTGATTTGCAATTCCCCAATGATACATATTATCAAGCATCTTTTCATAAACTTTTTGATATTTGTAGACCTTTATTTTAATAAATTTATTTATTTATTTATGGGTGTGTTGGGTCTTTGTTGTTGCACTTGGGCTTTCTCTAGTTGCAGCAAGTGGGGGCTACTCTTTATTGCGGTGTGTAGGCTTCTTATTGCGTTGGTTCCTCTTGTTTCAGAGCACAGACTCTAGGCACGCAGCTTCGGTAGTGTGGCACGTGGGCTCAGTCATTGTTGCTTGCGGAGTCTAGAGCGCAGGCTTAGTAGTTGTGGCGCACATTCTTAGTTGCTTCACGGCATGTGGGATCTCTCTGGACCTGGGCTTGAACCCGTGTCATGTATTGGCAGACAGATTCTTAATCACTGCATCACCAGGGAAGTCCCTGTAGACCATTTTTGTGTAGTGTCTGTTCAGATCTTTTTACAGTTATATTTATCTATTTTTAAAATTTTAACTATTTTTTAGAAGTTTTATTGGAGTATAGATAATTTACAATATTGTGTTAGTTTCAGGTGTACTGCAAAGTAAATCAGTTATACACATACATATATCCACTCTATTTTAGATTCTTTTCCCATATAGGCCAATACAGAGTATTGAGTAGGGTTCCCTCTGCTATATAGTAGGTCCTTATTAGTTATTTATTTTATACATAGCAGTGTGTATATGTCAATCCCTATTTCCCAATTTATCCCTCCCCTCCCCCTTTCCCCCTTGATAACCATAAGTTTGTTTCTGCATCTGTGACTCTTATTTCTGTTTTGTAAATACGTTTATTTGTACCATTTTTTTAAAGATTCTACATGTAAGTGATATCATATGATATTTGTCTTTCTGTGTCTGACTTACTTCACTCAGTATGATAATCTCTAAGTCCATCCATGTTGCTGGAAATGGCTTTATCTTGTTCTTTTTTTATGGCTGAGTAATGTTCCATTGTATGTGTATGTACCACATCTTCTTTATCCATTTCTCTGTCAATGGACATTTAGATTGCCTCCACGTCATGGCTCTTGTAAATAGTGCTGCAATGAACATTGAGGGTGCACTCATCCTTTCAGTTTATGGTTTTTCGCCAGATATATGCCCATGAGTGGGATTGCTGGGTCATATGGTAGGTCTTTATTTAGGTTTTTTAAGTTACTCCCATACTGTTCTCTGTAGTGGTTGTACCAATTTACATTCCCACCAACCATGTAGGAGGGTTCCCTTTTCTCCACACCCTCTCCAGCATTTAATGTTTGTTTTTGCCTATTTTAAAATTGAGTTGTTTGTTTTCTTATTATTGAGTTTTAAGGGTCCTCTGTATATTTTGGGTGGCTGTCCGTTATCAGTTAAGTGTTTTGTAAAGATTTTCTCCCAGTTTGTGGCTTGTCTTTTCATATTCCTAATAGTGTCCCTCACAGAGCAGATATTTTTGATTTTAATGAAGTCCAGTTATCGGTTGTTTCTTTCATAAATTATGTTTTTGCTGTTACATCTAAAAAGTCTTTGCCAAATCCTGGCTACTTAGATTTTCTTCTATGTTATCTTCTAGGTTTTTTATAGTTTTGTGTTTTACATTTATGTCTGTAATCCATTTTGAGTTAATTTTTGTGAAAGGTGTAAGGTCTGTTTCTAGATTTCTTTTTTTTTTTTTTGCATCTAGTTGTTTTTTGCATCTAGTTGTTACAGCACCATTTTTTGAAAAGACTGTCATTTCTTTACTGAATTTTACCTTGATCCTCTGTCAACGATCAGTTGACTATGTTTATGTGGGTTTATTTCTGGGTTATGTGTTCTATGCCATTGATCTATTTGTCTGTTCTTTTGCCACTGTCACACTGTCTTGATACTGTAGTTTGTAGTCAGTAAGTTGGGTACTGTCAGTCCTCTGGCTTTGTTCCCCTTCAATATTGCATTGGCTATTCTGGGACTTTTGCCTTTTCATATGAACTTTAGAATCACTTTGCATTAAATCTATAGATCAAGTTGGGAGAAGTGGAAAATGATAATATTGAGTCTTCCTATGCACATAGTGTCTCTTCATTTATTTAGGTCTTTGATTTCTTTCATTAGAATTTTATAATTTTACTGGTAAATCTTGTACATACTTTGTATATTTATGCCTAAATATTTCAGTTTTTGGATGCTAATGTAATGTTTTAAATTTCAAATTCAAATTGTAAACTGCTGGCATATATAAAAATGGTTAACTTTTATTAACTTTGTATTCTTCAATCTTGCTATAATTGCTTATTAGTTCGAGGAGATTTTTCTTCATTCTTTGGGTTTTTCTACATAGATAATAATGTCATCTGCATACAAAGATAGTTTTATTTCTTCCTTGCCGACCTGTATGCCTTTTATTTTCTTTTTTTTTTTGGTCTCATTCAACTAGGACTTCCAGTTGAAAAGTAGTGTTGAGAAGGGACATGCTTGCCTTGTTCTTGATCTTAGTGGGAAATGTTCTAGTTTCTCACCATTAAGTATTATGTTGACTGTAGGTTTTTGTAGATTTTCTTTATCAACTTGATATTCTCAACTTGCTGAGAGTTTTTTTTTTTGTTTGTTTTTTGTTTTTTTCTGATACACAGGCCTCTCACTGTTGTGGCTTCTCCCGTTGTGGAGCACAGGCTCCGGATGCGCAGGCTCAGCAGCCATGGCCCACGGGCACAGCCACTCCGTGGCATGTGGAATCCTCCCGGACCGGGGCACGAACCCATGTCCCCTGCATCGGCAGGCGGACTCTCAACTACTGCACCACCAGGAAAGCTCAGGATGGAATATTTTAAATTGGTGCTTTTTCATATTTTCTGGGACCATATACAGATAAATTGGAATTTTGCATTTCTATTTTGAGAGCACCCCTGAATGTACAGTCAGTGGTGAAAAAAGAGAAAATAATGCTACTGACTTCCTAGCCTCTATCTTCCCCCTCCTGTGACATATTTATGTGGTTGAAATCTGGTTAAGGGAACACGGAAAGAATCTCTGATAAATAAAGAAGTCAGTAAAATATAATATGTGGGCTAAGGGACATGAAAATACGGCAGAGGCAAGCTTACACCTAGGTAACACTTGGCATGTTAATGGCTCTTCTACCATTAAAATATGATTTGGTTATTCTTTGGTTCATAAAAGCTTTTTGGGTTGAAATTTAAATTTCTTTGTGTGGCATTCAAGACTGTTCACAAGTTTTCTTCTATTTATAATACTTCTCCAGTTTTATTTCCTGCTACTCCTCCTCATACCCCCTACTTGCCAACTGTTTTAAGTTCTCAGAATATTTCTAATTTTTTCCCCAGATTCATTGTCTCTTTATTTGCTATTTTATCCGCCTGTAATTTTGTCCTCCCTTCTCACCTGGGTGAATATCTATCTCTTTATCTTTGAAGTCACAGCCAAATATAAATCACTCTTTTGTGAAGTCTCTCCTGTGCCAAAACAGTTGCCCTCTTGTTTATCTTTGTAGCCCTATTACCTGTCACATTTCCTGACACAAAATAGATGCTGAGTAAATAAACATTTTGCATGAGGTATATTATTTTTCCCACTATAATAATAATATTAATATATGCTCACTAAGAAAATTTGAAAAATACACAGGAGTATAAATAAGAAAGCAACAATCATGGACAGTCTCAGTAAAAACCACTTTTTTTTACATTTTTTTTCCAGTCTTTTTCTCTATGCATATCATATATTTTGTAGACAGTTGGTGGTGATTATTTTGGTAAATGTTTAATAAACTGCTCCTTCTATTATTTCTTTTCAGTTTCATTATTCCCCTAATAGGTTTCTTGCTCTGGTCATGTTCATATAGGTACTTTCTTTCTTTCCTCTCTGTCTACCACTTTCACATTTGCTAGTTCCCTCCTCAAAACTTAATCAGATGCTCTTCTTTCTGCCAGCTATGCCCTCCACCTTCACTAGCCTTATTTTTCTTTAAAACCGGTTATAAAACCAACACTCAGAATAAGTTTTGCATGATTGAATCCATCTGCTTATCTACCTTGTTCTGATAGAGATTAAATTTGGATGTTTTAGCTGGAAAAAATTTTGGGGAAAATAGTTGTCCCTTGACATTTTAGGGACTCATGTGCCTGGCACATAGTAGATGCTCAGTGAATGTTAGTGCCCTCCCTAATCCTAGCCTCTTGTTCCTATTAAGGTCACACAGCTGGTAATTGGCAGCCTCAGGACTAGATTCCAGGTCTACTGATTCCCCGGCCAACATGTATTTCTTGACAGGTTACTCTGTTAAAGTGTTGTTTGGTTGTTTAAAATCTCTTTTGTCTCCAAAAGTCACGTGCCTTTTCCCTCGCCAAAATTCCTTGCAAAATTAGTATTCCCAAATCTTAGCTTGACTGGTCAACTGACCCAGTGTAGAATGGCTCCTTCCGTTGGAACTTCCTCAGGCACATCCAGAGAACTTTTTAGCAGTGCTAGTAATAGAGTTCATAACTTTGGACTCCTAGATTTTGAATTTAGGCCATGAGGGCCAGCTGGTTGCTCAGAGGAAGGTTCCTAATTTTCTCATAAGGAAATACACATTTGAATATGGAGGTGTTGAAGGTTTGATTATGGCAGTGTTAATTTAGTGTTCACAGAATCTGCAGCCCCCTCATTTACTGATAAAGGAAATGAGGTGCCCAGTTACTTAGCTATGAATGGCATAGACAGTACTAGGAGGTCAGGCCTCTTGCCATTTGTACTAAAAGACACTAGAGAATATGTCTAGGTAGGAGCCAGAGGGTAGGTAAAAGAGATGGGCTTTGGATATGTGTCCTTCCTCTGACATATTATAGCAACTATCATATTGAAAAATGTGAAGTGGTCCACAATTCTGCATT
Source organism: Lipotes vexillifer (assembly GCF_000442215.2). Taxonomy (NCBI): domain Eukaryota; kingdom Metazoa; phylum Chordata; class Mammalia; order Artiodactyla; family Lipotidae; genus Lipotes; species Lipotes vexillifer. The sequence continues at coordinate 3,036,332 of NW_006798085.1, forward strand.
TGCTTCTTATACTCTGGTCCTATCTTGTATATACATATGAGAAATTATTGCAAGGTAAAGAAATTAGATTGTTTTCCCAGAATAATTCTCTGGAGATAAATTGAGATTACATTGCCAGATTTTTATAATGAACACAATTTGGAGTATAATGTTTTGAGGGCTTTAGATTCCCCTTGTAAAAATAGTAACATTCTTAGCATACAGCACTTTGGGGAAAGCAGCTGGTGTTTGTGGAAAGAGATCTGGCCTGGTATTAGGTTTTAGAACTCATTAAGCCAGAGCTCACTGTGGACTTTTCATAAGGCCCTTCCTCTTTTCTGGGCCTTGGTTTTCAATTGTGTACAATCAGAGATTACATTAGTTACTCTCATGGGTCTTCCTGTGCTGATATTCTAGGTTCTAAGGGCATTTTTAGCATTCTGCTGAAGCAGCCACTTCTCCCAGCCACCTGCTGCATTCCAGGAAAGACCCCCATTCTCTCCTTATTGCCTAACTTGATTGTTTCATGTTACAGACTATTGGACATGTTGTGCTTGTCATTTCTACAGATCCCTTTGTTTTCTCTTGAATTTCACAGTTGTTTCTTTGCTTGTTCATTTCTCTTAGGACTCTATTGTTCTACTAATAGTCGTTTGTCTTCTTGGTCACCTCTCTCTTCAGCTCATCAGTTCTGAGAACTATGCCTTTCATTCAGTGCTCAGGGTACTCCACTCCTTTTTCATTTTAGCTGGGATGGCTCCAGATATAACAGTATGTGTGTTTCAAGGTCATGCAGTTTGCACCTCTGCTGATAATAGTCTCTGTGGTTTCTTTAAAAGGGATATTTACTTATTTACTATTAAAATACTAGTAATAACAGTGAAAACTATTTTTACCCATAAAATTAGCTTTTTAAATTTTTTGTGTTCTTATCTAATTTTACTCATATGTGTTTTATTATTTGTTTTTGAATGTTTTTTCTTCCCCAAATAAGGTAATGTAGCTACATAAAAATTCTTGGAATTAAGAAGAGGAAAAGAAATCACCTCAGAATGCCACCACTCTAATTTAAACACTCTTAATACTATATGGTATACCAAAAAAATAAAAAAAAACAATTAGATTAAAAAATGCGCAGAGGATCTGAAATAGACATTTTTCCAAAGAAGACATACAAATGGCCAATAGGTACATGAAAAGATGCACAACATCATTAATCATCAGAGAAATGCAATACAAAATCACAATGAGATATCACCTCATGCCTCATAGAATAACCTTCATAAAAAAGAAGAGATAAATGCTACTGAGGGTGTGGAAAAAAGGGAACCCTTGTGTGCTGTTGGTGGGAATATAAGTTGGTGCAGCCACTATGCAAAACATTATGGATGCTCCTGAAAAATGAAAAGTAGGGCTTGCCTGGTGGCGCAGTGGTTGAGAGTCCGCCTGCCGATGCAGGGGACACGGGTTCATGCCCCGGTCCAGGAAGATCCCACATGCTGTGGAGCGGCTGGGCCCGTGAACCATGGCCACTGAGCCTGCGCATCCAAAGCCTGTGCTCCACAACGGGAGAGGCCACAACAGTGAGAGGCCC
>NW_006798085.1:3038066-3124242 GCF_000442215.2 Lipotes vexillifer
AAAAAAAAAAAAAAAAAAAAAAAAAGTAGAACTGCCATAGGATCTGGAAATCCCACGTCTGAGTATTTATCCAAAGAAAACTAAATCACTATCTCAAAGCGATAGCTACACCCTCCTGTTCATAGCAGCATTATTTACAATAGCAAAGACATGGAAGCAACCTAAGTATTCATTGGTGGAAGAATGGATAAAGAAGTTGGGGTGTGTGTGTGTGTGTGTGTGTGTATACACACACACACACACACACACACACAATAGAATATTATTCAGCCATAAAAAAGAAGAAAATTCTGATAGAGATTGGCCAAAATGGTAGAGTAGAAAGACACTGAGCTCACCTCCTCTCATGGGCGCACCAAAATCACAACTATCTTCAGGACAATCATTGATGACAAAGACCAAAAGCTACCAAAAAAGATCTTCTACAACTAAAGACATGAAGAAGGAAACACAGTGAGACAGGTAGGAGGGGCAGACTCATGAAACAGTTAAGTGCCATACACCTGGGCAGGTGACCCACAAACTGTAGAATAATTACATTGCAGAGGTTCTTCCAAAGGAGTGAAATGTCTGAGCACCATGTTAGCCTCTGTAGCCCAGGGGACCAGCACTGAAAATATGAGCCCCCAGAGCATCTGGATTTGAAGGCCAGCAGGACTTACTTTTGGGAGTCCCAGAAGGTTGAGGGAAATAGAGATTTCACTCTTAAAGGGTGCACACAAAATTTCATACACTCCGTGACCCAGGGCAGAAGCAGTAATTTTAGAGGAGACTGGTCCAGACCTACCTGCTGATCTTGGAGAATCTCCTGGAGAGGCAGGAGGCAAGCTCACCTTGGAAACAGACACTGGTGGCAGCCATTACTGGGAGCTCCTTCTACCATGTGGACACCAGTGCTACATGCACAATTGTGGAATCCTCCCTCTAACTCATTAGTGCCAAGACCTAGCCCCATGCAACAGCATGTAGGCACGAGTGCTGGGATGCCTCAGGCCAAGAAAGTAAATGGCCAGGGACACAGCTCCACCCATCAGCAGACAGGCTGTCTTAAGACCCTCTGAGCCCACAGCCACCTATGGACTCAGTCCTGCCCATCAGAGGATTCAGGACCCAGCTCCATCCACCAGTGAGCAGGCGCAAGTCCCAGGATCCCCTGGGCCCTGACCCTGCCCTCCAGGGAGCCTGCTCAAGCCTCTGGACCAGCATCACCCACAAGAGAGCAGACACAAGACTGAAGAAAACCACAATCCTGCAGCCTGCCTGTCAGCAGGGCAGACCCTGCCCTGGGGCCAGCTGGGTCCTGGTCCTGCCCATTAGTAGGCCAACACAAACTTCAGGACACACTGGACCCTGTACCCCACTGTGTTGGCAGTCAGCCCCCCACAGCAACGATCCAGCTCTTGGACCCCTGGATTCTGCAACCAGACTCCAGGACCCAGCTCTGCTGCCAGTAGACCAGTACTAAACCCAAGACATGGCTTCACCCACCAGTGGGCAGGCAACAGCCTTGGAGTCTTTGGGATCTTGAGTCTGCTCACGCGTGAGGCAGCATAAGCCCTGGGGCCCCCTGGGGTTTGGCAATCACCTGCTTCGTGACCTGGTCCCATCCACCAGTGGCTGGCAGCCTCCGCACAAGGCAGGGACTGGCAAACAACTGGACTGGGGGGCAAACAACTGGACCAGGGTCCAAACAAGCCTACCAGACTGCCCACATAGCCTGCCACAAGAGAAGGATACATGCAGCCCTCATAGGGGGAACCCCTACAGCATATAGCTCAGATGACGAGTGGAGAATGTGCTGCTGGGACATATAGGATGTCTCCTACAAAAGGCCACTTCTCCAATGTGGATAATGTAATCAAACTACCAGATACATAAAAATAAAAAAAGCACATTTGGCAAAATGAGGTGACAGAGAAATATGTTAAAAGGAAGGAACAAGTTAAAACCCCAGAAGAAGAACTGAGTGAAGTGGAGCTGGGCAATCTAACTGAGAAGGAGTTCAGGATAGTTATCATAAACATGATCAAAGAACTTGGGAGAAGAATGTATGCACAGAGCAAGAAGTTAGAAGTTTTCAACAGAGTTATAAAATATTAAAGAACGATGAAACACAGATGAAGAATACAATAACTGAAATGAAAAATACACTTGAAGTAATCACCAGTAGACTAAATGGTACAGAGGAATGGATCAGTGAGCTAGAAGACAGAGTAATGGAAATCGCTGATGCTGAACAGAAAAAAGGAAAAAGAATGAAAAGAATTGAGGACAGTTTATGACCTCTTTGACAATATCAGGACTTATTTATATAAATAACAGTAATCCAATAGCAACATTTTATAACTATAAATGGAGTAGAGCCTTTAAAATTGTGAATCACTATGTTATATACCTGTAAATTATATAATACTGTACATCAGCTATATCTCAATAAAATTAAAAAAAGAAGGAATTACTGCCACTTGCAACAACATGGATGGATCTTGAGGCCATCGTGCTTAATGAAATAAGTCAGACAGAGAAAGACAAATGCTCTATGATCTTGCTTACGTATGGAATCTAAAAACCTGAACTCATCGGAATAGAGAATAGATTTGTGGTTGCCAGAGGTGGGGGTGAGGAGTGGGGAAATTGATGAAGATGGTTAAAAGGTACAGACAAATATATGGTGTGTTTCATTCCAGTTTTTTTAAAAAAATTATGTAGTCATTGTAGAAATAAAATTTTGAGATTTTTTCATGAATTTCACATTTAAAAAATATATTTATTTTATTTATTTATTTTTGGCTGTGTTGGGTCTTTGTTGCTGCGCACAGGCTTTCTCTAGGTGCAGCAAGCAGGGGCTACTCTTTGTTGCAGTGCATAGGCTTCTCAATGAGGTGGCTCCTCATTACTGAGCATGGTCTCTAGGGGCACAGGCTCAGTAGTTGTGGCTCATGGGCTCTAGAGCGCAGGCTCAGTAGTTGTGGCACTCGGACTTACTTGCTCCACGGCATGTGGGATCTTCCTGGACCAGGGCTCGAACCCATGTCCCCTGCATTGGCAGGTGGATTCTTAACTACTGTGCCACGAGGGAAGCCCCATGAATTTCACATTTTTAAGTAGCTGCAGATTTATAGAATAATTGCAAAAATCATACAAAGAATTCCTGTATAAACTTCTTATTCTTTACCTAGGTTCTTCAAGTGGTGACATTTCCCACACTTGTTAAAAATCATTCTTTCTTTCTTTTCTGAAATATTTGAGAGAAATTGCAAACGTATTATGCCTCTTTACCTCTAAATACTTCAGTGTGCGTGTCCTAAAACAATGAAATTTTCCTATGTAACCACAGTATAATTATCAAAATCAGGAAATTATCATTGATACTATTATCTAATATACAGATTTTATTCGAGTTTCCCAATCTTGAGTTATTTAAAACAACTTATTCTCATTTTGAAAACCCATCTCTGCTGAGATTATTTCTGAATTAAACTGTGTTTTTGGACATTTAGATTGCTTTTCATTTTTTTTAGATGTTTGATAAACACTTTATTGAATAAAAAACATAAAATATGAGTATCATCTCTTCTGGAAACCTTGGGGATGCCAGATCACCCAAAACATTAAGCCCCTAATAAATGACTTTCTAATGGAGGGATTTAAGACACCATGATGGGAAAAGAGTTGTATTTCAGTGCCAGGAGGATTCCTGGCAGCTGCTATTTTTATTCCACTTAAGCCACACTTGTTCACTGCCCAGCTGCTGGCAAAGAACAGCTACTTCAGTCCATTCTGTCCAGAACCCTTCAATTCCATACATGTTTATTGAGTGCCACCTCCATGTAGACAATGCAGGGAAGGGTAAACTTTACATGGTTATCTCTGTAGGGTTAAATTCTTAGCCGGGCATTCAAGACCCTTTATAATTTGGGCACAATCTAAGCTTCTCTCCTGCCAGCTCTCCTTTTATTCCACATCCAGACACCGCCCACCACATCAAGCAATGGAACCCATTTTACAGATACGCTGTGCAGTTTCACAGTTCAGTGTTACCCCTTGCCACCTGTGGGCCACTTACTTGATCTTTGGTGCCTACTGCAAATGCCAGTTCATCAGTTCATCCATTCATCCATTTATTTGCTATTTAATAAACATTTCCTGAGCAAGTCATGTGTTGAATGTTAGGGTCACTGAGAGGATCCAGAAAGGAACACTGTCCTGGAGATATTAGCAGTCTGGGAGAGGAGGAGGATGTGTCCACATAGATTGCATTGCACGGTACCAAGTGCTCAAAAGCCGTGAGGTGGGGCCATAGATCCAGCCCATAGGGTCAGGGATGGCGTGTTGGACAAGACTTACTTTGGATGAAAGGACCTGCCAGAAGGCTTTCTCTGGCCACCCTGGCTGAAACAGGTGCCCACCTCACTTTCTCTTCATTGCCAGCCTTTATCTTTATTTTTTTACATATTTATTGGAGTATAATTGCTTTACAATGGTGTGTTAGTTTCTGCTTTATAACAAAATGAATCAGTTATACATATACATATGTTCCCAAATCTCTTCCCTCTTGCATCTCCCTCCCTCCCACCCTCCCCATCTCACCCCTCTAGGTGGTCAGAAAGCACCCAGTTGATCACCCTGTGCTATGCGGCTGCTTCCCACTAGCTATCTACCTTACGTTTGGGAGTGTATATATGTCCCTGCCACTCTCTTACTTTGACCCAGCTTACCCTTCCCCCTCCCCATATCCTCAAGTCCATTCTATAGTAGGTCTGTGTCTTTATTCCCATCTTACCCCTAGTTTCTTCATGAACTTTTTTTTCTTAGATTCCATATATATATATGTGTGTTAACATACGGTATTTGTCTTTCGCTTTCTGACTTACTTCACTCTGTATCACAGACTCTAGGTCCATCCACCTCACTACAAATAACTCAATTTCATTTCTTTTTATGGATGAATAATATTCCATTGTATATATGTGCTACATCTTCTTTATCCATTCATTTGATGATGGACATTTAGGTTGCTTCCATCTCCTGGCTATTGTAAATAGAGCTGCAATGAATATTTTGGTACATGACTCTTTTTGAATTATGGTTTTCTCAGGGTATATGCCCAGTAGTGGGATTGTTGGGTCATATGGTAGTTCTATTTGTAGTTTTTTTAAGGAACCTCCATAGTGCTCTCCATAGTGGCTGTACAAATTGACATTCCCACCAGCAGTGCAAGAGTGTTCCCTTTTATCCACACCCTCTCCGGCATTTACTGTTTCTAGATTTTATGATGATGGCCATTCTGACCAGTGTGAGATGATATTTCATTATAGTTTTGATTTGCATTTCCCTAATGATTAATGATGTTGAGCATTCTTTCATGTGTTTGTTGGAAATCTGTATATCTTCTTTGGAGAAATGTCTATTTAGATCTTCTGCCCATTTTTGGATTGGGTTGTTTGTTTTTTTGTTATTGAGCTGTATGAGCTGCTTATAAATTTTGGAGATTAATCCTTTGTCAGTTTCATCATTTGCAAATATTTTCTGCCATTCTGAGGATTGTCTTTTGGTCTTGTTTATGGTTTCCTTTGCTGTGCAAAAGCTTTGAAGTTTCATTAGGTCCCATTTGTTTATTTTTGTTTTTATTTCCATTTCTCTAGGAGGTGGGTCAAAAAGGATCTTGCTGTGATTTATATCACAGAGTGTTCTGCCTATGTTTTCCTCTAAGAGTATGATAGTTTCTGGCCTTACATTTAGGTCTTTAATCCATTTTGAGCTTTTTTGTGTGTTTGGTGTTAGGGAGTGTTCTAATCTCATACTTTTACATGTACCTGTCCAGTTTTCCCAGCACCACTTATTGAAGAGGCTGTCCTTTCTCCACTGTACATTCCTGCCTCCTTTATCAAAGATAAGGTGACCATATGTGTGTGTGTTTATCTCTGAGCTTTCTATCCTGTTCCATTGATCTATCTTTCTGTTTTTGTGCCAGTACCAAACTGTCTTGATTACTGTAGCTTTGTAATATAGTCTGAAGTCAGGGAGCCTAATTCCTCCAGCTCCGTTTTTCGTTCTCAAGATTGCTTTGGCTATTCGAGGTCTTTTGTGTTTCCATACAAATTGTGAAATTTTTTGTTCTAATTCTGTGAAAAATGCCACTAGTAGTTTGATAGGGATTGCGTTGAATCTGTAGATTGCTTTGGGTAGTAGAGTCATTTTCACAATGTTGATTCTTCCAATCCAAGAACATGGTATATCTCTCCATCTGTTTGTATCATCTTTAATTTCTTTCATCAGTGTCTTATAATTTTCTGCATACAGATCTTTTGTCTCCTTAGGTAGGTTTATTCCTAGATATTTTATTCTTTTTGTTGCAATGGTAAATGGGAGTGTTTTCTTGATTTCACTTTCAGATTTTTCATCATTACTGTATAGGAATGCCAGAGATTTCTGTGCATTAATTTTATACCCTGCTACTTTACCAAATTCATTGGTTAGCTCTAGTCGTTTTCTGGTAGCATCTTTAGGATTCTCTATGTATAGTATCATGTCATCTGCAAACAGTGACAGCTTGACTTCTTGTTGTCCAATTTGTATTCCTTTTATTTCCTTTTCTCCTCTGATTGCTGTGGCTAGAACTTCCAAAACTATGTTGAATAAGAGTGGTGAGAGTGGGCAAAATTGTCTTATTCCTGATCTTAGTGGAAATGCTTTCAGTTTTTCACATTTGAGGACAATATTGGCTGTAGGGTTGTCATATATGGCCTTTATTATGTTGAGGAAAGTTCCCTCTGTGCCTACTTTCTGCAGGGTTTTTATCATAAATGGGTGTTAAATATTGTCAAAAGCTTTCTCTGCATCTATTGAGATGACCATATGGTTTTTCTCCTTCAATTTGTTAATATGGTGTATCACGTTGATTGATTTGCGTATATCAAAGAATCCTTGCATTCCTGGAATAAACCCCACTTGATCATGGTGTATGATGCATTTGACGTGCTGTTGGATTCTGTTTGCTAGTATTTTGTTGAGGATTTTTGCATCATATTCATCAGTGATATTGGCCTATAGTTTTCTTTCTATGTGACATCCTTTTCTGGTTTTGGTATCGGGGTGATGGTGGCCTCGTAGAATGAATTTCGGAGTGTTATTCCTTCTGCTATATTTTGGAAGATTTTGAGAAGTATATGTGTTAACTCTTCTCTAAATGCTTGATAGAATTCACCTGTGAAGCTAGCTGCTCCTGGACTTTTGTTTGTTGGAAAATTTTTAATCACAGTTTCAATTTTAGTGCTTGTGATTTGTCTGTTCATAGTTTTTGTTTCTTCCTGATTCAGTCTTGGCAGGTTGTGTGTTTCTAAGAATTTGTCCATTTCTTCCAGGTTGTCCATTTTAGTGGCACAGAGTTGTTTGTAGTAATCGCTCATGATCTTTTCTATTTCTGCAGTGCCAGTTGTTACTTCTCCATTTTCATTTCTAATTCTATTGATTTGAGTCTTCTCCCTTATTTTCTTGATGAGCCTGGCTAATGCTTTATCAATTTTGTTTATCTTCTCAAAGAACCAGCTTTTAGTTTTATTGATCTTTGCTATCCTTTCCTTCATTTGTTTTTCATTTATTTCTTATCTGATTTTTATGATTTCTTTCCTTCTTCTACCTTTGGGGTTTTTTTGTTCTTCTTTCTCTAATTGATTTAGGTGCAAGTTTAGGTTGTTTATTCGAGAGGTTTCCTGTTTCTTAAGGTAGGATTGTATTGGTATAAACTTCCCTCATAGAACTGCTTTTGCTGCATCCCATAGGCTTTGGGTCATCATGTCTCCATTGTCATTTGTTTGTCGGTATTTTTTTATTTCCTCTTTATTTCTTCAGTGATCACTTCATTATTAAGTAGTGTATTGTTTAGCCTCCATGTGTTTGTAATTTTTACAGATTTTTCCTGCAGTTGATATCTAGTCCCATAACGTTGTGGTCAGAAAAGTCACTTGATACAATTTCAGTATTCTTAAATTTACCAAGGCTTGATTTGTGACCCATGATATGATCTATTCTGGAGCATGTTCCATGAGCACTTGAGAAAAATGTGTATTCTGTTGTTTTTGGATGGAATGTCCTATAAATAGCAATTAAGTCCATCTTGTTTAATGTATCATGTAAAGCTTGTGTTTCCTTATTTATTTTCATTTTGGATGATCTGTCCATTGGTGAACGTGGGGTTTTAAAGTCCCCTACTATGAATGTGTTACTGTCGATTTCCCCTTTTATGGCTGTTAGTATTTTCCTTATGTATTGAGGTGCTTCTATGTTGGGTACATAAGTATTTACAACTGTTATATCTTCTTCCTGGATCGATCCTTTGATCATTATGTAGTGTCCATCTTCTTCTGTTGTAATAGTCTTTATTTTAAAATCTGTTTTGTCTGACATGAGAATTGCTATTTCAGCTTTCATTTGGTTTCCTTTTGCATGGAATATCTTTTTCCATCTCCTAATTTTCAATCTGTATGTGTCCCTAGGTCTGAAGTAGGTCTCTTGTAGACAGCATATATATGGGTCTTGTTTTTGTATCCATTCAGCCAGTCTTTTGGTGGGAGCATTTAGTCCATTTACCTTTAAGGTAATTATTGATATGTATGTTCCTATTCCCATTTTCTTAATTGTTTTGGTTTTGTTTTTGGAGGATTTTTCCTTCTCTTGTGTTTCTTGTCTAGAGAAGTTCCCTTAGCATTTGTTGTAAAGCTGGTTTGGTAGTGCTGTACTCTTTCAGCTTTTGCTTGTTGGTAAAGGTTTTAATTTCCCCATCAAATCTGAGTGAGATACTTGCTGGATAGAGTTATCTTGGTTGCAGCTTTTTTTCTTTCATCACTTTAAATATGTCCTGCCAGTCCCTTCTGGCTTGTCAAGTTTCTGCTGAAAGATCAGCTCTTAACGTTATGGGGATTCCCTTGTGTTTTATTTGTTGTTTTTCCCTTGCTGCTTTTAATATGTTTTGTTTGTATTTAATTTTTGACAGTTTGATTAATATGTGTCTTGGCGTGTTTCTCCTTGGATTTATCCTGTATGGGACTCTCTGTGCTTCTTGGAGTTGATTAACTATTTCTTTTTCCATATTAGGGAAACTTTCAACTATAATCTCTGTAAATATTTTCTCAGTCCCTTTCTTTTCCTCTTCTTCTTCTGGGAGCCCTGTAATTCGAATGTTGGTGCATTTATTGTTGTCTCAGAGGTTTCTGAGACAGTCCTCAGCTCTTTTCATTCTTTTTTCTTTATTCTGCTTTGTAGTAGTTATTTCCACTATTTTTGTCTTCCAGTTCACTTATCCATTCTTTTGCGTCAGTTATTCTGCTATTGATCCCATCTGGAGTATTTTTATTTTCATTTATTGTGTTGTTCATCATTGCTTGTTTCATCTTTAGTTCTTCTAGGTCCTTGTTAAATGTTTCTTGCATTTTCTCTATTGTATTTCCAAGATTTTGCATCATCCTTACTATCATTATTCTGAATTTTTTTTCCTGTAGACTGCCTATTTCCTCTTCATTTGTTAGGTCTGGTGAGTGTTTATCTTGCTCCTTCATCTGTTGTGTGTTTTTCTGTCTTCTCATTTTGTTTATCTTACTGTGTTTGCAGTCTCCTTTTCCCGGGCTGCAGGTTTATAGTTCCCGTTGTTTTTGGTGTGTGTCCCAGTGGCTAAAGTTGGTTCAGTGGCTTGTGTAGGCTTCCTGGTGGAGGGGACTAGTGCCTGTTTTCTGGTGGATGAGGCTAGATCTTGTCTCTCTGGTGGGCAGGTCCACGTCTGGTGGTGTGTTTTGGGGTGTCTGTGGGCTTATTATGATTTTAGGCAGCCTCTCTGCAATTGGGTGGGTTTGTGTTCCTGTCTTTCTAGTTGTTTGGCATAGGGTGTCCAGCACTGTAGGTTGCTGGTTGTTGAGTGAAGCTGGGTTTTGGTGTTGAGATGGAGATCTCTGAGAGATTTTCGCTATTTGATATTATGTGGAGCTGGGAGGTCTCTTGTGGACCAGTGTCCTGAAGTTGGCTCTCCCACCTCAGAGGCACAGCACTGACTCCTGGCTGCAGCACCAAGAGCCTTTAATCCACATGGCTCAGAATAAGATGGAGAAAAAGTAGAAAGAAAGAAAGAGGATAAAATAAAATGAAGTAAGATAAAATAAACCAAAGTTATTAAAATAATAAATAAAAATTATTAAGAAGAAACCTTTTTTTTTAAGTTAAAAAATAAGTGGATGGACAGAAACCGTAGACAAATGGTGAAATCAAATCGTGAAAGTAAAGCTGTACAGACCAAGTCTCACACAGAAGCATACACATACACACTCACAAAATGAGGATAATGGGAAAAAATAATAAATCTTGCTCTCAAAATCCACCACTTCATTTTTGGATGATTCGTTGTCTATTCATGTATTCCACAGATGCAGGGTACATTAAGTTGATTTGGAGATTTAATCCACTGCTCCTGAGGTTGCTGGGAAAGATTTCCCTTTCTTTTCTTCGTTCACACAGATCCCAGGGCTTAGCTTTGGATTTGGCCCTGCCTCTGCATGTAGGTTACCAGAGCGTGTCTGTTCTTGGCTCAGACAGGACAGGCTTAAAGGAGCGGCTGATTCAGCGGCTGTGGCTCACTCAGGCCGGGGGAGGGAGTGGAATGGATGTGGGGCAACCCTGCAGCGGCAGAGGCCGGCGTGATGTTGCACCAACCTGAGGCGCGCCGTGTGTTCTCCCGGGGATATTGTTCCCGGGTTCCGGGACAGTTGCAGTGGCGGGCTGTACCGGCTACCAGGAGGGGCGGTGTGGTTAGTGACCTGTGCTTGCACACAGGGTTCTTGGTGGCGGCAGCAGCAGCCTTAGCGTCTCATGCCCGTCTCTGGGGTCTGCGCTATTAGCTGCGGCTCGTGCCTGTCTCTGGAGCTCCTTTAGGCAGCACTCTTAATCCTTCTCCTTGCATACTAGGAAACAAAGAGGTAAGAAAAAGTCTTTTGCCTCTTCAGCAGGTCCAGACTTTTCCCTGGACTCCCTCCTGGCTAGTCGTGGTGCACTAACCCCTTCAGGCTGTGCTCACGCCTCCAGTCCTCTCCCTGGGATCTGACCTCCGAATTCGGAGCCTCAGCTCCCAGCCCCACCTGCCCCGGTGAGTGAGCAGAGAAGCCTCTCAGGCTGGTGAGTGCCAGTCAGCACTGATCCTCTGTGCGGGAATCTCTCCCCTTTGCCCTCCGCACCCCTGTGGCTGTGCTTCCTCCGTAGCACCAAAGCTTCCCCTTCTGCCACTCGCAGTCTCCACCCCAGAAGGGGCTCCTACTATATGGAAACCTTTCCTCCTTCACAGCTCCCTACCACTCGTGCAGGTCACATCCCTATTCTTTTGTGTCTGTTTATACTTTTTTCTTTTGTCCTACCTAAGTACGTGGGGAGTTTCTTGCCTTTTGGGAGGTCTGAAGTCTTCTGCCAGCGTTCTGTAGGAGTTGTTCCACGTGTAGATGTATTTCTGATATATCTGTGCGGACGAAGTTGATATACGCATCTTACTCTTCCGCCATCTTCCCTGAGACCTGCTTTTCATTTTTCACTTTGCTATTATGAGTAATGCTGTGATCAATTTTTAATATATAGATTTATAATCTCCTTTCAAAATATTTACTTAAGTTTAAAAGTGCCACTGAGTTTTATTGGGCGAAAGGATATAGACATTTTGGATGTATTTGCTAAGCAGAACTTCACTGTCTTGAGAGGAAATTTGCCTAGTGGTTGGATGCAGGAGTGTTGTAGTGTAATATACCAGGGTTAGAGTCCTGGCTGTACCACTTACTAGCTCTGGGGCCCATGTCAAATGTTTCCCTTTTCTTAGCCCTACTTTCTAAATATTGATATATATTTCATGAATGAACGTCATAGGTTATGATAATTCATGGTAGCAGCGTTGATCTGAGTATATATGTATTTTCCTGCAGTCTTGTAAGCATTGGATTTCTTTGTTAAAGGCAAACTGGACCTGTCACTCCCATGAGGAAACTTGTACAAGCCTATTAGGTAGCCTCATCCACCAGAGGGTAGACAGCAGAAGCAAGAAGAACTACAGTCCTGAAGCCTATGGAGCAAAAATTACATTCACAGAAAGACAGACAAGATGAAAAGGCAGAGGGCTATGTACCAGATGAAGGAATAAGATAAAAACCCCAGAAAAACAACAAAATGAAGTGGAGATAGTAAACTGTCCAGAAAAAGAATTCCAAGTAATGATAATGGATATGATCCAGGACCTCGGAAAAAGAAAGGGGGCAAAGACTGAGAAGATGCAAGAAATATTTAACAAAGATCTAGAAGAATTAAAGAATAAACAAAAAGAGATGAACAATACAATAATTGAACTGAAAAATACACTAGAAGGAATCAACAGCAGAATAACTGAGGCAGAAGAACGGATAAGTGACCTGGAAGACAGAATGGTGGAATTCACTGCTGTGGAACAGAATAAAGAAAGAAGAATGCAAAGACATGAAGAAAGCCTAAGAGACCTCTGGGACAACATTAAATGCAATAACATTCGCATTATAGGGGTCCCAGAAGGAGAAGAGAGAGAGAAAGGACCTGAGAAAATATTTGAAGAGATTATAGTCAAAAAATTTCCCTAACATGGGAAAGGAAATAGGCACCCAAGTCCAGGAAGCCCAGAGCATCCCATACATGATAAACCCAAGGAGAAACATGCAGAGACACATAGTAATCAAATTGGCAAAAATTAAAGACAAAGAAAATTTACTGAAAACAGCAAGGGAAAAAGGACAAATAACATACAAGGGAATTCCCATAAGGTTACAGCTTATTTCTCAGCAGAAACTCTACAAGACAGAAGGGAGTGCCATGATATACTTAAAATGATGAAAGGGAAGAAACTATAACCAAGGTTACTCTACCCAACAAGGATGTCACTCAGATTCAATGGAGAAATCAAAAACGTTACAGACAAGCAAAAGCTAAGAGAATTCAGCACCAACAGATCAGCTCTACAACAAATGCTAAAGGAATTTCTCTAGGTGGGAAACACAAGAGAAGAAAAGGGCCTATAAAAACAAACCCAAAGCAATTAGCAAAATGGTAATAGGAACACGCATATTGATAATTACCTTAAACATGAATGGATTAAATGTCCAACCAAAAGACACAGGATTGCTGAGTGGATACAAAAACAAGACCCATATATATGCTAAAAGTGACCCACTTCACACCTAGGGACACATTTAGACTGAAAGAAATACCATGCAAATGGAAATCAAAAGAAAGCTGGAGTAGCTATATTCATATCAGATAAAAGAGACTTTAAACTAAAGAATGTTACAAGAGACAAAGAAGGACACTATATAATGATCAAGGGATCAATCCAAGAGGAAGATATAACAATTATAAATATATATGCACCCAATATATGAGTACCTCAATATATAAGGCAAGTGCTAACAGCTCTAAAAGAGGAAATCGACAGTAACACAATAATAGCGGGGGACTTTAACACCTCACGTACACCAATGGACAGATCATCGAAACAGAAAATTAATAAGGAAACACAAGCTTTAAATGACACAACAGACCAGATAGATTTAATTGATATTTATAGGACATTCCATTCAGAAACAGCAGATTACACTTTCTTCTCAAGTGTGCAGGGAACGTTCTCCAGGATAGATCATGTCTTGGGTTGCAAATCAAGCCTCAGTAAATATAAGAAAATTGAAATCATATCAAGCATCTTTTCTGACCACAAAACTATGAGATTAGAAATGAATTACAGGGAAAAAAACGTAAAAAACACAAACACATGGAGGCTAAACAATATGTTACTAAATAACCAAGTGATCACTGAAGAAATCAAAGAGGAAATCAAAAAATACCTAGGGACAAATGACAATGAAAACACGATGATCCAAAACCTATGGGATGCAGCAAAAGCAGTTCTAAGAGGGAAGTTTATAGCTATACAAGCCTACCTTAAAAAACAAGAAGAGTCTCAAATAAACAATTTAACCTTACACCTAAAGGAACTAGAGACAGAAGAACAAACAAAACCCAAAGTTAGCAGAAGGAAAGAAATAATAAAGATCAGAGCAGAAATAAATGAAATAGAAACAAAGAAAACAAGAGCAAAGATCAATAAAACTAAAAGATGGTTCTTTGAGAAGATAAACAAGACTGATAAACCATTAGCCAGACTCATCAAGGAAAAGAGGGAAAGGACTCAAATTAATAAAATTAGAAATGAAAAAGGAGAAGTTACAACAGACACCACAGAAATACAAAGCATCCTGAGACTACTATAAACACCTCTATGCCAATAAAATGGACAACCTGGAAGAAGTGGACAAATTCTTAGAAAGGTATAACCTTCCAAGACTGAACCAGGAAGAAGCAGAATATATGAATGGACCAATATCAAGTAATGAAATTGAAACTGTGATTTAAAAGCTTCCAACAAACAAAAGTCCAATACCAGATTGCTTCACAGGGGAATTCTATCAAACATTTGGAGAAGAGCTAACACCCATCCTTCTCAAACTCTTCCAAAAATTTGCATAGGAAGGAATACTCCCAAACTCATTCTATGAGGCCACCATCACACTGATACCAAAACCAGACAAAGATACAACAAAAAAAGAAAATTACAGATCAATAGCACTGATGAATATAGATGCAAAAATCCTCAACAAAATACTAGCAAACAGAATCCAACAACACATTAAAAGAATCATACACCATGCTCAAATGGGATTTATCCCAGGGATGCAAGGATTCTTCAATATATGCAAATCAATCAATGTGGTAAACCGTAATAAGTAGTTGAAGGAGAAAAATCATATGATCATCTCAATAGAAGCAGGAAAAGCTTTTGACAAAACGTGACACCCATTTATGATAAAAACTCTCCAGAAAGTGGGCACAGAGGGAACATACCTCAACATAATAAAGGCCATATATGACAAACCCACAGCAAGCATCAGTCTCAGTGGTGAAAATTGGAAAGCATTTCCACTAAGATCAGGAACAAGACAAGGATGTCCACTCTCGCCACTATTATTCAACATAGTTTTGGAAGTCCTAGCCAAGGCAATCAGAGAAGAAAAAGAAATAAAAGGAATACAAGTTGGAAAAGAAGAAGTAAAACTGTCACTGTTTGCAGATGACATGATACTATACATAGAGAATCCTAAAGATGCCACCTGGAAACTAGTAGACCTAACCAATTAATTTGATAAAGTAGCAGGATACAAAATTAATGCACAGGAATCTCTTGCATTCTTTTTTTTTTTTTTTTTTTCTTGCGTTATGCGGGCCTCTCACTGTTGTGGCCTCTCCCATTTGCGGAGCACAGGCTCCGGACGCGCAGGCTCAGCGGCCATGGCTCACGGGCCCAGCCGCTCCGCGGCATGTGGGATCTTCCCGAAACGGGGCACGAACCCGCGTCTCCTGCATCGGCAGGCGGACTCTCAAGCACTGCGCCACCAGGGAAGCCCAGAAATCTCTTGCATTCTTGTACACTAATGGTGAAAAATATGAAAGAGAAATTAAGGAAGCACTCTCATTCACCACTGCAACAAGAAGAATAAAATACCTAGGAATAAACCTACCTAGGGAGACAGAAGAACTGTATGCAGAAAACTATACGACACTGAGGAAATAAATTAAAGATGATACCAACAGACGGCGAGATATACCATGGTCTTGGATTGGAGCAATCAATATTGTGAAAATGACTATACTACTCAAAGAAATCTACAGATTCAACGCAATCCCTATCAAATTACCAACGGCATTTTTTACAGAATTAGATCAAAAAATCTTAAAATTTGTATGGAGACACAAAAGACCTCAAATAGCTAAAGCAGTCTTGAGGGAAAAAAATGGAGCTGGAGGAATCAGACACCCTGACTTAAGACTGTACTGCAAAGCTACAGTAATCAAGACAATATGGTACTGGTAGAAAAACAGAAGTATAGATCAATGGAACAGGATATAAAGTCCAGAGATAAAGCCATGCACGTATGGTCAACTAATCTATGACAAAGGAATCAAGGATATACAATGGAGAAAAGACAGTGTCTTCAATAAGTGGTGCTGGGAAAACTGGACAGCTACATGTAAAAGAATGAATGAGAACACTCCCTAACACCATACACAAAAATAAACTCAAAATAGATTAGAGACATAACTGTAAGACTGGACACTATAAAACTCTTAGAGGAAAACATAGGAAGAACATCCTTTGACATAAATCACAGCAAGATCTTTTTTGAGCTACCTCCTAGAGTAATGGAAATAAAAACAAAAATAAACAAATGGGATCTAATGAAACGTAAAAGCTAAAAAAAAGAAAGTAAATAAATAAATCAATAAAAGACAAACTGCTATTTCAGTGTGTTCTTAAGTAATCTATATTTTATGTACTTATTTATTATTTCATTTTTTTGAGAGAATATATATTTATTATTTTAAGTCACTGAAACAATATTGCTATTATGCAGCGATAGATTACCAGCAGAGGAAGCGTATGTTCAACCTTAGTAGAAAACACCAAAATTTTTTTCCAAATTTACCCACACACCACCAGTGTATAAAAGTTTTAATTGTTTCACATCCTTGGCAATATTTGGAACTGACAGTCTTTTCATGTATAGCTCTACAGGTAGGTGTGTAATGGTATTGAATTGTGGTTTAATTTGCCTTTCCCTGATGATTAATGAAGTTGATTATATGACTAGTAAACTTTCATATGGTTATTGGCCTTTTGGACTTTTGGATATCTTATTTTTGGCTTTGGTGGAATATTTGTTTACTTTTCTATTAATTTCTTGATTTTTAGGAGTTTCTTATGAGTCTTGGATACGGTCCTTTCCGTGGTTAAAAATATCTTCTCCTAATTTACAGGACTTGCCTTCTTGCTCTCTCTCTCTCTTTTTTTTTTACATCTTTATTGGAGTATAATTGCTTTACAATGGTGTGTTACTTTCTGCTTTACAACAAAATGAATCAGTTACATATATACATATGTTCCCATATCTCTTCCCTCTTCCGTCTCGCTCCCTCCCACCCTCCCTATCTCACCCCTCCAGGCAGTCACAAAGCACAGAGCTGATCTCCCTGTGCTATGCGGCTATTTTGCACTAGTTTACTACCTTACGTTTGGTAGTGTATATATGTCCATGCCTCTCTCTCGCTTTGTCACAGCTTACCTTCCCCCTCCCCATATCCTCAAGTCCATTCTCTAGTAAGTCTGTGTCTTTATAACTGTCTTACACCTAGGTTCTTTTTTTTTTTAACATCTTTATTGGGGTATAATTGCTTTACAATGGTGTGTTAGTTTCTGCTTTATAACAAAGTGAATCAGTTATACATATACATATGTTCCCATATCTCTTCCCTCTTGCATCTCTCTCCCTCCCACCCTCCCTATCCCACCCCTCCAGGTGGTCACAAAACACCAAGCCGATATCCCTGTGCCGTACGGCTGCTTCCCACTAGCTATCTACCTTATGTTTGTTAGTGTATATATGTCCATGCCTCTCTCTTGCCCTGTCACAGCTCAACCTTCCCCCTCTCCATATCCTCAAGTCTGTTCTCCAGTAGGTCTGTGTCTTTATTCCTGTCTTACCCCTAGGTTCCTCATGACATTTTTTTTTCTTAAATTCCATATATATGTGTTAGCATATGGTGTTTGTCTTTTTCTTTCTGACTTACTTCACTCTCTATGACAGACTCAGGGTCTATCCACCTCATGACAAATAGCTCAATTTCATTTCTCTTTTGGCAGAGTAATATTCCATTGTATATATATGCCACATCTTCTTTATCCATTCATCCGATGATGGACACTTAGCTTGCTTCCATGTCCTGGCTATTGTAAATGCAGCTGCAATGAACATTTAGGTACATGACTCTTTTTGAATTATGGTTTTCTCAGGGTATATGCCCAGTAGTGGGATTGCTGGGTGATATGGTAGTTCTATTTGTAGTTTTTTAAGGAACCTCCATACTGTTCTCCATAGTGGCTGAACCAATTCACATTCCCACCAGCAGTGCAAGAGTGTTCCCTTTTCTCCACACCCTCTCCAGCATTTATTGTTTCTAGATTTTTTGATGATGGCCATTCTGACTGGTGTGAGATGATATCTCATTGTAGTTTTGATTTGCATTTCTCTAATGATTAATGATGTTGAGCATTCTTTCATGTGTTTGTTGGCAGTCTGTATATCTTCTTTGGAGAAATGTCTATTTAGGTCTTCTGCCCATTTTTGGATTGGGTTGTTTATTTTTTTGTTATTGAGCTGCATGAGCTGCCTGTAAATTTTAGAGATTAATCCTTTGTCAGTTGATTCATTTGCAAATATTTTCTCCCATTCTGAGGGCTGTCTTTTGGTCTTGTTTATGGTTTCCTTTGCTGTGCAAAAGCATTGAAGTTTCATTAGGTCCCATTTGTTTATTTTTGTTTTTATTTCCATTTCTCTAGGAGGTGGATCAGAAAGGATCTTGCTGTGATTTATGTTATAGAGTGGTCTGCCTATGGTTTCTTCTCAGAGTTTGATAGTTTCTGGCCTTACATTTAGGTCTTTAATCCATTTTGAGCTTATTTTTGTGTATGGTGTTAGGGAGTGATCTAATCTCATACTTTTACATGTAGCTGTCCAGTTTCCCCAGTACCACTTATTGAAGAGGCTGTCCTTACTCCACTGAACATTCCTGCCACCTTTATCAAAGATAAGGTGTCCATATGTGGGTGGGTTTATCTCTGGGCTTTCTATCCTGTTCCATTGATCTATCTTTCTGTTTTTGTGCCAGTACCATACTGTCTTCATGACTGTAGCTTTGTAGTATAGTCTGAAGTCAGGGAGCATGATTCCTCCAGCTCCGTTTTTCGTTCTGAAGATTACTTTGGCTATTTGGGGTCTTTTGTGTTTCCATACAAATTGTGAAATTTTTTGTTCTAGTTCTGTGAAAAATGCCAGTGGTAGTTTGATAGGGATTGCATTGAATCTATAGATTGCTTTGGGTAGTAGAGTCATTTTCACAATGTTGATACTTCCAATCCAAGAACATGGTATATCTCTCCATCTGTTTGTATCATTTTTAATTTCTTTCATCAGTGTCTTATAATTTTCTGCATACAGGTCTTTTGTCTCCTTAGGTAGGTTTATTCCTAGATATTTTATTCTTTTTGTTGCAATGGTAAATGGGAGTGTTTTCTTGATTTCACTTTCAGATTTTTCCTCATTAGTATATAGGAATGCAAGAGATTTCTGTGCATTAATTTTGTATCCTGCTACTTTCCTAAATTTATTGATTAGCCCTAGTAGTTTTCTGGTAGCATCTTTAGGACTCTCTATGTATTGTATCATGTCATCTGCAAACAGTGACAGCTTTACTTCTTCTTTTCCGATTTGGATTCCTTTTATTTCCTTTTCTTCTCTGATTGCTGTGGCTAAAACTTCCAAAACTATGTTGAATAAGAGTGGTGAGAGTGGGCAACCTTGTCTTGTTCCTGACCTTAGTGGAAATGCTTTCAGTTTTTCGCCATTGAGGATGATGTTGGCTGTGGGCTTGTCATATACGGCCTTTATTATATTGAGGAAAGTTCCCTCTACACCTACTTTCTGCAGGGTTTTTATCATAAATGGGTGTTGAATTTTGTCAAAAGCTTTCTCTGCATCTATTGAGATGATCATATGGTTTTTCTCCTTCAATTTGTTAATATGGTTAATCACATTGATAGATTTGCGTATATTGAAGAATCCTTGCATTCCTGGAATAAACCCCACTTGATCATGGTGTATGATCCTTTTAATGTGCTGTTGGATTCTGTTTGCTAGTATTTTGTTGAGGATTTTTGCATCTATGTTCATCAGTGATATTGGCCTGTAGTTTTCTTTCTTTGTGACATCCTTGTCTGGTTTTGGTATCAAGGTGATGGTGGCCTCGTAGAATGAGTTTGGGAGTGTTCCTCCCTCTGCTATATTTTGGAAGAGTTTGAGAAGGATAGGTGTTAGCTCTTCTCTAAATGTTTGATAGAATTCGCCTGTGAAGCCATCTGGTCCTGGGCTTTTGTTTGTTGGAAGATTTTTAATCACAGTTTCAATTTCAGTGCTTGTGATTGGTCTGTTCATATTTTCTATTTCTTCCTGATTCAGTCTTGGCAGGTCGTGCATTTCTAAGAATTTGTCCCTTTCTTCCAGATTGTCCATTTTATTGGCATAGAGTTGCTTGTAGTAATCTGTCATGAACTTTTTTATTTCTGCAGTGTCAGTTGTTCTTCTTTTTCATTTCTATCGATTTGAGTCTTCTCCCTTTTTTTCTTGATGAGTCTGGCTAATGGTTTATCTATTTTGTTTATCTTCTCAAAGAAACAGCTTTTAGTTTTATTGATCTTTGTTATTGTTTCCTTCATTTCTTTTTCATTTATTTCTGATCTGATTTTTATGATTTCTTTCCTTCTGCTAGCTTTGGGGTTTTTTTGTTCTTTTTTCTCTAATTGCTTGAGGTGCAAGGTTAGGATGTTTATTGAAGATGTTTCCTGCTTCTTAAGGTGGGCTTGTATTGCTATAAACTTCCCCCTTAGAACTGCTTTTGCTGCATCCCATAGGTTTTGGGTCGTTGTGTTTCCACTGTCATTTGTTTATAGGTATTTTTTTATTTCCTCTTTGATTTCTTCAGTGATCACTTCATTATTCAGTATTGTATTGTTTAGCTTCCATGTGTTTGTATTTTTTACAGATCTTTTCCTGTAATTGTTATCTAGTCTCATGGCATTGTGGACAGAAGAGATACTTGATACAATTTCAATTTTCTTATATTTACCATGGCTTGATTTATGACCCAAGATATGATCTATCCTGGAGTATGTTCTATGAACACTTGAGAAAAATGTGTATTCTGTTGTTTTTGGATGGAGTGTCCTATAAATATCAATTAAGTCCATCTTCTTCAATGTATTATATAAAGCTTGTGTTTCCTTATTTATTTTTATTTTTGATGGTCTTTCCATTGGTGAAAGTTGGATGTGAAAGTCCCCTGCTATGAATGTGTTACTGTCAATTTCCCCTTTTATCGCTGTTAGTATTTTCCTTATGTATTGAGGTGCTCCTATGTTGGGTGCATAAATATTTACCATTGTTATATCTTCTTCTTGGATCAGTCCCTTGATTTTTATGTAGTGTCTTTCTTTGTCTCTTCTAATAGTCTTTATTTTAATGTCTATTTTGTCTGATATGTAAATTGCTACTCCAGCTTTCTTTTGGTTTCCATTTACATGGAATATATTTTTCCATCCCGTTCCTTTCAGTCTGTATGTGTCTCTAGGTCTGAAGTGGGTCTCTTGTAGACAGCATATATATGGGTCTTGTTTTTGTATCCATTCAGCCAGTTTGTGTGTTTTGGTGGGAGCATTTAATCCATTTACATTTAAGGCAATTATCGATATGTATATTCCTATTCCCATTTTCTTAATTGTTTTGGGTTTGTTATTGAAGGTCTTTTCCTTCTCTTGTTTTTCTTGCCTAGAGAAGTTCCTTTAGCATTTGTTGCGATGCTGTTTTGGTGGTGCTGAACTCTCTTAGCTTTTGCTTGTCTGTAAAGGTTTTAATTTCTCCATCAAATCTGAATGTAATCCGTGCTGGGTAGAGTAATCTTGGTTGTAGGTTTTTCTCCTTCATCACTGTCAATATGTCCTGCTTGTCCCTTCTGGCTTGCAGAGTTTCTGCTGAAAGGTCAGCTGTTAACTTTATGGGACTTCCCTTGTCTGTTATTTGTTTTTTTTCCCTTCCTCCTTTTATATGTTTTCTTCGTATTATTTTTTGACACTTTGATTAATATGTGTCTCCGCATGTTTCTCCTTCGATATTTCCTGTATGGGACTCTCTGTGCTTCCTGCACTTGATTAACTATTTCCTTTCTCATATTAAGGAAGTTTTCAACTATAATCTCTTCAAATATTTTCTCAGTCCCTTTCTTTTTCTCTTCTTCTGGAAACCCTATAATTCGAATGTTGATGCGTTTAATGTTGTCCCAGAGGTCTCTGAGACTGTCCTCAAGTTCTTCTTATTCTTTTTTCTTTATTCTGCTCTGCAGTAGTTATTTCCACTATTTTATCTTCCATGTCACTTATCTGTTCTTTTGGCTCAGTTATTCTGCTATTGATCCCTTCTAGAGTATTTTAAATTTCATTTATTGTGTTGTTCATCGTTGCTTGTTTCATATTGAGTTCTTCTAGGTCCTAATTAAATGTTTCTTGCATTTTCTGTATTCTATTTCCAAGATTTTGGATCATGTTTACTATCCTTATTCTGAATTCTTTTTCCGGTAGACTGCCTATTTCCTCTTCGTTTGTTAGGTATGGTGGGTTTTTATCTTGCTCCTTCATTTGTTGTGTGTTTTTCTGTTTTTTATTTTGCTTATTTTGCTGTGTTTGGGTTCTCCTTGTTGCAGGCTGTAGGTTCATCGTTCCTGTTGTGTTTGGTGTCTGTCTCCAGTCACTAAAGTTGTTTTAGTGGGTTGTGTAGGCTTCCTGGTGGAGAGGACTAGTGCCCGTGTTCTGGTGGATGAGGCTGGATCTTCTCTTTCTGGTGGGCAGGTCCATGTCTGATGGTGTGTTTTGGGGTATATGTTGCCTTATTA
The DNA here is from genome assembly GCF_000442215.2 of Lipotes vexillifer. NCBI lineage: Eukaryota > Metazoa > Chordata > Mammalia > Artiodactyla > Lipotidae > Lipotes > Lipotes vexillifer. Next base: position 3,060,708 of record NW_006798085.1, read on the forward strand.
TGATTTTAGGCAGCCTGTCTGCTAATGGGTTGTGTTGTGTTCCTGTTTTGCTAGTTGTTTGGCATAGGGTGTCCAGCACTGTAGCTTGCTGGTCGTTGAGTGAAACTGGGTGCTGGTGTTGAGATGGAGATCTCTGGGAGATTTTTGTGGTTTGTTATTATGTGGAGCTGGGAGATGTCTTGTGGACCAGTGTCCTGAATTGGCTCTCCCCCCTCTGATGCCCAGCACTGACTCTTGGTTGCATCACCAAGAGCTTTTCATCCACATGGATCAGAATAAAACGAATAAAACGTAGGAAGAAAGAAAGGAAGAGGACAAAATAACATAAAGTAAGATTAAGTAAAATGAAGTTATTAAAATAAAAATAATTATCAGGAAAATTTTTTTAAAAAGTAAAATCAGACAAACAAACAAAAATGGACGGATAGATCCCTAGGAGACAAATGGTGAAAACAAAGTGATACAGACAAAATGTGTCACAGAAGAATACACATACACACTCACAAAAAGAGGAAAGGGGGAAAAAATAATAAGTCTTGCTCGCAAAGTCCACCTCCTCAATTTGGGATGATTCATTGTCTATTCATGTTTTCCACAGATGCAGGGTACATCAAGTTGATTGTGGATATTTAATCCACTGTTCCTGAGGCTGCTGGGAGAGATTTCCCTTTCTCTTCGTTGTTCGCACAGCTTCTGGTTCTCAGCTTTGGATTTGGCCCCGCCTCTGCTTGTAGGTCACCGGAGAACGTCTGTTCTTCGCTCAGACTGGACGGTGTTAATGGAGCAGCTGCTTTGGGTACTCTGGCTCACTCAGGCCGGGGGGAGGGAGGGGTGCAGATGTGTGGCGAGCCTGAGGCAGCAGAGGCTGGTGGGACTCTGCACCAGCCTGAGGCGCGCCTTGCATTTTCCCAGGGAAGTTGTCCCTGGATCATGGAACCCTGGCAGTAGCGGGTTGCATAGGCTTCTGGTAGGGGATGTGTGGATAGTGACCTGTGCTTGCATGAAGGATTCTTGGTGGCGGCAGCAGCAGCCTTAGTGTCTCATGCCCGTATCTGGGGTCCGTGCTGTTAGCCGTGGCTCACGCCCGTCTCTGGAGCTCCTTTAAGCAGCGCTCTTAATCCCCTCTCCTCGCACATCAGGAAACAAAGAGGGAAGAAAAAGTCTCTTGCCTCTTCAGCAGTTCGAGGCTTTTCCCCGGACTTCCTCCCGGCTAAGCTTGGTGCACTAACCCCTTGCATGCTGTGTTCATGCCGCCAACCCCAGTCCTCTCCCTGCGCTGTGATCAAAGCTGGAGCCTCAGCTCCCAGCCCCGCCTGCCCCAGCAGGTGAGCAGACAAGCTTCTCGGGCTGGTCAGTGCTGGTGGGCACCGGTCCTCTTTGCAGGAATCTCTCTGCTTTGCCCTCCTCTCCCCTGTTGCTGTGCTCTCCTCAGTGGCTACAAAGCTTTCCCCCTCCGCCACCCGCAGTCTCCACCCATGAGTGGGCTTCCTAGTTTGTGGAAACCTTTCCTCCTTCACAGCTCCCTCCCACTGGTGCAGGTCCTGTCCTCTGTGTATTGTTTTTTCTTTTGCCCTACCCAGGTACGTGGGGAGTTTCTTGCCTTTTGGGAGGTCTGAGGTTTTCTGCCAGCATTCAGTAGGTGTTCTGTAGGAGTTGTTCCACGTGTAGATGTATTTCTGGTGTATCTGTGGGGAAGAAGGTGATCTCTGCTTCTTACTCTTTCGCCATGTTCCCACTCTGTCCCGCATGTATTCTTTATTATATATCATTCACTATCTTTTGATTCAGTTATTTAATCAATTCAGATTTAATGTTATTATTGATATAGTTGTATTTATATCTGCCATTTTACTTTTTTTATATTTCTCATGTCTTTTTTGTTCATGTATTCCTCACTGCTTTTTCTGTATTAAATGCTAGTATTGATATTATAGTTATACATATTATATTTGTATATTTAGAAAACTAACAATACATTGTTATAATTGCTTCTAAGATTTAATTTATGTCTTTTTAAGAAGTTGCGAGAAGAAAGGAGAATAGGCATAAAGTTATGGAGTTTGTTATATTAATCATCTTGGGTGCAATTTCTAATTTTCTTCGTTTGTTTTTTTGGATTTAAGTTACCATTTTGTGCCACTTACTCTATTAAGGCTTTTCTTTCACCCTCCTTCTTTGTGATTTTATTGTAAAAGTGATATTTCCTTGTGTTTTGGGTCACAAAATGCAATTATATACCTATAGTTTTATACATTTGTCTTTTTATATCAGTTAGAAGAAGAAAGGAAAATGAATTATAAATGCATAATCATTTAAAATTACAGAATTACAACTGCAAGAGATCTCAGTTTTTCAAGTGAATTTGAATTACCTTTGATGGCCCATTGCCTTTTTTTAACTTTAAAAATTCATCAAAATATAAACATACATATATTTTTTTCTTCCAGTTTTATGAGATGTAATGGGCATACAGCACTCTAAGTTTAAGGTGTACAGCATAATGATTTCAGTTCCATACATCATGAAGTGATTATCACAGTATGTTTAGTGAATATTTATCATATCATATAGATGCAAAACTAAAGAAATAGAATTATTTTCTTTGTGATGAAAACTCTTAGGATTTGCTCTTTTAACATCTTTCATATGTAACATACAGCAGTGTTAAATATATTTATCATGTTGTACATTACATTCCTAATGCTTATTTTTGTGTGTGTGTTTGTAATTAAAACTTTATTTGTAGAACAATCATGGTTTTATTTTAGTGACAGAGCATGCAGCAAACAGTATTGATTATAGACTAATACAGAAAGTGTCACTTTATATATTAGATATAAAGCATCTCCTTGGCATATTGTAGAAAGTGGCCATGAATCACTTCCCATGAACATCAGAGATTAACTCCACATTTATTTATTTTTTTAATTAGTTGTTTAATTAGAGTATAGTTGATTTACAATGTTGTGTTAGTTTCTGCTGTACAGCAAAGTGAATCAGTTATACATATACATATATACTCTTTTTTTGGATTCTTTTTCTATATAGGTCATTACAGATTATTGAGTACAGTTCCCTTTGCTACACAGTAGGTCCTTATTAGTTATCTATTTTATATATAGCAGTGTGTGTACGTCAATCCCAATCTCCCATTTAACCCTCCCCCGCTTCCCCCGGTAACCATAAAATTGTTTTCTACACCTTTAACTCTGTTTCTGTTTTGTATATAAGTTCATTTGCACCACTTTTTTTTAGATTCCACATGTAAGTGATATTATGTGATATTTGTCCTTCTCTATCTGACTTACTTCACTCATTGTGACAATCTCTAGGTCCATCCATGTTGCTGCAAATGGCATTATTCCATTGTTTTTTATGGCCGAGTAACAGTCCATTGTGTGTGTGTGTGTGTGTGTGTGTGTGTGTGTGTACCACATCTTCTTTATCTGTTTCTCTGCTGATGGACATCTAGGTTGCTTCTGGGTCCTGGCTTTTGTAAATAGTGCTGCAGTGAACACTGGGATGCATGTATCTTTTCAAATTATGGTTTTCTTCGGGTATATGCCCAGGAGTGGGATTGCTGGATCATATGGTAGCTCTATTTTTAACTTTTTAGGAACCTCCATAATGTTCTCCATAGTAACTGTACCAATTTACATTCCTACCAATGGTGTAGGAGTGGCAACCACCATTTTTTTCTCTGAGTCTGTGACTGTTTCTGTTTTGTTATTTCATTTATTTTGTTTTGTAGATTCCACATATAAGTGACATCATGCAGTATTTGTCTTTCTCTGACTTATTTCATTTAGCATAATACCTTCTAGGTGCATCATGTTATTGCAAATTGCAAAATTTCATTATTTTTGTGGCTGAGCAATATTCCATTGGATATATGTAGCACATCTTTTTTATCCATTTATTTATTGATGGGCACTTTGGTTGCTTCTATATCTGGGCTATAGTAAATAATGCTGCAATGAACATAGGGGTACATATATAATTTTGAATTAGTGTTTTGTTTTCTCCAGATAAATACCCAGGAGTGGAAGTGGATCATATGGTAGTTTCATTTTTAATTTTTTGAGGAATACCCATACTGTTTTCCATAATGACTACACCAATTTACATTTCCACTGACAGTGCACAAGGGTTCCATTTTCTCGACATCATTGCCAGCATTTGTTGTCTTTTTGAAAATAGCCATTCTGACAGGTGTGAGGTGATATCTCAGTTTGGTTTTGAATTGAATTTCCTTGATGATTAGTTATTTTGAGCATCTTTTCATGTGCTTGTTGGCTATCTATATGTTTTCTTTGGAAAAATGTCTACTCTTCTTCCCCATTTTAAATTGGGTGTTTTTCTTGATGTTGAGTTGTATGAGTTCTTTGTATATTTTGGATGTTAACAACCAAATTTGTGAGAATGGGCATCTCTGTCTTGTTCTTGATCTTAGAGGAAATGGTTTCAGCTTTTCACCATTCTTTATGATGTTATCTGTGGGCATATCATATATGGCCTTTCTCACGTTGAGTTATGTTCCTTCTATACCCACTTTGTTGAGAGTTTTTATCATAAATCTGTGTTTAACTTTGTCTAAAGCTCTTTCTTTATCCTTTGAGATGACCATATGATTTTCATTCTTCAATTTGTCAATGTAGTTATAAATCAAATCATAAGGGAAGAGAGTGAAAGAAGAAAGGAACAAAAAAGTTTTTAACAACTCAAAAACAATCAACAAAATATCAATAAGAACATACTTATCAATAATAACTTTAAATATAAATGGACTAAATACTGAAATCAAAAGATATAGAGTACCTGAATGGATATAAATAACAAGGCCCATCTATATGGATACAAAAACGAGACCTGTATATATGCTGCCTAAAAGAGACTTGCTTCAGATCCAGCAACACACAGACTAAAAGTGAGGAGATGGAAAAAGAAATTCCATGCAACTAGAAAAGAAAAATGAAGCTGGATTAGCAGTACTGCTATCAGAAAAAAAAAATAGACTTTTAAAGAAAGAATGTAACAGCAGCCAAAGGAGGACATTACATAATAATCAAGGGATCAATCCACGAAAAAGAATCAACAATTATCAATATATATGAGGGCTTCCTTGGTGGCGCAGTGGTTGATAGTCCACCTGCCGATGCAGGGGATACGGGTTTGTGCCCCTGTCCGGGAAGATCCCACATGCCGTGGAGCGGCTGGGCCCGTGAGCCATGGCCACTGAGCCTGCGTGTCTGGAACCTGTGCTCCGCAACAGGAGAGCCCACAATGGTGAGAGGCCCACATACTGCAAAATAAATAAATAAATTAATTAATAATAAATATATATGCACCCATTATAGGAGCACCTCAATACATTAAACAAATATTAACAGACATTAAGGGAGAAATTGATAGTGATTGATAGATATTAACAGACATTAAGGGAGAAATTGATAGTAACACAATAATAATAGGAGATTTGAACACCCCACACATATAGATGTAGATATAGATATGCGTACAGATTTATATGCCCCACTTACATCAATGAATAAATAATCCATACAGAAAAATGACAGACATTAAAGGAGAAATTGATAGTAATGCAACAATAATAGGAGATTTTAACACCCCACATATATAGATGTAGATATAGATACAGGTATGCATACAGTTTGATATATCCCACTTACATCAATGGACAGGTAATGCAGACAGAAAATGAGCAAGGTGCTGATCTTTTAAATTCAATTGCATATTAATAACCCTGTATTTTTGTTCCACCACCCCATTTACTGTTTTTGATGTCATACTTTACATCTTCTTTTTTTGCGTATCCCTTATCCACTTATTGTGGATGTAGATTATTTTAATACTTTTGTCTTTGAACCCTCCTACTAAGCTTTATACATCCTTGATTTACAACTTTACTGTGTATTTGCCTTTACCAATGAGATTTTTCCTTTCATAATTTTCATATTTCAAGTTGTAGCTTTTGGGTATTGCTTGTAGAAGTCCCTTTAACATTTGTTGTAAAGATGGTTTGGTGGTGCTGAAGTATTTTAGCTTTTGCTTGTCTGTAAGATTTTTTTATGTCTCCATCAAATCTGAATGAAAGCCTTGCTGGGTAGAGTATTCTTGGTTGTAGATTTTCCCCTTTTATCCCTTTAAATGTATTGTGTTTCTTCCTTCTGGACTGCAAGATTCTGCTTAAAAGTCAGCTGATACCCTTATGGGAGTTCCCTTGTATGTAATATGTTGCTTTTCCTTTGCTAATTTTAATATTTTCTCTTTAATTTTTGTAATTTTATTTAGAATGTGTTTTGATTAGGTCACCTTTGGGTTGATCCTATTTTGGATTCTCTGTTATTCTTGGAACTTGATGTCTGTTTCCTTTCCCAGGTTTAGGAATTTTTCAGCTACTATGTCTTCAAATATGTTCTTTGCCCCCCTTCTCTTTCTGGGACCCATATAATGTAGACATTAGTAAACTTGATGTTGTCACAGAAGTCTCTTAAGTTGTCCTGATTTCTTTGCATTCTTTTTTCTTTTTCCTCTTCAGCTTCAGTGATTTCCACTACTTTGTCTTCCAGGTCACTGGTCAGTTCTTCTGTATCATTCAGTCTACTGTTTATTCTTTCTAGTGTATATTTTTAAAATTTCCATTATTATATTCTTCATCTCTGTTTGGTTCCTCTTTATATTTTATAGCTCTTTGTTAAAACTTCTAACTTTCCCTCTGTTCCTCCCATCTTCTGAATTCTTTGGATATCTTTATGTTCATTACCTTAAACTCTTTATCAGGTATTTTGCCTATCTCCAGTTCACTTAGTTCTTTTTCTGGGGTTTTATCTTGTTCCTTCTTTTTAACATATTCCTCCGTCAACTCATTTTGCCAAACTTGCTGTTTTTATTTTTATGTATCTGATAGTTTGGTTATATTTCCCAACCTTGGAGAAGTGGCCTTTTGTAGATGTCCTATGCATCCCAGCAGTGCATTTCCCACTTGTCACCTGAGCTGTATGCTGTAGTGGTGTCTCCTATATAGGCTGTGTGGGTCCTTCTGTTGTGGTGGGCTGACTACTGTGGGTTGTCTAGTAGATGTGGCTGGCCTCCGGTATAGTTGATGCCAGGCCCTGCCTTATGCAGAGGCTGCTGGCCACCGGTTGGTGGGACAGGTCACAAGGTGGCTGGCTGTGGGGTCTTTGGTGGTCCCAGGGCTAGTGCTGGCCTATTTTTGGGTTGAGTTGGGTTCTGGGATGGGTGGTTGTGGGTTTGGGGGCTCTGGAACTAGTGCCAGCCTGCTGGTGGGCAGGCTGATTTTTGATACCACTGGTTGTGGAATTCAGTGTATCCCAAAACTCGTGAGTGGTGCTGGATCCAGGGGCAGATGACTAAGGTTTGCAAGGGGTTTCACAGCTGGTGTTGGCCTGCTGGTGGGAAGTGCGGGTTTCTGGGACCACTAGCTGAGGGTCCCAAGGTATCCCAGAGCTGGTGTTTGCCTGCTGGTGAGTGGGGCCTGGGCTTGATGAGTCCCTGGGCTGATGCCTGACTGCTGGTAGGTGAGACCACAGCTCAGTGGATCCTGGTGCTGATGCCCATCCAGTGGTATGTGAAGCTAGTCTTGGGGCTAGTGCCAACCCACTCATGGGTGGAGTCGGGTCCCAGGGTCTCTGGTTGCAGGACCCTTGGTTTCCCGGAGTTGGTGTCAGTCTACTTGTGGGTGGGTCCATGTCCCAGTACCTGACTTCAGATCCTAGGTGGTTCCAGGGCTGTTGCTTGAGCACTGCTGTGTGGGGCTGAGTCCTGGACCCTCTGGTCAACAGGGCTGGCTCCTGGTATGACTGTGGGCTAAAAGGATCTTCAGGTTGGTGGACTGCTGGAGAGTTGTGCTGTGTCCCTGTCTGGAGAGCTTCTTGGCCTCAGGTGGCCCACTACTCATGTTGACACACTACTAAGCAGAGCCTTTTTCTTTTGCTAATAAGCTAGAGAAAGGATTTCAAAATGGTGATTGCCAGCACCAGTGTTCTCATGGTAGAACGAGCTTCCCAAAATGGTTGTCATCAGTGTCTCTGTTCCCAAGGTTAGCTCCAGTTTCCACCTGCTTATCCAGGAGGCTCTCCAAGGTCAGCAGTTGGATTTGACCCAGGCTTCTTTCACATTACTGCTTTTACCCTGGGTCCCAGAGTGTGTGAGATTTTGTGTGCATCCTTTAAGAGGGGAATCTCTATTTACTACAGTCCTCAGAATCTCCCAAAAGTATGTCCTGCTGGCCTTCAAAGCAAAACATTTTGGACATTTTAATCTCCCCTGCAGGACACCTGTGTTGGGGAACCTGACATGGGGTTTGGACCCCTTGCTCCTTGGGAAGAACATCTGTAATTTAGTTATCTCACAATTGTTGGTAGCCTACCCAGGGATGTGGTTCTTGATCATACCCTGTCTCTGCCCCTCCTACCCATCTCCTTGTGGTGCTTTCTTTATATCTTTAGTTGCAGAAGATATTTTCTGCTAGTCTTAGGGTTGTTCTCATGGTTAGTTGCTCTGTAAATAATTGTAATTTTGGTGTGCCCATGGGAGGAGGCGACCTTAGGATCTTCCTACTTCACCATCTTGGCTACCACTCTCCTATGGTCAATTGCTTTTAGCCTGAAGAAACCCTTTAGTATTTCTTGTAAGGTGTGTCTGCCAGCAAAGGATTATCTCAGTAGAACTTAAGTGTCCTCCTATGCAATTGAAATCACAATCTGTGAGGGTAGAACCAGGCAAAGGTGATTTTTAGAAAATTGTATCATGTTATTCTAATAATAAACCAGGGGCCATAACCACTGGGCTAGATGATTTCTAGTTTTCCTTGTAGCTCTGACATTCTGTGATACTGTGGGCAAGAGAGATGTTTCTCATGAGATTCTTTACCCATGTTAGATCACATCTTCTTAACTTGTCAGTATGGATTAGAACTGTAGTTTTCAAAGTGTGGCCCCTAGACCAGCACCATTAGCATCACTCGGCAGTATGTTAGAAATGTGAATTCTCAGGTACCACCCCACATATACTGTATCAGAAACTGTTGGGGTGGGGCACAGTAGACTGTGTTTTAACAAGCTCCATCTTTCCAGTTGATTCTGATGCACTTTGAAGTTTGAGAACCACTGGCATAGGGAAAGAACACTGTGGGCTTTGAGGTGTGAGGACTTCCTTTGAGTCTTGTAGCTGTCACTGGGCAGCTCTGGGTGATGCTTGGCAGCTTACTTATCTCCTCTGAGCCTCCTTTACCTTTTTTTTTTTTTTTTAAAGAGAATAAGAATATTTCTTCTATCTAATTCACACAGTTGTCATGATACTAATCAGAGAATTTATGACAGTGCTGAAGACGAATCCAACCTCTGTACCTTGACACCAAATTAAATCTTGGAGGCAGAGTTTAGGGTGAAGTAGAAAATAATAGCTTTATTGCTTTGCCAGGCAAACGAGGCCACAACAGGCTAGTGCCCTCAAAACTGTGTGTCCCAACCTGGAGGAGGTAGTGAGAAGTTTTATAGTAAGGTTCAAAGAGGGTGTAATCAGCTTGTGGACATTCTTCAGACTAGTTGGTGGTGAGGTAAGTGGGAGCCAGCATCATCAACTGTCTGGTTCCAACCGGCCTGTGGTCTATATGCTTGTGGGCAGCATATAACCGTTAACTTCTTCCACCTGGTGGGAGTTTCAGTATCTGCAAAATAGCTCGTGTGTCCCTTGATGGGGAACAAGGATCTTGCCCCAAGGCTGCACTATTGTTTCTCTTGACTGTTCCTCCCTTGTCTCCCCTCCCTTCCCTAATTAACAACTGTTGGTACTTGCTCTTTGGAACTCAGGGAAGGTCATGGAGGCTGAATGCAGCCTATTTCCTGCAATCAAAAAATGGGGGACACAGAAGACTTTTGTACCCAGGAGCCCCGCAGAGTCCTGCTTGGTATCAATGCCCCTTTGTAAACTATTAAGCCTGTATGCATATGTAAGACATCATTATGAACAAGAGAAAGTACAATTTATTGAGCATTTATTCTGAGCCAGGAACCCTGTGCATGTTATCTCATTTAGTCCTTAACTGCTTTATAAGTAGTGATAGAATTATTTAGGAATCCAATTTATTTATCAACTGCATTGGAGTCCAAACATTGAAATCCAACATTAAAATCCAATTATATCAAAATCCAACTACACTGAAATCCATCTTTATCAAAATCTAACTACATAAAAATTCAATTACATTATAATCCAATAGGAGAGGTAGGTGAGGGATGGTGTTTATTTAAATACTAAGAGCGTTTTGTTGTGTTCTCCCACCTCCCCACCAAGAAAAGCACAAAATCATTTGTCTTAGCCTGTTAAAATTTAGCTCTAATACTACACTAATTATTTTTGTGATTTAGGGGAAATCATGCTTCCTTCCTGGACTTCAGTCTTTTCATTTTAAAATAAGCAGTTTTACCAAAAAATATTTAAAATATCCTTTATAATTTCATCTGTTAGTTTAAGATGTGCTGTTAGGTGTGAAATTTAGTGATTATTAAAAGCTATAAGAACTGCTTTCCTAGTGAACTTTAAGAATTAGAGAAGCAAGTATCTTTCTGGAATGGATTAACTATCAGCATCAATGTCAGATTAAGACTTATTGGACTGTAGTAGAAAATGACAGTTGAATTAGAGAAAATTTCCCTGTTGATATTGGTCCTTAGGAGTATGATTGGAGGCTCTTAAAAGTCAGATGAGGTGGTTAGTCTCAAATTAATGATACTTGTTTTCTTATATAGAGTTACTCACTGGGAATTTACTGTCAATGTGAAGGTGCTCATTTTATATATTTTATCACAGTCCTTTCATATATAGGGTTGTGAGTGTGTGTACACATGTGTTGTCGACTTAAAAAATTATTCACAACCTAAATATTGGGAGTTATGTTTTATTCGGCAGGAATTTTTAGGACTTCAAGCCCGGGAGGTAGCATCTCAAGTAACCCTGCCCCAAGGAGGTGAGGGGGGGGAGCCAGGTTATACAGAAGTTTTGCAACAAAGGGAAGGTTGTCTAAACATCAAAATATTATTTTTAAAGGAAAACCAGATATCTCAAGTTAAGGAATTTACTGCTTTATTATGTATAGGAAGATGTAGCAGTCTGGGCTCACTGAAATCATTCCTTTGATATTCACCTCAGCTATCTGGGGCCAGTATCCCCTGTTTTCACATCCTGAGTTTCCTCAGGGCCTACTGTATGGAGTGGCTGCACTCTGATGGCTGCTAGATGGCAGGTATTCTTTCCTTCCTTAGTTTCCTCAGGGATCACTGGCTCATGTTGCAGGACTGCAGTCGCTGATGACTGTGACATCCTCTGTTTACTGATATGGCAGGAAATATTCCATTTCTCTGTGTGTACACATGGATATATGCTTTGAGGTACCAGTCTTATTGGCTATATATTACTACAGTATATGTAGTACTTTATGCATTTCTTGGCTACCATTATATATATGTAATATAATTGTGATTTATCATGGGCTAGAATGTGAACTTGAAGTTTTAGCATTTTGGTTCTTTTCTCTGTAAGTTTGAATGGACTAGCTGATGATGGAGTGGTCAGTCGCTGAAGAATATTGTCTTCCTGTGTTAAAGAATCAAATTTGGCCCCAAGGGACATTTTCTATTGTTTCTGCATCCAGGCAGCAGAATCTGTTCACTTTACCTCCTATAGATCTGTATATAGGCATAGCAGCAGCCTATGTACTTATGATTTGAAGGGTTTAATCTCTCTGCTTTTTAAAAAAAATTCTACAAGTGACCAATTAGAGTAGGAAAAGTGGTAGAGTGGTTATAAAGATTCCCTCTCTGTCCATTTTGGCCCAGAGGTCTACTGCTTTGTTTTCTCAAAGGCTGAGTCTTTTGCAGAGGCTCTGCTGAGGAGAATTGGAGTTTTCCCTTGGGAATCAGAAAAGGGACCAGTACTCAATAAATCTGAAAAAAGGAAAGCTTTTCAAATGTTAATAAGTCTAAGCAGGACCTAGGAAGCTCTGCATTCTGGGGGGACAGATTAAATACACAGGCAATATGACCTTTCCCTGGACTGTAGCCAGGTTCTTACTAGTGTTGGTGATAACTGCAAGAAAGGATCACAAAAGTAGAATTCCCCCCGAGGGCATCACTCTGGACTTGGAATTCAATGCAACTCCCAGAAGGTCCCAGTGAGTGAAAAAGCACGGACAACAGGCAATTATTTGGGTGCCAGGTTTTCACATTTTCTTTGGTTTTCCCTGTGTCCCTAACCTTGGCTGTTAGTGAGTGCTGAATGGCCAATTGCTGCCACAAACATTATGTAGGAAACTTGGGGGGAAAAGCTCTGCTTTGGAAAGAGCACAGGAGCCACAAGGAAAACCAAATTACTTATTTTTATTATTATTATCACTACTTCTATTAATGCAAATTTTTATTTTACTTTCACATCCCTTTTGTTTATTTCTTTTTAACATCTTTATTGGAATATAATTGTTTACAATGGTGTGTTAGTTTCTGTTGTATAACAAAGTGAATCAGCTATTCATATACATATATCCCCATATCTCCTCCCTCTTGCGTCTCCCTCCCACGTTCACTATCACACCCCTCTAGGTGGTTACAAAGAACTGAGCTGATCTCCCTGTGCTAGGCAGCTGCTTCCCACTAGCTAGCTATTTTACATTTGGTAGTGTATATCAGTCCATGCCACTATGTCACTTCATCCCAGCTTACCCCTCCCACTCCCCGTGTCCTCAAGTCCATTCTCTACGTCTGCGTCTTTATTCCTATCCTGCCTCTAGGTTCTTCAGAATGATTTTTTTTTTTTAGATTCCATATATATGTGTTAGCATACGGTATTTGTTTTTCTCTTTCTGACTTACTTCACACTGTATGAAAGAATCTAGGTCCATCCACCTCACTGCAAATGACTCAATTTCATTTCGTTTTATGGCTGAGTAATATTCCATTGTATATATGTGCCACATCTTCTTTGCACATTCATCTGTCGACAGACACTTAGGTTGCTTCCATGTCCTGGCTACTGTAAATAGAGCTGCAATGAACATTTTGGTACATGGCTATTTTTGAATTATGGTTTTCTCAGGGTATATGCCCAGTAGTGAGATTGCTGAGTTGTATGGTAGTTCTATTTTTAGGTTTTCAAGGAAACTCCATACTGTTCTCCGTAGTGGCTGTATCAATTTACATTCCCACCAACAGTGCAAGAGGATTCCCTTTTCTCCACACCCTCTCCAGCATTTACTGTTTGTAGATTTTTTGATGATGGCCATTCTGACTGGTGTGAGGTAATACCTCATTGCAGTTTTGATTTGCATTTCACTAATGATTAGTGATGTTGAGCAATTCTTTCATGTGTTTGTTGGCAATCTGTATATCTTCTTTGGAGAAATGTCTATTTAGGTCTTATGCCCATTTTTGGATGGGGTTGTTTGTTTTTTTGATATTGAGCTGTATGAGCTGCTTGTAAATTTTGGAGCTTCATCCTTTGTCAGTTGCTTTATTTGCAAATATTTTCTCCCATTCTGAGGGTTGTCTTTTCTTCTCGTTTATGGTATTCTTTGCTGTGCAAAAACTTTTAAGTTTCAATAGGTTCCATTTGTTTATTTTTGTTTTATTTCCATTTTTCTAGGAGGTGGGTCAAAAAGGATCTTGCTGTGATTTATGTCATAGAGGGTTCTGCCTATGTTTTCCTCTAAGAGTTTGATAGTGTCTCGCCTTACATTTAGGTTTTTAATCCATTTTGAGTTTCCTTTTGTGTATGGTGTTAGAGAATGTTCTAATTTCATTCTTTTACATGTAGCTGTCCAGTTTTCCCAGTACTACTTATTGAAGAGCCTGTCTTTTCTCCACTGTATATTCTTGCCTCCTTTATGAAAGATAAGGTGACCATATGTGCATGGGTTTATCTCTGGGCTTTCTATCCTGTTCCATTGATTTATATTTCTCTTTGTGTACCAGTACCATACTCTCTTGATTACTGTACCTTTGTAGTATAGTCTTAAGTCAGGGAGGATGATTCCTCCAGCTCCATTTTTCTTTCTCAACATTTCTTTGGCTATTTGGGATGTTTTGTGTTTCCATACAAATTGTGAAATTTTTGTTCTAATTCTGTGAAAAATGCCAGTGGTAGTTTGATAGAGATGGCATTGAATCTGTAGATTTCTTTGGGTAGTAAGTATAGTCATTTTCCCAATGTTGATTCTTCCAATCCAAGAACATGGTATATCTCTACATATATTTGTATCATCTTTAATTTATTTCATCAGTGTCTATGACTTTCTGCATACAGGTCTTTTGTCTCCTTAGGCAGGTTTATTCCTAGACATTTTATTCTTTTTTGTTGCAGTGGTAAATGGGAGTGTTTTCTTAATTTCACTTTCAGATTTTTCATCATTAGTTTATAGGAATGCAAGAGATTTCTGTGCATTAATTTTGTATGCTGCTAATTTACCATATTCATTGATTAGCTCTAGTAGTTTTCTGGTAGCATGTTTAGGATTCTTTATGTATAGTATCATGTCATCTGCAAAGAGTGACAGCTTTGCTTCTTCTTTTCCGATTTGGATCCTTTTGTTTCTTTTTCTTCTCTGATTGCTGTGGCTAAAACGTCCAAAACTATGTTGAATAATAGTGGTGAGAGTGGGCAACCTTGTCTTGTTCCTGATCTTAGTGGGAATGGTTTCAGTTTTTCACCATTGAAGGCAATGTTGGCTGTGGGTTTGTCATATATGACCTTTATTATGTTGAGGAAAGTTCACTCTGTGCCTACTTTCTGGAGTGTTTTTATCATAAATCGATGTTGAATTTTGTTGAAAGCTTTCTCTGAATCTACTGAGATGATTATATGGTTTATTTCCTTCAATTTGTTAATATGGTGTATCACATTGGTCGATTTGTGTATATTGAAGAAACCTTGCATTCCTGGGGTCAACCCCCCTTCATCAGGGTGTATGATCCTTTTAATGTGCTGTTGGATTCTATTTGCTAGTATTTTGCTGAGGATTTTTGCATCTATATTCATCAGTGATATTGGCCTGTAGTTTTCTTTCTTTGTGACATTTTTGTCTGGTTTTGGTATCAGCATGATGGTCACCTCATGGAATGAGTTTGGGAGTGTTTCTCCCTCTGCTATATTTTGGAAGAGTTTGAGAAGGATAGGTGTTAGCTCTTCTCTAAATGTTTGATAAAATTTGCCTGTGAAGCCATCTGGTCCTGGGCTTTTGTTTGTTGGAAGATTTTTATTTTTATTTTTTTGCAGTTCTTGGGCCTCTCACTGTTGTGGCCTCTCCTGTTGCAGGGCACAGGCTCCGGACGCACCGGCTGAGCGGCCGTGGCTCACGGGCCCAGCCGCTCTGTGGCCTGTGGGATCTTCCCGGACGGGGGCACGAACCTGCGTCCCGCGCATTGGCAGGTGGACTCTCAACTACTGTGCCAACAGGGAAGCCATGTTGCAAGATTTTTAATCACAGTTTCAATTTCAGTGCTTGTGATTGGTCTGTTCATTCTTCCTGGTTCAGTCTCGTAGGGTTATGCATTTATAAGAATTTGTCCATTTCTTCCAGATTGTCCATTTTATTGGCATAGAGGTGCTTGTAGTAATCTCTCATGATCCTTTGTATTTCTGCAGTGTCAGTTGTTACCTATCCTTTTTCATTTCTAATTATATTGCTTTGAGTCTTCTCCCTTTTTTTTCTTGATTAGTCTAGCTAATGGTTTATCTATTTTGTTTGTCTTCTCAAACAACCAGCTTTTAGTTTTATTGGTAATGGCTACTGTTTCCTTCATTTATTTTTCATTTATTTCTGATCTGATCTTTATGATTTCTTTCCTTTTGCTAAAGTTGGGTTGTTTTTGTTCTTTGTCTAATAGCTTTAGATATAAGGTTAGGTGGTTTATTTGAGGTGTTTCTTGTTTCTTGAGGTAGGATTGTATTACTATAAACTTCCCTCTTAGAACTGCTTTTGCTGCATCCCATAGGTTTTGGGTCGTTGTGTTTTCATTGTCATTTCTTTCTATGTATTTTTTGCATTACTCTCTGATTTCTTCAGTGATCTGTTGGTTATTAAGGAATGTATTGTTTAGCCTCCATGTATTTGCATCATTTACAGTTTTTTTCCTGTAACTGACATTTAGTCTCATAGCATTGTGGTCAGAAAAGATACTTGATATGATTTTAATTTTCTTAAATTTCCCAAGGCTTGATTTGTGACCCAAGATATGATCTGTCCTGGAGAATGTTCCATGAGTACTTGAGAAGAAAGTGTATTCTGTTGTTTTTGGATGGAATATCCTATAAATATCAATTAAGTCCATCCTGTGTAATGTATCATTTAAAGCTTTTGTTTTCTTATTTATTTTCATTTTGGATGATCTGTCCATTGGTGAAAGTTGGGTGTTAAAGTCCCCTACTATGGTTTGTTACTGTTGATTTCCCCTTTTATGGCTGTTAGCGTTTGCCTTATGCATTGATGTGCTCCTATGTTGAGTGCATAAATATTTACAATTCTTATATCTTCTTCCTGGATTGATCCCTTGATCATTGTGTAGTGTCCTTCTTTGTCTCTTGTAATAGTCTTTGTTTTAAAGTCTATTTTGTCTGATATGAGAATTGCTACTCCAGCTTTATTTTGAATTCCATTTTCATGGAATATCTTTTTCCATCCCCTCACTTTCAGTCTATATGTGTCTGTAGGACTGAAGTGGGTCTCTTGTAGACAGCATATATACGAGTCATTTTTTTTGTATACGTTCAGCCAGTCTATGACTTTTGGTTGGAGCATTGAATCCATTTACATTTACAGTAATTATCGATATGTATGTTCCTATTCCCATTTTCTTAATTGTTTTGGGTTTGTTATTGTAGATCTTTTCCTTCTCTTGTGTTTTCTGCCTAGAGAAGTTCCTTTAGCATTTGTTGTAAAACTGTTTTGGTGGTGCTGAATTCTCTTAGCTTTCGCTTGTCTGTAAAGGTTTTAACTTCTCTGTCGTATCTGAATGAGATCCTTGCTGGGTAGAGTAATCGTGTTTGTAGGTTTTCCCCTTTCATCACTTTAACTATGTCCTGGCACTCCCTTCTTGCTTGCAGAGTTTCTGCTGAAAGAACAGCTGTTAACCTTATGGGGATTCCCTTGTATGTTATTTGGTGTTTTTCCCTTGCTGCTTTTAATATTTTTCTTTGTATTTATTTTTTGATAGCTTGATTAATATGTGTCTTGGTATTTTTCTCGTTGGATTTATCCTGTATGGGACTGTGCACTTCCTGGGCTTGATTTAGTGTTTCCTTTCCCATAATAGGGAAGTTTTCAAGTATAATCTCTTCAAATATTTTCTCAGTCTCTTTCTTTTTCTCTTTTTCTTCTGGGACCCCTGTAATTCCAATGTTGGTGTGTTTAATATTGTCACAGATGTCTCTGAGACTGTCCTCAATTCTTTTCATTCTGTTTTCTTTATTCTGCTCTGCAGTAGTTATTTCCATTATTTTATCTTCCAGGTCACTTGTCCCTTCTTCTGCTTCAGTTATTCTGTTATTGATTCCTTCTAGGGAATTTTTAATTTCATGTATTGTGTTATTCATCATTGTTTGTTTTCTCTTGTGTTCTTCTATGTCCTTGTTAATCATTTCTTTTATTTTCTCCATTCTATTTCCAAGATTGTGGAGCATCTTTAGTATCATTTCTGTGAATTCTTTTTTAGGCAGACTGCGTATTTCCTCTTTATTTGTTTCATCTTGTGGGTTTTTACCTTGCTTCTTCATCTGCTGTGTGTTTGTCTGTCTTCTCATTTTGCCCTAGTTTACTGTGTTTGGGGTCTCCTCTTCGTAGGCTGCAGGTTCGTAGTTCCTGTTGTTATTGGTGTCTGCCTCCAGTGGGTGAGGTTATGTCAGTGGCTTGTGTAGGCCTCCTGGTGGAGGGGACTAGTGTCTGTATTCTGGTGGATGAGGCTGGATCTTGTCTTTCTGGTGCACAGGACCATGTCCGGTGGTGTGTTTTGGGGTGTCTGTGACCTTGTTATGATTTTAGGCAGCCTGTCTGCTAGTGGATGGGATTGTGTTCCTTTCTTGCTACTTGGTTGGCATAGGGTGTCCAGCACTGCAGCTTGCCGGTCGTTGAGTGGAGGTGCTTCTTAGCATTGAGATGGAGATCTGTGGGAGAGCTTTTGCCATTTGATAGTACGTGGAGCCAGGAGGTCTTTGGTGGACTGATGTTCTGAACTCGGCTTTCCCACCTCAGTGGCACAGGTGTGACCTGCGGCTGGGACACCAAACCCTGTCAGCCATATGGCTGAGAAGAAAAGGGAGAAAAAAAGAAAGAAAACAAAATAAAATAAAGTTATTAAAGTAAAAAATATTTCTTAGAAATAAAAAATTAGAAAGTAATAAAAAAAGAGAAGAAAAAGAAAGAAGAGAGCAACCAAATAGCAACAAAAAAAATACACCAATGATAACAAGCACTAAAAACTATACTTAAAAAAAAAAGTGGACAGACAGAACCCTAGGACAAATGGTAAAAACAAAGCTATACAAAATCACACAAAGAAGCATACCCATTTACACTCAGAAAAAGAGAAGAAAAAAATATATATTTATCATTGCTCCCAAAGTCCACTGCCTCTCTTTTGGGATGATTCGTTGTCGATTCAGGTATTCCACAGATGCAGGGTACATCAAGTTGGTTGTGGAGATTTAATCCTCTGCTCCTGAGGTTGCTGGAGAAAATTTCCCTTTCTCCTCTTTTTTCATACAGTTCCAGAGATTCAGCTTTGGATTTGGACCCACCTCTGTGTGTAGGTCGCCTGAGGGCGTATATTCCCCACCCAGACAGGGCTGGGTTAAAGTAGCAAATGATTAAGGGGCTCTGGCTCACTCAGGTGGGGGGAGGGTGGGGTACAGAATGTGGGTTGAGCCTGTGGCAGCAGAGGGTGGCATGATGTTGCAACAGCCTGAGGCATGCCATGTGTTCTACCTGGGAAGTTGTCCCTGGATAATGGGACCCTGGCAGTTTCGGGCTGCACAGACTTCCGGGAGGGGAGGTGTGGATAGTGAGCTGTGCTTGCACACAGGCTTCTTGGTGGCTGCAGCAGCAGCCTTAGCGTTTCATGCCCGTCTCTGGTGTCTGCACTGGTACCCACAGCTCACACCCATCTCTAGAGCTTCTTTAGGCTGTGCTCTGAATCCCCTCTCCTCCCGCACCCTGAAACAGTGGTCTCTTGCCTCTTAGGCAGGTCCAGTCTTCTTCCCAGACTCCCTCCCAGCTATCTGTGGCGCACTTGACCCCTTCAGGCTGTGTTCACACAGCCAACCCCTGTCCTCTCCCTGGGGTCTGACCTCTGAAGCCCGAGCCTGAGCTCCCAGCCGCCATCAGCCCTGGCAGGTCAGCACACAAGCCTCTGGGGCTGGTGAGTGCTGGTCGGCGCCAATCCTCTGTGCGGGAATCTCTCCACTTTTGCCCGCTGCACCCCTGTTGCTGTGCTCTCCTTTGT
The DNA here is from genome assembly GCF_000442215.2 of Lipotes vexillifer. NCBI lineage: Eukaryota > Metazoa > Chordata > Mammalia > Artiodactyla > Lipotidae > Lipotes > Lipotes vexillifer. The sequence goes on from NW_006798085.1 coordinate 3,080,231, forward strand.
GGCTCTGAAGCTTCCCCCCTGCCACCCCCGTGTCCTCCAGTGAAGGGGCTTTCTAGTTTGTGGAAACTTTTCCTCCTTCACAGCTGCCTCCCAGCGGTGCAGGTCCCATCCCTATTCTTTTGTCTCTGTTGTTTCTTTTTTCTTTTGCCCTACCTGGGTACATGGGGAGTGTCTTGCCTTTTCAGAAGCCTGAGGTCTTCTGTCAGCATTCAGTAGGTGTTCTGTAGGAGTTGGTCCACATTTAGATGTATTTCTGATGTATTTGTGAAGAGGAAGTTGATCACCACATCTTACTCTTCCACCATCTCGAACGTCTCTTATGAATGCAAATTTTGAAGTACAGAGGGTCATATAAAAATCATTGTTGGACCTACCCCTGAAGATGAACATTCTGTCATATTTGCTTCATTGCTCTTGTTCACTTTAAAAAAAAAGCACAACGTGAGAGTTACAAGTTAAGTTTTATTTGGGACAAAATGAGGACTGCAGCCCAGGAGACAGCATTTCAGATAGCTCTGAGAAACTGCTCCAAGGAGGTGAGTGGCAGGGAGCCTGGTTATATAGAAGTTTTGTAACAAAGGTCAGGTAGACTAAACATCAAAAGATTATTGTTTATTAAAGAAAACCAGATATCTCAAGTTTAGGAATTTAGTGCTTTTTCTATTTATGCGGAGGTGCAAGTGTCTGGGCTTACTGAAATCATTCCTTTGATATGTACCTCAGCTATCTGGGTCCAGTATCCTGTGTTTTCACATCCTGAGTTTCCTCAAGGCTCACTGTAGGGAGTGGCTGCAGTCTGATGCCTGCCAAATGGCAGGTATTATTTTTGGCCCTGTGTTTCCTCAGGACTCACCAGCTCACATTGGCGGGGTGCAATCGTTGATGACATCCTTTGTTTAAATATTCTATATATCAGTCCCTTCTGTTGGTTGGAAATTCAACCAATGTTTGGGAGACATTTCATGACCAAATTTTGTCCCACAGTACTGGGAGGCTCATCCTAGATCAGGCGAAAGTTCTTGTTGATATCCCACACCAGGTGTTAATTTCTGGATTAGGCCCTGTTGACAATTAAAGATTCTTTGGGTCCTCTGTCTTACTAATCTACTATGACACAGGAAATATTTTCCTTTGTTGCTTCTTCCCATATCTAGAATCACACTATTAAAATTATTTTATGAGTCACAAATGTGATCTACTTTCTCAAGATGTTTAGCCATCATCAAATTTGTTGGAGCCCTGGTTACACATTGAGTACTGTAAGAGACAGCCATCTTATAAAATAGACAGGATATAAGTAATGCAATTAGTAATATTGACGAAGTCATAGCGCAGGAGGGAGACACAAATCATCAACAATTTGGAAACAAAGAGCAAATTAAAACAATTATTAGGGGACTTCCCTGGTGGCACAGTGGTTAAGAATCCGCCTGCCAATGCAGGGGACAGGAGTTCAATCCCTGGTCTGGTAAGATCCCACATGCAGAGCCACTAAGCCCGTGTGCCACAATTACTGAGCCTGTGCTCTAGAGCCTGTGAGACACAACTACTGAGCCCACATGCCACAACTACTGAAGCCCATGCATCTAGGGCTCGCCTGCCACAACTACTGAGCCCACATGCTGCAACTACTGAAGCCTGTGTGCCTAGAGCCTATGCTCCACAACAAGAGAAGCCACCAGAATGAGAAGTGCGAACACCTCAATGAAGAGTAGCCCCCTACTCGCCACACCCGGAGAAAGCCTGTATGTAGCAACGAAGACCCAACGCAGCCCAAAAAAAGAAAAAGGAAGGAAAAAACCGATTAGCTGTAATTCAGTTGCAATAAACCATCAAGTTCATAGGAGAGCCAGGTGGAGAAGCCAAATTCTGGCAGGGTTAGGTAGAGAGAAAAAGATAAATGTTTTATCTTTGTTGTACAAAGGTATACTTTATCAACTTGTAGGTCATAACGTAAAAGAAAAAGTTTTTCTGAAAAACAAAGAGTAAAGCTAGTATATTTCCCAAAGTCATAAAGTTATAAATCATATTCATCAGTTCATTCAGTTCCATGTAATTGATTCCTATTGATCTGGATGAAGTATTCAGGTTTTCTGTCATTTGTTATACAGTTCAGTGGTATTATCTAAAGGCCATCAGAAACTTATGTTTGTTACAAAAAGTTCTTTATATGAGTCTTCTTGAAAATCTTCATTTTGTAATAGCATCCAGACAAAAAATAACAAGGTTTAAAGATTAGAATCCAATGCAATTAATAGGAAACTTGGATATTTCTGTGACATATAACATTTTAGAATAAATAGAATTTTGACTGATAACATTATATCAGGGCATATCAGATGTTAGGAATTCCATATCAATTTTGGAATATCTATATTAATGACATTTATCCATACACTACAACCTAAGTTTCATCTCCAATCACTTGACAAATTTTCTGAAGTAATTAAACATACCAAATAAACTTAGTTTAACATTCCTCTTTAAGATGTCTCAGAGATGTTCCTTCAGAGCAGCCCAGAGTCAGCTGGAGGCTAAAAGAGCTTTAGTTGGATTTTAATATTTGGTAAGTTTGTTAAAAATATCAGAACGGTTTTAAAACACAACAGGTCACTCTGAAACAATACTTATTCATTTAACCAAAGTCTAAAAAACATTACTTAAGGGCACAGAAACTCACAAAATCTGTTACCAAAAAGGAGCACTCTAAGAAACTTTGTTCAAATCCCAGTCTTGTACCATCTTACTTAACAGCAAAATCTATTTACTTAGTTAGCTTCAATCTAAATTTAATTAATCATGACCATGCATAAAACTTTTTTTCCCCTCATGGTTTCTTTCCACAATCTTTCATCACTTTCTGTATTCATATCAGCCTGTCCCTTATTTTTCTATCCAAATAAATCAAGACATACTTTCTTTCTTTTCCCTCAATAAAATGTAATTCCATTCCTCATACCTTCTTTACTAAAAACACACATTCTCTTTTCCTACTGTACACTGAAGTGTTTCCATATTATTCCTATTAACTTTAATTATGTGTTTAAATTAGAATCCTCAACTCTTAAAAACCTTAATTTCTAGTGAAAGTTAAGAAGTAAGCAATTGTGAACTGTCTTTTACATTAGTATTCTGTACATTGATGAACATAAATACCAGTGATAATTTCTAAAAACACTTGTTTTCTTATAGAGGCCATCTCAGGGTGGCACCAAACATTGTCATTAATAGTCCTAAATACCTTTAGTTTCTCTACTTAGTAATTGATGTCTCAGTATCTCATTTTTTTTTGGAAATTATCTAGCTATTCAATAAACTTTCAGCACTTAAATTAGCACAACTCTAGAAGTTATCAGATATCTGAAGAGATAATTTTAAGTAGACATTTCTAAAATCTATTTTTAAAGAGTTTACCCAAAATCTCTCATCTCATTTACATTCAGAGACTCATCATATCAAGTTATTTTTCTTGCAACAGACATAAGGTCTTATTTGACTTCTATTAAACCTAGGTACAATAAAGTATTATACTTAATATTGATGACTCTAATGGCATGTCTATATTAATTAGATCAACAAACAAACTTTAATACCGGATGTCAACTTAATATTGAATATTTCCTAGTTCACGTGAACCTGAAAGTCATTTTGGCCAGTTTCTTTATTTGTAAGTGCTTTAAAAAAAATATTAAATAGAGCTCTTATAAATTCAGTTTTCATAATACTTTCCAGAGGTAGAGATATATCATTTGTATAATGTGTACACAGACATAAACAGGCAAAACTAGAGATCTCATGGCTTCATTTAAAAAAAACCTAGTTATGAATCAGGTATTACAATATAAACTTGTTTACAAAGAACAGTTGGAACACATTAAAGTTGCTTGCTTAGATGACTAAGGCTTTACTGTTTGTAAAGATTGGCTGAGGGAGCATTCCCAGTGGTTTGAATTTTAAAAGTGCCACTTTGCCATTGTTTTCCCCTTGGTTTCAGGTCTTGCCAGATTGACCTAATTAGGCTCAGTCTCAGGTCCTTGTGGCCTGTATTTACGTTTCTGGTTTGTAGAGATTTGCAAGAGAAAGATGGTTGCTTTTAGTTTCCCAAAGAACAGGTCTGTCACCCATAAGATACTAAAAGATTTTATCAGTGACAAGATTTCTAACTTATTTTATGAGTTCTGTGTTGTAGAACTTTAGAGTTTAGTTTATCATGCCTTCAAAGGTTTGTGTAAGGCATTCAGCAAAGACCTTCTTTCTGAGTTTACAAGTTAAACCCAGAGCAAAATCACTATTTTTATTTTTATTAGCTCTTTAATGTTAGTTCCCAGTTTTCCTTATTTGTATGGCTCAAGTAAGCCTATTGGTGTCTTTTAGTATGTTCAATTAATATTTCCTGAGGGGAAGATTTATATGCCTTGTCTTATAATTCCATGCAGGGGAAGTATTTCCCAGTGAAACATGCCTATCCCCCAATATAATTAACCAAAAAAGATGTATCCATCTTATATAAAGCTCATTTATATATACCAGTTTTATATACTTTCATCTCATTTCCATCAACTTTATACCTTTAACTTTACTTTTCATTAGGGTCCAATCAACAAGCTTACAGGAGGAGTTCTAGAAGTTTTTCTTCTTTTCGTTCCCTGTCCATTTTATCTATTTTTATATAAAAGTCTTGTTACCGAGTCCTAGCTCGCTTTGCTTGTTGGCCTGGCACAACAGGCCAATAAATCAGGAGACGAGGTGTTGAGGCAAGGAATAGTGACTTTATTTGGAAAGCAGGCAGACTGAGAAGATGGCGGACTAGTGTACCCAAAAAACCATCTTATCAGGATCTGGATGTCAGATTCTTTTATAGAATAGAGAGGGAATGGAGGTGAGGCAGTAAAGTAAAAAGGCCATTTATCTTGCAAGGTATCTCCTTGCTTGGTCTACACTGGTGAGGGGATATGTTAATTTCTTCTTTTCTGTAGCCATTCACAGGTGGGCAGGGTCAGAATGTCTCTCTGAGAGCTGAACAAAGGCCTTTTAGTTTAACAGTCAGGCAGAAGGGCAAGGTTCCCTGTTGCAGGCCATTAGGTATGCTTACAGCTATAGACAGTGATTATAATACTAACAAAAGGAACAAAAAGCAAAGGTTAAAGTAAAAGAAACAGAACCAACATGGAGTCAGAATTTGCTCTTCCCTATTACAGGCTCTGGGATCCCAAGAGTGGGCTTGAGCCAATGAACTCAGACCCTTTGACCTAATTGTTGTCCCAAATAATCATTGGTCAGGTATCTTGGTGTAGAGAAAAATTCTTTTTCTAGCCCCTTAAATATATTTTAAAACTGGGATAAATAGAACAGACTTGTTTGGCTTTTAATGTTGGGGACTAGTATGGGGTTCCTTTTGGCCCATTTAACCTTAGGTAATGTAGTAATATCAAAACCTTGTGTTTTAATCACATAGACGTCCATTTTATTTATCCCATTTTAAATAACCATCTAAATATTTCTTTATTCATTTGAGATAATTTCTTTAAAATTTCTATCTTGTTGGAAATAGTATCTAGATTTTCCTTACAGGATTTTTCCTGTTAACATTAATTATTGTAATGCTTTTATTAGCATCTGTAAGACCCATTGAGGGAAAGCACAGACCACAAATGAAGCTTCCCAAACCAGTTTTTCTTACCTGTTTTAAACTAAAGAATATCTTAGGTTAATCATTAGATATATTTCTTTTTTCCACCTTTAATTTGATTTTTTTTTTGTTTTTATAGGTACCAATAAAACAGCTGTTTATGATGAGAGTGCTCTAGATTCACAAATTTGTTAGTTTCTCCAATTTTAAAAGGATCCATCATTTGGCCATTAATAAAGTATATATATTTATACTGATTCAAACTTTTAAGATGCAAGAAGATTCCCCATAAGAGAGTGGGGGAGGATGTAATCTAAGTAAAATCTGTAGCGTTTACTCTCAAACAGTATGGCAGAGGTCAAGTTTTCAAAGCACATACACACACACACACACACACACACACAGGCACACACACACAGGGAACGTACTAGAAAGATCAGGTAGAACATTTACATCTGAAAGACAGTAGGGCGAGATTTCCTTTAATTTCCAATTAAGTAAATACCAATTGATATAAAGTTGAAAACCCAGGCTTATAGGTCTGGATGGTTAACTCACATTCCTTAGCAAATTCCAGTGGATCCTGACTCAGATTGGGAAATTCTTTAGCCAAGGCTCTAGGTTCTGCTCAGGTCCATGATGTGTACATAAGCACCAAGGATGGCTCACCTCTCCCTGTAATAGGTTTCTCATTAAAGGGAGCTATAATCACTTCTGACTTTTTTATCTTCCTTTGTTGGGGAAGAGGGAGCAGCAGGGGGTGGAAGAGTTGGAAGAGAAAAAGAGATAGCATCTGGGCTAGGCAATTCTGATAGAAGAGGATACATGGGAGGAGCAGAGGGAGAGACAGAGTCAGAGGGTGCTAGCAGCCTTTTTTAGTTCTCATGTAGTTGCAAAAAGTTACTCTATCATTTCCTCTATTAGAAGCTTCTAGGTACCAATCAAAATAAGCATTCCATTCAGTCTGTTTGATCTCGTGGCAGGCTTTTTTTAACTGTGTGCGCAAAAATAGCAATTTTGGAATATCAGAAGAACCCCAACTGGGCCATTTTAGGTTCAGATCTCCTTTAGTATAATTTCCCCAATTAACTAGGTACTTGCAAGTATGAGCTCCGTACAGTGTTATACATGAATCTGTCTGGGGTGTTAGTCGGAGGTTGGTTTTCTGATGCCCCTCGTTTCTGTGTTTGAGAGATTCTATTTCCCATTTTAAGTTGAATTTGTCAGGGATAAAATTTACTAATGAAGTTGTGTGGTGGGCCAGTGTGCTGCTTGTGAGCTTGAGTCCTCTAGGTATCACCCTAGAGTTGTTTCAGCGCTTTTACGTATCTCAGTATCTCCCTTCAGTGGTCTAAGACCACTGTGGGTGCTCGGATTTCTGAATGGCCAATTCTTATCTGCAGCCCCTAGATGAGCAAGTGTTTTTTTATTTATTTAAATTTTTGTGCGGTACGCGGGCCTCTCACTGTTGTGACCTCTCCCGTTGCGGAGCACAGGCTCTGGACGCACAGGCTCAGCAGCCATGGCTGACGGGCCCAGCCGCTCCGTGGCATGTGGGGTCCTCCCGGACTGGGGCACATATCCGTGTCCCCTGCATTGGCAGGCGGACTCTCAACCACTGCGCCAGCAGGGAAGCCCTAAGCAAGTGTTTTAATTAATGAGAGGGTTTCCCTATGGGACCACTGCATGGTATGAGGCCTCTGCCTCCACCACTGCAGTAAATTTCTCAGTCGCCTGAGAAAGCCGTAACCGGCTGGGAGGAGTCTTGTCCCTTTTCTTTGGAGCATTGCTTTCATGTTACATCTTCATTTTTATCTTGACAAATTCTATTAAGGAAGCTGAACTGAGGAAAAGTGTCAGATCAGCCACATACCTAACCACTCAGCCAAGACCGCTCAGTCTCTTACAACTAAGCAAACCCTGGTATCTTTCAACCAGCACCCCCCTGCCCAGTATCTTTCACCTGGGTGGGTATTCCCTGGTATCTTTCAGCTGCTCCCCCGCCAGCCCAGTATCTTTCAACTGGGCTATATACCACCAAATAAAACTCAGGATCATCAACCAACATTGGAGATCTGAGAATCAGGAGAGACGTACCCAAATTCGTCTGGACTCTCCGAGGAGCCCGACGGGTGCAAGGGGCCTCTGCTGGTACCAAGGCTTTGGTTCCTCATAGAATTCAGGCGAAGGAGAGAAGTCCACTCTGGGTCCCTTCGTGGTTGCCATAATTGTTGACCAAAAAATGCAGAACGTGAGGGTTGGAAGTTAAGTTTTATTCGGGGCAAAATGAGGACTGCAGCCTGGGAGACAGCATTTCAGATAGCTCTGAGAAACTGCTCTGAGGAGGCTAGAGGGGGGAGCCAGGTTATATAGAAGTTGTGCAACAAAAGGCAGGTAGACTAAACATCAAAAGATTATTGTTAATTAAAGAAAACCAGATATCTCAAGTTAAGGGATTTAGTGCTTTTTCTATGTATGGGAAGGTGCAAGAGTCTGGGCTCACTGAAATCATTCCTTTGTTATGCACCTCAGCTATCTGGGGCAAGTTTTCACATCCTGAGTTTCCTCAGGGCTCACTGTAGAGAGTGGCTGTAGTCTTATGGCTGCTAGATGGCAGGTATTCTTTTTAGCCGTGAGTTTCCTCAGGGCTCACTGGCTCACATTGGAGGGCTGCAATCGTTGATGACTGTGATATCCTTTGTTTACTGATATGGCAGGAAATATTCCATTTATCACTTTCTTTCTCTCAATAAAACATTACAGAGATAGTGAAATCTGCTTTTACTCCTCTCTCCAGTATTCAGTTTTCAATAGAGGCAACCACAATCCTGAATTTGGTGTTTGTCCTTCTTGGTCATATTCTAGGATGGATATATATATATATATATATATCTAAGATACACATGCATACACATATATCTCCTAGAATTATTTTTTATATATATAGATTTTTTTCACAAGAGGAATCATCAACATGTACCATTGAACTTACTTTTTTTTTACTCAGCATTATTCCTTTTAGATATTTAGACATTTCCACATTGGTGTGTGTGTTTGTATAGATATGTAATTCCTTCACTTTTAATACTGATTAGTACTTCTGTTATGAATATTGTTAGGGAAAATTAAAAAAAATAAAATTTCCTGCTAACCCAGGAAATCTTTTTCATAAATGTAGAAAAGAAAGACAACCATTTTATGATTAAATAAGCATTAAACCAAACTGGGATGTAAGTGAAAGGCAGTCCACTGAGATTTCCAAGACAGAAAGAAATCTTACCCTATTATATAGCTAACCAGATATAATCCATTATGTAGATGTTCCAAGATAAACCATAAATTGTCCTCAAGTAAAATGGCTTGACAGCACTATTTGCTATACATAGTTCATCCAAAATGCACCTGGCAATTGAGGTGGCCATTAATTAGTTAATTGCCTTTGCCCAAAGGAAAAAAATTATACTTTTCTTATGCCTATGACAAGTAGGCAATTAAGGCTTAGCTAGGGGCCTAGGTTAAACTTCCAGGGTAACAGGAAAATAGGACCTATTTTCCTGGATGTTAATATTTCAAAAAGATGGCTCCTGGGCTCTTAAGAAAAATATTCCTGGGTTGTAACATTGGCAAGAGGCTTATCTAGCTTTTACAAAGATTTGCATACATATCAAAGGGGTAGAAGGCAGCTTTACAATTACAAATTTTCTTAAGGAAATAACTAAGAAAAGGGAGAGAGGAAGAGGTTTTTCCCTTGTGGCAACCAGGAACCTTCAATCCTACAATATACCACATATTTATTCATTTTCTTATTAATGGGAATGTAGGCTGTTTCTTATTTTTCATCATTGCCAATAAAGTGCCAATGAACATTCTCATATACGTATTCCTGGGAAATGTTCAAGAGTTTCTCAGGTAATGAGCATTTTTTAAATTGCCAGATAATTTCCAAGTTGTACTCCTAAATGGTTATGCTCCTTTGTACTTCCAGCAACAAATATGAAATTCTCTGTTTATCCACATAATCATTAACACTTGATATTGTCATACCTTAAAAATTTTGCCAATCTGATGAGTATGAAATGGAATCTCATTATTGTTTAATTTTTATTTTTTTGAGAATTTTACAATATGTTTATTGGCTTTTCATATTTCCTCTTTTGTGAATTGCCTATTTTTATATCATTTTCCCATAGAAGTTAATCCTTTATTCAAAAAATATGTTACGATTCATTTCTCCTTATTCCTAGCTTCCTTTATTGCCAAAGATGACCACTTTGTTGACCTTCTTTTTCATTTTGTTTATGGTGTCCTTTGTCATACAGAAGTCTTAAACTGTTAAATATATGGTATTTTCTTTATTATTAGTTCTTTTTGTATATTAGTTAAGAAATTTTTTCCTACACTGAAGTTAGAAAGATACTTTCTTGTTTTTTATATAAGTTTTAAAGTTTTGCTTTTCACCTTTAGGTCAGAATCCATCTAGTTTTATTTTTGTGCATGGTGTGAATAGGTATCTAAATTTTTATATATATAGACAATTGTCCCAGTATCTTTTATGTAATAATATATGCTTTTTGCACTGATTTATAGTGTCTCCTCTGTAATATGCTGTTTCTCCATATATATGTGGATCATTTTCTGGAATTTCTATTTCTATTCCATCTAGTTATTTTCCTCTCCTTGCACTTATATTATCTTAATTATTGTAGCTTGTAATGAGTCTAGCCTCTTGATAGGGAGAGTCTGACCAACTTGCTCTTAAATACTCTCCTAACTATTCCTGGATTGGGACTGCTCTATTGAATGACTGAGTTTATCAAGTTCCATAAAAATTCTACTGATTAGAATTGCATCGAACTTATAGTCTGACCCCTTATGATATCATGTTTTCCCATGTATGGAAATGGATAATTATTTCCTTAATTAGGGGCTATTTGTGTCTTTCAATATTGTTAAAAAATTAACATAAAATTTATGCACATCTTTTCTTAGATTTATTTCAAGGTAGCTTATTCTTTTAGTTGCTACAATCAATCCCTTTAAACTATATTTTCTGATTGTTTATTTTTGACATATAGGAATTCTATTGATTTTTTGTGTTTATTTTTTAAATTTCTATTGAAGTATAGTTGATTTACAATATTATATTAGTTTCAGATATAGAGCATAGTGATTCAGTATTTTTAGTTTATATGCCATTAAAAGTTATAAGTTAGTAGCTGTAATTCCCTATGCTATACAATATACAGTATCCTGTTGTTTATTTTCTACATAGTAGTTTGTATCTCTTCATCACATACCTCTAACTGGCCCCTACCCCTTCCCTCTTCCCACTGGTAACCACTAGTATGTTTTCTATAACTGTGAGTCTGTTTCTGTTTTACTATATATTCATTTGTATTATTATTTTTACATTCCACATATAGTGATATCACACAGTATTTGTCTTCTCTATCTGATTTATTTCACTAAGCATAATATTCCCTAGGTTCATCCACATTGCTGCAAAATGGCAGAATTTCTCTTTTTTTATGGTTGAGTAATATTCCATTGTACGTATGTATGTTTATATGTACCATGTCTTCTTTATCCATTTGTCTGTTGATGGACACTTGGGTGCTTCTGTGTCTTGGCTGTTGGTGCTATGAACATTGGGGTGCATGTATCTTTTTGAATTGGTGTTTTAGTTTATTTCAGATATATACCCAGAAGTGGAATTACTGAGTCTTATGGTACTTCTATTTTTAGTTTTTTGAGGAACCTCCATACTCTTTTCTATAGAGGTTACACCAAATTACATTCCCACCAACAGTATACAAGGGTTCCCTTTTCTCCACATCCTCTCCAACATTTGTTATTTGTATATGTTTTGGTGATAGCCATTCTGATAGGCATAAGGTGATATCTCATTGTCGTTTTGATTTTCATTTCGCTAATAATTAGTGACGTTGAGCATCTTTTCATGTGCCTGTTAGCCATCTGTATTCCTTCTTTGAAAAAATGTCTATTCAGGTCTTCTGCCCATTTTTTAATTTGGTTGTTTGGCTTTTTTGGCTATTGAATTGTATGAAATGTTTATATATTTTAGATATTAACCCCTTGCCAGTCACATAATTTGCAAATATTTTCTTCGGTTCAGCCAGCAGTCTTTTTATTTTGTCAGTGGTTTCCTTTGCTGTGCAAAAGCTTTGAATTTTAATTAGGTGCATTTGTTTATTTTTGCTTTTATTTCTTTTGCCTTAGGAGACAGATCCAAAAAATGTATCGCTGCAGTTTATATCAAAGACTGTTCTGCTTATCTTCTCTTCAAGTAGTTTTATGGTTTCAGGTATTACATTTAGGCCTTTAATCCATTTTGAATGTATTTGTGTATATAGTGTGAGGAATGTTCTAATATTATTCTTTTATGTGGAGCTGTCCAGTTTTTCCAGCACCACTTACTGAAGAGACTGTCTTTTCTCCATTGTATATTCTTGCCTACTTTGTTATAGATTAATTGACCATAGGTGCATGAGTTTATTTCTAGGCTCACTATTCTGTTCCATTAATCTATGTGTCTGTTTTTGTGCCAGCACCATGCTGCTTTGATTACTGTAACTTTGTAATATAGTTTGAAGTCTGGGAGGTTTGTATATGCAGCTTTGTTCTTTTTTTATGAAGATTGCTCTGTCAGTTGGGGTCTTTTGTGGTTCCATATGAATTTTAGGATTATTTGTTCTAGTTCTGTGAAAAATGTCATGGGTATTTTGAAAATGATTGCATTGACTCTGTAGATTGCATTGGGTAATATGTCCATTTTAACAATATCCTTCCAATCCAAGGGTACAAGGTATCTTTCCATTCCTTTGTATGGTCTTCAATTTCCTTTATCAGTGTTTTATAGTTTTCAGATTATAAGGCTTTGTCTTCCCTGGTTAAGTTTATTTCTAGGTATTTTATTAGTTTTGATTCAATTTGTTTTTTCAGGTTTTCTTTCTGATAGTTCTTTATTAGGGTATAGAAAAGCAACACATTTCTGTATATTAAAATTGTATCTTGCAACTTTACTGAATTCATTTATTAGTTCTAGTAGTTTTTGGTAGAAGACTTTAGGATTTTCTGTATATAGTATCATGTCATCTGCAAATAGTGACAGTTGTACTTCTTCCCTCCCAATCTGGATGACTTCTGTTTCTTTTAATTGTCTGACTGCTGTGGTTAAGATTTCCAATATTATGTTAAATAGAAGTGGCAAGAGTCAGCATCCTTCTCATTTTCCTGAATTTAGAGGAGCGGCTTTTCACTTTTCACCATTGAGTAAGATTTCAGCTGTGGGTTTGTCATGGCCTTTATTATGTTGAGATATTTTTTCCCCTATACTCACTGTGATAAGAGTTTTTATCAGGAATGGGTGTTGAATTTTGTCCAATGCTTTTTCTGCTTCTGTTGAGATCATCAGGCAATTTTTCTTTCTTTTGTTTTTGTTTTTACTGATAATCATTTAATAAATTTTATTCTCTCTGCCTGAAAGCCTTCCCTCTTACCTGTCAGTTATTCCAATGACTGTTCGCTAACCTCCTTCATGGCTTCTTTTCAAATGTCATTTTATCATTGATGTCTTTGCTGAACTCTCAGCTTAAAATAGCAAACTGACTTATATGATGAAGTGTTCTCACAAGATGTCCGTTTTCTGTGGTTTTATTTTTTTCCCTTTTATTTGCTTATTTTTTATACAGCAGGTTCTTATTTGTTATCTATTTTATACACATTAGTGTATATATGTCAATCCCAATCTCCCAATTCATCCCACCCACCCCCCGCCACTTTCCCCCCTCGGTGTCCATATGTTTGTTCTCTACATCTGGGTCTCTATGTCAGCCTTGCAAACCAGTTCATCAGTACCATTTCTAGATTCCACATATATGCATTAATGTACTATATTTGTTTTTCACTTTTCTGATGTACTTCACTCTGTATGACAGTCTCTAGATCCATCCACATCTCTTCAAATGACGCCATTTCATTCCTTTCCATGGCTGAGTAATATTTCATTGTATATATGTACCACATCTTCTTTATCCATTTGTCTGTTGATGGGCATTTAGGTGTCTTCCATGAGCTGGCTATTGTAAATAGTGCTGCAATGAACATTGGGGTGCATATGTCTTTTTGAATTATGGTTTCCTCTGGGTATATGCCCAGTAGTGGGAGTGCTGGCTCAAATGGTAATACTATTTTTTTTTTTAAGGAACCTCCATACTGTTCTCCATAGTGGCTATATCAATTTATATTCCCACGAATAGTGCAAGAGGGTTCACTTTTCTCCACACCCTCTCCAGCATTTGTTGTTTGTAGATTTTCTGATGATGCCCATTCTAACTGGTGTGACATGATACTTCATTGTAGTTTTGATTTGCATTTCTCTAATAATTAGTGATGTTGAGCAGTTTTTCATGTGCCTCCTGGAAACCTGTATGTCTTCTTTGGAGAAATGTCTATGTAGGTCTTCTGCCCATTTTTTAATTGGTTTGTTAGTTTTTTTTAATATTGATCTGCATGTTCTGTTTATATATTTTGGAGATTAATCCTTTGTCCATTCATTTGTTTGCAAATATTTTCTCCCATTCTGAGGGTTGTCTTTTTGTCTTGTTTGTAGTTTCCTTTGCTGTGCAAAAGGTTTTAAGTTTCACTAGGTCTCATTTGTAATTTTTTGTTTTTATTTCCATTACTCTAGGAGGTGGGTCAAAAATGATTTTGCTGTGATTTATGTCAAAGAGTGTGCTTCCTATGTTTTCCTCTAAGAGTTTTATAGTGTCCGGTCTTACATTTAGGTCTTTAATGCATTTTTAGTTTATTTTTGTGTATGGTGTTAGGGAGTTTTCTAATTTCATTCTTTTACATGTAGCTGTCCAGTTTTCCCAGCACCACTTATTGAAGAGACTGTCTTTTCTCCATTGTACATCCTTGTCTCCTTTGGCGTAGATTAGTTGACCACAGGTGTGTGGGTTTATCTCTGGGCTTTCTATCCTGTTCCATTGTTCTGTATTTCTGTTTTTCTGCCAGTACCATACTGTCTTGAATACTGTAGCTTTGTAGTATAATCTGAAGTCAGGGAGCCTGATTTCTCTAGCTCTGTTGTTTTCCCTCAAGACTGCTCTGGCTCTTCAGGGTCTTTTATGTCTCCATACAAATTTTAAGATTTTTTGTTCTAGTTCTGTAAAAAATGCCATTGGTAATTTGGTAGGGATTGCATTCAATCTGTAGATTGCTTCGGGTAGTAAAATCATTTTCACAATATTGATTCTTCCAATCCAAGAACAAGGTATATCTCTCCATCTGTTTGTATCATCTTTAATTTCTTTCATCAGTGTCTCATAATTTTCTGCATACAGGTCTTTTTTCTCCTTAGGTATGTTTATACCTAGGTATTTTATTCTTTTTGTTGCAGTGGTAAATGGGAGTGTTTCCTTAATTTTTCTTTCAGATTTTTCATCATTAATGTATAGGAATGCAAGAGATTTCTGTGCATTAATTTTGTATCCTGCAACTTTACCAAATTCATTGGTTAGCTCTAGTAGTTTCCTGGTGGCATCTTTAGGATTCTCTATATATAGTATGTTATCTGCAACCAGTGACAGTTTTACTTCTTTTCCAGTTTGTATTACATTTATTCCTTCTTCTTCTCTGGTTG
Organism: Lipotes vexillifer; assembly: GCF_000442215.2. NCBI lineage: Eukaryota > Metazoa > Chordata > Mammalia > Artiodactyla > Lipotidae > Lipotes > Lipotes vexillifer. Next base: position 3,095,527 of record NW_006798085.1, read on the forward strand.
CCATGGCTAGGACTTCCAAAACTATGTTGAATAATAGAGGCAAGAGTGGACATCCTTGTCTTCTTCCTGATCTTAGAGGAAATGCTTTCAGTTTTTCACCATTGAGAAAGATGTTTGCTATGGGTTTGTCATATAAGGCCTTTATTATGTTGAGGCAGGTTCCCTCTGTGCCCACATTCTGGAGAGTTTTTGTCATAAATTGATGTTGAATTTTGTCAAAAGCTTTTTCTACATCTATTGAGATGATCATATGTATTTTATACTTCAGTTTGTTAATATTGTGTATCACATTGCCTGATTTGTATGTATTGAAGAATCCTTGCATCCCTGGGTTAAATCCCACTTGATCATGGTGGATGATCCTTGTAATGTGTTGTTGGATTTTGTTTGCTAGTATTTTGTTTAAGATTTTTGCATCTATATTCATTAGTGATACTGTTCTGAAATTTTCTTTCTTCGTAGTATCTCTGTCTGGGTTTGCTCTCAGGGTGATGGTGGCCTTGTAGAATGAGTTTGGGAATGTTCCTTCCTTGGCAATTTTTTGGACATGTTTGAGATGGATGGGTGTTAGCTCTTCTGCATGTGTTTGATAGAATTCATCTATGAAGCCATCTGGTCCTGGACTTTTGTTTGTTGGAAGACTTTTAATCACAGTTTCAATTTCATTAATTGTGATTGGCCTGTTCATATTTTGTATTTTTTCCTGGTTCTGTCTTGGAAGGTTATACCTTTCTAAGAATTTGTCTGTTTCTTCCTGGTTGTCCATTTTATTGGCATAGAGTTGCTTGTAGTAGTCTCTTAACGATGGTTTGTATTTCTGTGGTGTCCGTTGTAAATTCTCCTTTTTTATTTGTAATTATATTGATTTCAATTCTCTCCCTCTTTTTCTTGATTAGTCTGGCTAAAGGTTTATCAATTTTGTTTATTTTCTGAAATTACCAGCTCTTAGTTTTACTGATCTTTGCTACTGTTTTCTTTGTGGCTATTTCATTTATTTCTGCTCTGATCTTTATGATTTCTTTCCTTCTAATAACTTTGGGTTTTGTTTGTTCTTCTTTTGCTAGTTCCTTTAGGTGTAAGGTTAGATTGTTTATTTGACATTTTTCTTGTTTCTTGAGGTACGATTGTATTCCTATAAACTTCCCTTTTAGAACTGCTTTTGCTACTTCCCTTGCATATTGGATCATCTTCTTTTCATTGTAATTTGTGTCTAGGTATTTTTTGTTTTCCTCTTTGTTTTCTTCAGTTATCTCTTGGTTATTTATTAGTATTGTTTAGCCTCCATTTGTTTGTATTGTTTACGTTTTTTCCCTGTAATTGATTTCTAATCTCACAGCATTGTGATTGCAAAAGATGCTTGATATGATTTCAATTCTCTTAAATTTACCAAGGCTTGATTTGTGACCCAAGATGTGACCTATCCTCAGAATGTTCCATGCGCACTTGAGAAGAACATGTAATCTGCTGTTTTTGGATGGAATGTCTTATAAATATCAGTTAAATCTATTTAGTCTATTGTTTTATTTAAAGCTTGTGTGTCCTTATCAATTTTTTGTCTGGATGATCTGTCCATTGATGTAAGTGAGGTGTTAAAGTCCCCCACTATTATTGTGTTAGTGTCAATTTCCCCTTTTTTTTTTTTTTTTTTTTTTTTTTTTTTTTTTTTTTTTTTTTTTTTTTTTGCAGTACGCAGTCCTCTCACTGTTGTGGCCTCTCCCATTGCGGAGCACAGGCTCTGGATGCACAGGCTCAGTGGCCATGGCTCACGGGCCCAGCCACTCCGTGACATGTGGGATCTTCCTGGACCAGGGCACAAACCCGTGTCTCCTGCATCGGCAGGCGGACTCTCAACCACTGTGCCACCAGGGAAGCCCCAGTTTCCCTTTTTATAGCTGTTAGCAGTTTCCTTATGTATTGAGGTGCTCCTGTATTGGGTTCATATATGTTTATAATTGTTAAATTTTCTTCTCTTCTTATATGGTGTCTGCCCTTGTCTGTTGTAACATTCTTTAAAGTCTATTTTATCTGATGTGAGTATTGCTCCTCCAGGTTTCTTTTGATTCACATTGGCATGGAATATCTTTTTCCATCCTTTCACTTTCAGTCTGTATGTGTCCCTAGGGCTGAAGTGGGTCTCTTGTAGACAGCCTATATATGGGTCTTGTTTTTGTATCCATTTAGTGAGCCTGTGTCTTTTGGTCAGAGCATTTAATAAATTCAAGTTTAAAGTAATTATCCATATGTATGTTCCTATTGCCATTTTCTTAATTGTTATGCATTTGTTTTTGTTAGTGCTTTTCTTTTCTTGTGTTTCCCACTTAGAGAAGTTCCTTTAGCATTTGCTGTAGAGCTGGTTTGGTGGTGCTGAATTCTCTTAGCTTTTGCTTGTTTGTAAAGCTTTTAAATTCTCCAACGAATGTGAATGTGAACCTTGCTGGGTAGAGTAATCTTGGTTGTAGGTTCTTCCCTTTCATAACTTTAAATATATCATGCCACTCCCTTATGGTTTATAGAGTTTCTGCTGAGAAATCAGCTGTTAACCTTATGGGAGTTCCCTTGTGTTATTTGTCATTTTTCCTTTGTTGGTTTCAATAAGTTTTCTTTGTCTTTAATTTTTATCAATTTGATTACTATGTGTCTTGCTGTGTTTCTCCTTGGGTTTATCCTGCCTGGGACTCTACACTTCGTGGACTTGGGTGGCTATTTCCTTTCCCATGTTAGGGACATTTTTGACTATAATCTCTTAAAATATTTTCTCAGGTCCTTTCTCCCTCTCTTCTCCTTCTGGATCCCCTATAGTGTGAATGTTGGTGTGTTTAATGTTGTTCCAGTGGTCTCTTAGGCTGTCTTCACTTCTTTTCATTCTTTCTTCTTTATTCTGTTCCACGGCAGTGAATTCCACCATTCTGTCTTCCAGGTCACTTCTCCGTCCTTCTGCCTCAGTTATTCTGCTATGGATTCTTTCTAGTGTATTTTTCATTTCATTTATTTTATTGTTCATTCTGTTTGTTTGTTCTTTATTTCTCCTAGGTGTCTGTTCTTTAATTCTTCTAGGTCTTTGTTAAACATTTCTTGCATGTTCTCAATCTTTGCCTCCATTCTTTTTCCGAGGTTCTGGATGATCTTCACTATCATTATTCTGAATTCTGTTTCTGGAAGGTTGCCTGTCTCCACTTCATTTAGTTGTTTTTCTGGGGTTTTATCGTGTTCCTTTATCTGGTACATTGCCCTCTGCATTTTCATTTTTCTATCTTTCTGTGAATTTGGCATTCGTTCCACAGGCTGCAGGAGTGTAGTTCTTCTTGCTTCTGCTGTCTGCCTTCTGGTGGATGAAGCTCTCTTAGAGGCTTGTGCAAGCTTCCTGGTGGGAGGGCCTGGTGGTGAGTAGAGCTGGGTGTTGCTCTTGTAGGCAGAGCTCAGTAAAACTTTAATCCACTTGTCTTCTGATGTGTGGGGCTGGTGTTCCTCCCTGTTGGTTGTTTGGACTGAGACAACCCAGTACTGGTTCCTACAGGCTCTTTGGTGGGGCTAATGGTGCACTCTGTGAGACCTCACAGCAAGGAATACTTCCCAGAACTTCTGCTGCCAGTGTCCTTGTCCCCATGGTGAGCCACATCCACCCCTGCCTCTGCAGGAGACCATCCAACACCAGCAGGTAGGTCTAATTCTGTCTCCTATTGGGTCACTGTTCCTTCACCAGGGTCGTAATGCGCAGACAACTTTATGTGTGCCCTCCAAGAGTGGAGTCTCTGTTTCTCACTCCTGTCGAATTCCTGGAATCAAATTCTACTAGCCTTCAAAGTCTGATTCTCTAGGAATTCCTCCTTCCATTGCCAGACCCCCAATTTTGGAATCCTGGTGTGGGGCTCAGGACCTTCGGTCCAGTGGGTAGACATCTGTGGTGTAAGTGTTCTCCAGTTTGTGAGTCACCTGCCCATCATTTATGGGATTTGATTTTATTGTGATTTTACCCCTCCTATCATCTTATTATGGCATGTCCTTTGTCTTTGATGTGGGGTATCTTTTTTGGTGAGTTCCAGTGTCTTACTGTCAATGATTGTTCAGCAGTTAGTTGTGATTCCAGTTCTCTAGCGAGCGGGAGTGGGTGCACGTCCTTCTACTCCGCCATCTTGAACCAATCTCTTTATTCTGTCTTCTGTTAATGTGGCGTATCATGTGGATTGATTTGCGAATGTTGGACCATTCTTTCATTCTTTGAATAAATCCGACTTGATCATGATGCATGATCCTTTTGATATATTGGTATCAGTTTTGTAATATTTTGTGAGGATTGTTACATCTATTCATCAGAGATGTCAGCCTGTAATTTTCCTTTTTTTGAACTGTCTTTGTCTGGTTTTGGTATCAGGGTGATGGTGACCTCTTAGAGTGAATTTGGGAGTGTTCCCTTCTCTTCAGTTTTTTTGGGAATAATTTGAGAAGGGTAGGTATTTGTTTTTCTGTATATGTTTCATAGAATTCACCAGTGAAGCTGTCTGATCCTGGACCATTGTTTGATGGAAGTTTTTTATTACAAATTCAATTTCAGTACTTATGATTGGTCTGTTCCAATTTGCTGTTCCTCTTGACTCAGTCTTGGCAAGCTGTGTGTTTCTGGAAGTTTTTCCATTTTTTCTAGATTTTCCAAATTGTTGATGTATAACTGTTTATAGTATTCTTTCATGATTTTTTGTATTTCTGTGATATCAGTTCTTACTTCTCTTTCATTTCTCCTTTTGTTTAATTGGGTCCTCTCTTTTCTTGTTGGTCAGTCTGGATAAAATTTTATCAGTTTTGTTTTTCAAAAAAACAGGTCTTAGTTTCCTTGATCTTTTCTATTTTTTAATCTTTATTTTCTTTATTTACTCACTGATCTTTATTACTTCCTTTCTGCTAACTTTGGGCTTCGTTTTTCTTCTTTTTCTGATTCCTTTAGGTGGCAGGTTATGTTGTTTATTGAAGATTCTCCTTGTTTCCTGAGGAAGGCCTCTTTCACTATGAACTTCCTTCTTAAAACTGCTTTTGCTACATCCTGTAGATTTTGGTTGTTGTGTTTCCATTTTCTTTTGTCTTGAGATATGTTTTTCATTTCCTCTTTGATGTCTTCATTGGCCCAGTCATCTTTTAGCATGCTTTTAGTCTCAACGTGTTTGTGCTTTTCCATTTTTCTTTCTGTAATTGATTTCTAGGTTTATACTGTTGTGGTCGGGAAAGATCTTGATATAATTCCTATCCTCTTAAATTTGTTGGGAATTGCTTTGTGGCCTAGCATGTGATCTATCTTGGATGATGTTTCATGTGCAGTTTAAAATATGTGTATTCTGCTGTGTTTGGATGCAATGGCCGGTAGAAATACCTTAAGTCCAACTGGTCGTTTGTGTCATTTAAAACCAGACAGAGACCTGATGCACTGCCTGTGCAGGCTCCTGCATGTCCCTTCAGAAGCAGCCTCTGGTGCAACTCACCCCAGCCTAGGCAGTTGCTGCCTTGTTGTGGAATTGCTCTGCATTACAGACAGGGCCCATGTCACCTCTCTGTGCTTGTTGGTGGTGGGTGAGCTATTGTGTAGCCTCTGTCATAGGTATTGGTTGCTTCTGAGGCACCACTTGAATGAGCAACAACAATGACTTTTGCTGACCTGTCCATGCTCCACCCTGCTTCCTAGCCATGTGTTTATCCCATGGTTGAGTCTTTTTCACAGTCATGGCCATCCCACCTCCAGTGTAATGCTGCGATGTGGAGTGACTGGGGCTTATGCATTTGCTTGGATTAGGCTAGGGGGTGGTGAGGTTGTTGCAGGGAACCCAGGAGCCACCAGCGCAGACCTCTCTTTCCCCTGCCTCAGGGGTAGGCATTCATGTGCATACTCCTCATGAGCAGAGTCTGGGCTTCCAACAGCCCTTCTATTAATTTCAGCAGCCCCCCAGCCAACCAAGAGGGCTCATCACCCCTGTGTAGGACCCCAGAATGAGAACATCCAATCTATAGCTCATACTGCTCATTCTCCAAGGTGGGTCTCTGCCTGTGTAAACTCCCTTTTCCTCTGAGTACCCTCCCAGGGGCACAGGACCAACCTGATCTCTTCCTACCTGATTACATGTGTATCTTTCTTACAGTGTTGTTTGTACAGGAGTCCTTCTGCCAGTTTCCAGTTAGTTTTCAGTGAGAGTTGTTCTGCATGTAGATGTATTATTGATGTGTTCATTGTGGGGAGGTGAGCTCCATGTTCTCTTACTCCACCATCTTGATCATAACCCTGAATTCTATGATTATTATATATTGATCTTGTATGTCGTAACCTTGATGAACTCTTATTAGTTCCATTTTATCATTTTTTTTTTTTTGGCCACACCACACAGCATGTTGGATCTTAGTTACCTGACCAGGGATTGAACCCACAACCCCTGCATTGGAAGTGTGGAGTTGTAACTACTGGACCACCAGGGAAGTCCCTATTATTAGTTCTAATGGTTTGCCTGTAGGTTTGCTTGAATTTTCTATGTAGGAAACCATGTGACCTACAAACATTCACAATTTTAAGACTTCCCTTCCAACCTTTATACTTCATTTTCCTTTTTCTTGTCTAACTGCAATGGGTAGGATCACCATACAGTGTTTATTAGTAAGAGCTATAGTGGTACGCTGTACTTGATCCACATTTATATGGTAATGCTTCCAAAATTTAACTGGTAGGTCTGGTGTTTAATGCATTTGGTAAATAGTGGTTTTAAGGTTAAGGAAGTTCCTTTCTAGTCTGAGGCTGCTTATTTTTCCTTTCTGGTAATAATGATCATGAATGAGTGTTGCATGTTTATCAAATGCTTTTTTGTATCCTTGGTCTTTAAATGTGGTAAATTACACTAATAGATTTTATGTTTAATTATTCTTGAAATCTTAGAATAAACCCTACTTGAACATAATATACAGTGACTTTCTTTTTTCTTTTTCTTTCACTTTTATTGAGATGTAATTGATATACAGCACTGTATAAATTTAAGGTATACAGCATAATTACTTGACATACATATATTGTGAAATGAATATAGCAATAAGTTTAGTTAACATCCATCACCTTTTAGATGTATACCACAAGATGAGAAACATACTTTTTTTGTGATGAGAGCTTTTATGATCTATTCTTTTAACAGTTCTCAATTATACCATACAGCAGTGTTAAATATAGTCATCATGTTGTACATTATATCCCCAGTACTTATTTATCTTATAACTAGAGGTTTGTATCTTTTGACCATGTTCATTAAGTTCCTCCACCCCTTACCTTTGCCTTTGGTAACCACAAATTTAATCTCTTTTTCTACGAGTTTTTTTTTTTATTCCACATATAAGTGAGACCATAAAGTATTTGTCTTTCTCTGTCTGCCTTATTTCACTTTGTATAATACCCGCAAGTTCCATACATATTATCACAAATGGCAAGTTTTCCTTCTTGTAGTGACATTTTTATACATTGCTTATTCGCCCATATTTTGTTTTGTTTAGGATTTTTGCATCTATATCCATGAGTGAGATTATTCTATAGTTTTTCTTTCCCTGTACATTTTATCATCCACTCATTTGACAAGTATTTTTTGAGTATATACTGTGTTCCACGTACTTTTCTAATAAATTGGTTATAGTTGTAAATATTATAGGTAAAAATCCTTGCTCTTTTGAAACTTGTAGTCTACTGGGAGGAGACAGACCATAAACAAAATAATTAATTAAATATATATTATGTTGCATGTTGGCAATAAGAAATAAGTAGGAAGGGGATAGGACGTGTATATGTGTGGGTATAGGAGATATGCAATCTTAGATAAGGATTTACAGAGAAGGTTCTCTGAGAAGGTGACATTTCAGTAAAGACACCTGGGGGAAAGAGAAGTTATAATGGCCCTGAAGTGAGTATGTTTCTGGTGGATTCAAGTAACAGAAAGGAATCCATTGTAACTAGAATTGGTTTTGCTATCAGGACAATAAATAATTGGATAGATTTCCCTCTTTTTAAAAATGTGTTATTTTAAAATAATTATGGATTCACAGGAAATTGCAAAGATAGTACAGAAATATCTTTTGTACCTTTCATTCAGTTTATCCCAATGGTTACATCTTATATAATTATAGTACAATAGCAAAATCAGAAAAATGATACTTGTACAATGTATATGTATAATTCTGTTCATTTTATCACGTGTATATTTGTGTGACTATAACCTCAGTCAAGATTTATAATTAGTCCATTACCACAAAGCTCTCTTTCATGCTACCCCTTTACATTCACACCCAATCACCTCCCTGCCAATATCTTTATCTCCTGGCACCCAAGAATAAATTCTTCATCACTATATTTTTGTCATTTTGCGAATACTACATGAGTGGAATCATACAGTATAAAATCTTTTGAGATTGGCTTTTTTTAATACTCAGCACAATTTTCTGAAAATGCTTCCTATTTGTTGCATGTGTCAATACTTCATCTCTCTTTATTGCTGAGAAGTATTCCATGCTATGAATGTCCCACCTTTTGTTTAACCATTCATCTGATGAAAGATATTTGGGTTGTTTTCAGTTTTGGCTATAATAATGCTGCTATGAACATTCATGTAGAGAATTTTGGGCAGGTATGTGTTTTCATTTCTCTGGGATAAATGTCCAGTAATGTAATTGCTGGGTTGTATGGTAAGTGTTTTTAAGAAACCATCAAAGTATTTTCCAGAGTTCTATTAAAATTTTACATTTGCAAGAACAATGTATGTCACATTCAGTTTTTCTGCATCCTCACCAGCATTTGGTCTTGTCACTATTTTTTATTTTAGCCTTTCTGATAGGTACAGTGTTATCTCATTGTAGTCTTAATTTGCATTTCCCCAATAGCTAATGATGTTGAGAATCCTTTCTTGAGCTGATTTGCCATCCATATAGTCTCTTCAGTGAAACATCTCTTTATTTCTATTGTCCATTTTCTGATTGGACTGTTATATTTATATTTAATTTTCAATTTTGGCTATTCTTTATATATTCTAGATATGAGTCCTTTGTGAGATATGTGGTTTGTAAATATTTTCTCCCAGTCCATAGCTTATCTTTGCATCCTCTTAACAAGGACTTTTTGCACAGCAAAATTTTAAAGTTTTGATGAAGTTCATTTTAAACATATTTTTCTTTTATAGATTGTGTTTTTTTTTTATCAAGCCTAAGAACTCATAAGCAAGGACTAGGAGCTAAAGATTTTGTCCAAGCGTTTTTCTAAAATTTTTACTGTTTTAGGTCTAAGTCTGTGATCCATTTTGAGTTACTTTTTGTGTAAGGTATGAGGTCTGTGTTGAGGTTCATTTTTATGCATCATTTTCAGTAGCTCCACCACTATTTGTTGAGAAAGCTATCCTTCTTTCATTCAGTTGCTTTTACACTTTTGATAAAAATTAGTTGGACAATAACATATAGATACCTTACCCTCAAGCAGGTGAAGCAGGACTCACTTCTACTTAAATGTGGGCTGCACATAGTGATTTTTTTCTAAAGATACAGTATGGAATGGAGGAAAGAAAGAGGAATTTTAGAGTGAAGAATTCTGACAAACACTGCCTCATCCAGGTTATTTATGTCAACATGAATGCTAGCATCAGTGATAAGCATGTTGATAGTGCATACCCATGATATTATGTGATGAGGGTGGCACTTTACTTCCATGTCTTCCTCCCAGAAGCCTAAAACCCTAGGCTAATCATTAAAAAAACATCAGAAAATTCCAACTGGAGGATATGCTACAAAATAGCTGACTAGTACTTCTTAAAACTCTCAAGGTTATCAAAAAAAAAGGAAAGACTGAGAAACTGTCAGAGGAACCTAAGGAGATTTGACTACAAATGTAATGTGATAGCCTCTCTGGGATCTTGGAAAATAGAAATGACATTAGGTAAAAACTAAGGAAATCCGAATAAAATATGGACTTTAGTTAATAATCTTGTATGATGGTTGGCTCATTAATTGTAACACATGTACCATATAGTATACAATGTTAGTGATGGAGAATTGGGTGTAAAGTATATGGGAACTCTTTAAATCTAAAATTGTTCTAAAGAAATTTTTCTTTAAATCTAAAATTGTTCTAAAGAAATTTATTTTTAAAAGTTAGACATATTTATTTGGGTCTTTTTCTGGGTTATCTTTTATATGTCATTGATCTATGAATAATAACATACATTCTTGATTACTGTTGCTATACAATAAATTCTAAAATCAGGCAAAGTGATTCCTTCCAGTTTATTGTTTTCCAAAAATTATTTTAACTATTTTTTTCTCTTTGTCTTTCCATGTAAATTTTAGAATTATTTTATATATCTATTGAAAAATGTCTTGGTGGGAATTTTAATAGGAATTGCCTTAAACCTGTATATCAACTTGGGGATAATTGACATCTTTACTATGTTGAGTCTTCCAATCCAAAAACATGGTAAGTTCCTTCATTTATCAGATGTTTGATTTCTTTCATCACCCTTTTGTTTTCAGCATACAAGTCATGTATATGTTTTGTTAAACAACTTATACCTAAGTGTTTTTTTTTGAGCAATTGTAAATAAAAATTATATTTTTAATTTCAGTATCTGCATATTCATTGCTAGTATATGGGAATACAACTGATTTTTGTATATTGATCTTGTATCATGGAACCTTGCTGAATTCAGTTAATAGTTCTAGTGGGGTTATTTTAGAGTATTTGCTGTTTTCTCCATAGGCCTTCAGTTATCTGTCAATAGGAACAGTTTTGGTATGTTGTAATTTCATTTTCATTTGGTTAAATGCATTTTTTATTTCTTTTGAGATTTCCTCTTTGACCCATAAATTATGTCAGAGTGTGTTGTTTAGTTTCTAAATGTTTAGAAAATTTTCTGATATCTTTCTACTATTAATTTCTAGTTTGAGTCTGTTGTGACTAGACAACACTCTCTATAGAATTACAAATCATTTAAATTTTCTCAAGTTGGTTTTATGGACCAGAACATGGTTGTGGTAGGCAGAATAATAACCCTCCAAACATGTCCATATCCTAATCCCTGAAATTTGTGAATATGTTATATTACATTGCCAAGGGGAGTTAGGTTGCAAATGGAGGTAAGATTGCTAATGGGATGACCTTGAGATGGAGGGGTATCCTGTATTATCCAGGTGCACACAGTGTTTTTATAAGGGTCTTTATAACTTGAAGAAGAAGCAGAAAAGAAAGAATTAGAGATATGGCAGTATCTGAAAGACCTGATGACTTGATGTGACATTGCTGACTTTGAAGGAGGAGAAATTGGGCCACAAGCTAAGGAATGTGGGTAGATGAAAAAGACAAGGAAAGAGATTCCCTCCTATAGTGACCAGAAAGAATGCAGCCCTGCCAACACTTTGATTCTAGCCTGGTGAGACCTGTTTTAATCTTTTGACCACCCATACTGTAAGATGATATATTTGTGTTGTTTCTAAGCCACTAAATTTGTGGTAATTTGTATGGCAGCAAATAGAAAATGAATACAATGTTATAATATCAGTATATGTTTTATGGCTGTTTGAAAAGGATATGTGCTCTGCTGTTGTTGGGAGAAGTGTTGAATACTGTTGATTAGATCCTGTAGGTTGATGGTATTGTTGAGTTCTTTTATATCTTTGCTGATTTTCTGTACAGTTCTATCAATTGTTGAGAGAGGGGTGATTTATCTTTTTCTTCTTAAGGTTCTATCAGATTTTGCTTCATGTATGTTGAACATCTTGTGCATTCACATTTAGGAATTCTGTGTCTTCTTGGTGGATTTCTTTATCATTATGTAATGTCCTTCTCTGTCCCTGGTTTTTGAAAGTTAATGTTTGCATAGTATATCTTTTTACATCCCTTTACTTTCAACCTACTTACGTATTTCAAATGAATTTCTTATAGATATCATATTCTTGCATTGTGTTATCTTCTTATTATATTCCATCAGTCTCTGTCTTTTCATTGGCATATTTAGATCATTTTCATTAAATATAATTGTTTATATGTTAGGGTGTAAATCTGTCATTTTATTGTTTATTTTCTATTTGTTCTTTCTATTTCTGTTTCTATATATTTTCTTTTTCCTGCAATTCTCTGGGTTACTTGAACTTACTTTAGAATTCCATTTTGATTTATTTGCAGTGTTTTTCAGTGTATCTCTTTTTAAAAACTTAATTGTGATACAATTCACATAACATAAAGTTTACCACCTTATTTTAAGTTCAGTAGTGTTAAGTATATGCATATTGTTGTGTAACCAATCTTGATAACTTTCATCTTGCAAAACCAAACTTTATACCCATTACCCAACGACTCATTTTCCCCTCTCCCAGCCCTTGGTAGCTACTAATCTACTTCTTGTTTCTGTGAGTTTGACTACTCTTGATACCTCATTTGAGTGAAATCAAATATTGTCTTTTTGTGACTTATTTATTTTACTTAGCATAACGTCCTCAAAGTTCTTCCATGTTGTAGCATGTCAGAATTTCCTTCCTATTTAAGGCTGACCACTATTCCATTGTACATATATGTATTATATTTTCTTTATCCATTAATCTGTTGTTGGACACTTTGGTTGCTTCTACCTTTTTGCTATTATGAATAATACTGCTATGAGCATGGATATATAAATATCTCTTTGAGACTCTGCTTGAGTGTATCTCTGTATAGATTTCTTACTGGTTGCTCTTGGAATTATATTTGTAAATATATATTTCCATATATCCATATATTTGTAAAATATTATGTATATATAACATATTTGTATATATACACTCATACTTTCTCACAGTCTATAGGTGTCCACATTTTACCATTTATAGTGAAGTGTAGAAACCTTACCACTTTTAGGTCCCTTTCCCTATCCCCATTTACAATATGATAATATGTACTAAATATACATTGAGATCTATACCAGGCAGTGTTATAATTTTTGCTTCAACTGTCAAAAATAATTTAGAAAACTTAAGAGGAGAGGTAAATTTACTGTATTTAACCATATTTTTGCCATTACCACTATTCTTTCCTTCATGTTCAAAGATTTCTTCTTTTTGCATTTCCTTTCTGTTTAAAGAACTTCCTCTAACCATTCTTTTAGTATAGGTCTGGTGACAAAATCTCTTAGTTTTATTTCATCTGCAAATGTCTTGATTTTGCAATGGATATAGACTTCTGGGTTTACAGTTCTTTTCTTTTGTGCTTGCAAAATGTTGTTCCACTTTCTTCTTGCCTTCAATTTTTGAATGAGAAAACTGCTGTCATTAGAGTTTTTTCCCTTCCTGCTTTTGAGATTTTTTCTTAGTCTTAAGTTTTCAATGGTTTGATTATGATATGTCTTGGCATGTATTTTGGGGCGGTTATCTGGTTTGAGGTTCACTTCTTGAATCTGTAGGTTTTTGTTGCCAGAATTTTAAAAATTTCAGCTATTATTTCTTTGAGTACTGTTTCATTGCTCTCCTCTTTCTCCTCTATGTTTAGGACTATAATGTCATGAATGTGTGGTCTTTTGTTATAGTTTCACAGGTCTCTAAGTACCCACCCTTCCCAATTTTTCAGATTGAGTAAATTTTATTGTTCTATTTTCAAGTTCACTGATTCTTCCTTTGTACTCTCTATTTTGCTGTTGAGCCTATCCACTGAGTTTTTAAAATCTTAGTTATTGTATTTTCCCACTTAATTATTTTAAAAATATCTTCTATTTCTTTATTGGCACTTTCTATTTCTTTCCTGAGACTTTCTATCTTTTTAATTTGTTTCAAACATGTTTGTGATTGTTTATTTTTATGATTGATGGTTTACAATCATTGTCGGCTAATCCTAACATCTGTATCATCTCTGTGTCTATTGATTGTCTTTTCTCATACAGCTTGAAATCTTCTCAGTTTCTGGTATTACAAGTTATTTGCAATTGAATTCTGGATGTTTTGGGTATTATGAGAATTTGAATCTTATTTAAATCTTGTGTTTTAGCACACCATCATGACACCACTCTTCTGGGTGACACACACTACCTCATTACTGCCAGATGGGGGCAGAAATCCAGTTTTCCTACTCTTCATCTTTTGTGGCCCAGAGATACTATACTCCTTTCTGCTGGAGTGGGGGGATAGATATTCACGTTTCCACTAGGCCTCCACTAGTACCATCTTTTCTGGGATGGGCAGGAGTGGATCAGTACTGCTTCCCATGGGCCTCCATTTACATTATGGGGACGGGATGGCCTTGTTATTACTGGCTGAGTGTGGAAGTCCAGTCTTGGCTCTTCATTTAGGTCTCCTCTCACACTACCCTAAGGGGGAGGGTGATGGGTACAGTACTGCTGGGTGAGAGTGGATGTCCGGGCACATCTGTAGTCTACAGTGATACCATGTGGAGTAGGTGGTTTGTTACATCCCTGCAGGGATGAGAGTCCCACTTGGCCTTCTCTGACATTGCCATGATGATGTGATTGGGGTTGGGGTACTATGTTACAGGCTCTCAGTTCAGCCTTTGTTGCTGTGGGGAGGGGGGCATAATTTTTTTCTGTGGTGTTTCCTGGTATAGACTGGTTATTGTCTAAAGGTTTTCTGTCTTGCTAGGCTGCTGCTTTTCTGGTCCTTGGTCTAGAGAGAGCAGGTTTTTCATGGCCTGTATTTTGCTTGAGTCCCTTGGCATTTCCAGATTGCTGGCTTCTTCAGCACCTAGGCTGGGATATATGAAACCAAACTGTAACCCAGGGAACTCAACCCAGGGTCCTTTGTTGTAGTTGATAGAGTTTTCTTTTTTTTTAAATTTAATTTAATTTATTTTTTTACACAGCAGGTTCTTATTAGTTTTCCATTTTATACATATTAGTGTATATATGTCAATTCTAATCTCCCAATTTATCACACCACCAACCCCCCCCCCCCACTTCCCCGCCTTGGTGTCCATACGTTATACGTTTGTTCTCTACATCTGTGTCTCTATTTCTGCCCTGCAAACCAGTTCATCTGTACCATTTTTCTAGGTTCCACATATATGCGTTAATATACGATATTTGTTTTTCTCTTTCTGACTTTCTTCACTCTGTATAACAGTCTCAGTTTTCTAATAGAGTTTCTATCAGGGTTTCTTGTTCTATCTTTTTTTCTATCTCTCTCTCTTTTTTAATATGTATTTTCCAGCTGTTTTTCTCTTTGTGTTATACTCTGGGTAATTTCCTCAGATCTGTTTTCTAATTTACTACTAGTAGGTTGATAGCTTTTCTCTTTCAGTACTTTAAACCTAGTACTATTACTTTTTTCTCTTCTTTTCAGAGTCTTATGTTTGTTTCACATATAATATCCATGGTTTTTAACTTTACTTAGCAGGAGGAATAGGGAAAAGTATGTCTACTTTGTCATTCTAGAGACAGAAATCCTTTCCTCTTTTATTTTTTTAATTCTCTGAAACAACTTGTAAAACATTTAGATTATTTGATTCTTGAAGTCTTGTTAACATTCACCTGTAAAACTGCCTGAATTTTCTGTCTTTGTTACAGGAAAATGGTCAAGGTGCCAGTGGGTTGACTGTAGTTTATACTGAATATTTAACTATTTTAGTGTTTATTTGTCCTATTCAGATTTCCTGGTTTTTGTTGTTGTTGTTAGTTTACATAATGATGATGTTGAATTTTCCTGTCTGTGAAAATTATTTACCTCAATGTTTATTAAAGTGAAGCTTTTTTTGAAAATTATTTTAGAATTTGTAAATGTATTTACCCCAGTTTTGTCTGACTTATTCCTAGTTACTTTACATTTTTACTGCAAATTGTTTGCCCTGATGTAAATAATTCTGTAAACAATTTTTAAGTGATTGCCCATTTTACTATTTTGAAAGTATTTGCATAACTTTTTATGTAATTCTCTTATGCTTTTAAAAGCTCCCCTACATCTGTAGTTATATCCCCCTTTCATTCCTAATCTTGCTTATTTGTATTTTCTTGATCATTCTTGCTAGATGTTTGTATTTTTAGTCTTTTCAAAAACTAGTTTGTAATTTGGTTGGTCTTTCATATCTCTTTTCTTTTTCATTATTTTCTGCTTCTACATGTATTATTCCATTTCTTTTGCATTCTTTTGAAGGCTAGTTTTTTTTCTTAGTTTTTAAAATGGGATACCAGGCTTTTCACTTATTTCTAATACATCCATTTAAGGTATAAATCTCTCATAAAAATCACTTCAGCTGCATACTGCAACTTTTGGTATGTAGTGTTTTTGTCATTCATTGTATTTTTCAATTTTCATTATTTTATTTTATTTTTTAAAGATTTATTATGTATTTATTTATTTAATTTATTTAATTTATTTTTTGGCTCCATCAGGTCTTAGTTGCAGCATGCGGGATCTTTGTTGAGGCATGTGGGATCTTTCGTTGCCACATGTGGGCTCTTCGTTTTGGTGCATGGGCTTCTCTCCAGTTGTGGAGTGTGGGTTTCCTCTTCTCTAACTGTGGCATGAAGGCTCCAGGGTACGTGGGCTCTGTAGTTGTGGTGCAGGTTCCAGGGTGCATGAGCTATGTAGTGTGTGGCATGCAGGCTCTAGTTGAGGCACATGAGCTCAGTAGTTGTGGTGTGTTGGTTTAGTTGCCCCATGGCATGTGGGATCTTAGTTCCCCAACCAGGGATCGAACCCATGTCCCCTGCATTGTAAGGTAGATTCTTTACCACTGGATCACCAGGGAAGTCCCTGTACTTTGCAGTTTTTAAAATGATTTATTCTTTAATGTATAAATTATTTAGAAGTTTATCTTTCTTATATTGTATCTTTTTGTTATCGTTATTATTGCTTTCTGAATTTGTTACTTTGTGGTCCCAAATTTGCATGGTAGTTTTGGGATCCTGCTGAGACTTTTCTGTGGTCTCTTATGTGGTCAGTTTTTGTTAATGTTACAAATATATTAAAAAAATAGAATGTTGGGCACAGATATATATATATATATATATATATATATATATATATATCACACCAAAACAATATATGTATTTATTATTTAGATTTTGCTTTTCTTTGTGTTCAAATCTTTAAATATTCATACAAATAATTTTTCTTTTCGATCAGAACAGTTAAATTCTCACATTATGATTATGAATTTGCCAATTCTTTTCATTCTGTCAAATATCTATATGTATATATATACATGAGGACATTTTACTAAGTATATATATATTTTAGACATATATTCTTGGTTCAGTATTCCTTTTACTGAGTAAAATCTATTTTTAATATATTTATTTGCTTTATTTTTGTCTGATTCTATATTGCTATTTAAGCTTTCTTTCAGTTGGTATTTTCCTGGTATACTTATTTTCCATTATACTATTTTCAACCATTTTTAGTGTTTATGTTTAGTTGTACTTCCTATAAACGGGATATAGCCAGACTGTAACAAAAAGATATTTCTATCTCTGTTTCATTATGTGAGTTTACATTTATTGCACTTCTTATATAGTTAGATTTACTTTTACCATTTTATTTTGTTTTTATCCTATTGACCATACTTTTTATTTCCTTTTCTGTGACTCCTGCCTTCAATCTTATTGTATCTTGTTTTTTCCCACCAATTCCACTTGTTTCCTTTTAATGGATACACTTAAATATTTTATGACTAGACAAGGACCTTAGAACACCTTAAATTGAGCTACCATTTCCCATCTTCTATTTCACTGATGACTGGTATTTTAGTTTCACTTTATCATTTACTCCCCCCATAAGATACTATTAATAATTATTAGAGTTAATTCTGTTTACAGTTAGCATAACATCCTTGAATATTTTCTTGCCCTATTCTCTTTTTTATTGTGATAAAATATGTAAAATAAAATTTACCATTTTCATAATTTTTAGTGTACAATTCAGTGGCATTAAGTACATCCATAATGTGGTGCAATCTTTACCACTATTCATTTACAGAACATTTTCATCATACCTGTTGAAACTCTGTACCCATTAAACAGTAACTCCTCATTGCCTTCTTCCTCCAGTGACTGGTAGCCTATATTATATATTCTGTCTTTGTGAATTTGTCTATCTAGATACCTCATATAAGTAGAATCATACAATATTTGTCCTTTGGTTTATTTTACTTAACATTACATTTTCAAGATTTATCTATTTTGTAGCATGTATCAGAAGTTCATTGTGTGTTGTCAGGAATAATTATGTGACTAAAAATGTATTTTTTCCTTACATCAGTCAGGTGCAAACTTGGAATAACACCAAGGAGAGTTGTATGAAAGTTAAAGAGATTTATTATCCTCACAGGACCTGGAATAGGGAGGCACTGCCCTCCATGAAGGGGCCATGTGGGAGTAGCTTCAAGTGAATGGGGTCAACCAAGCAGATGGGGAGCTGAAAGAGAGAAGGGAGGAGAGGAGAAGAGAAGAAAAACTAAGAGAAAAGTGGCAAATGACTTTATTGGGTTTAAGGTACAGTACACAAACAAAAGGCATGATGGAATTTCATTGATGTGACTGAACGTTGTTAAGTCAAAATCAGGGGAGGGCAAAATGGGAAACTTGTGGTGGGGACCAGCTTTATTACACTGGGCCACCTTGTTGCATGGTCAGAGGGCTCACAGTTGGTTTGTGGGGATGTTGAGGCAGCAGGAAAATATGAAGTTTTAAAAATTTATAATATGCATTCCTTTTTTTCCCAGTTTTATTGAGATATAAGTGACATAACACAATATACATTTAAGGTGTACATCATGATTTGATATATGTACATATTACAAAGTGATTACCACAGTAAGCTTTGTTAGCATCCATCACCTCAAGTATTTAAAATTTTTTTCTTGTGATGATAAATTTTAGCATCTACTGTCTTAGCAACTTTTGAATATACAGTATGGTATTGTTAACCATATTATGTTGTACATTACATCTTCAGAACTTAATTATCTTGTAACTGAAAGTTTGTCCTTTTTGACCACCTTCACCCAAATAATAGTTTCTAAATAACTTTTCCAATTAAAAAAAAATGTTTAAGACCAATTTAAGCATTTTTCCATCTCAGTTAGAATTATTGGCCAATCCCGTATCTTTTTTTTTAAACATCTTTATTGGAGTATAATTGCTTTACAATGTTGTGTTAGTTTCTGCTGTATAACAAAGTGGATCAGCTATATGTATACATATATCCCTATATCCCCTCCCACTTGCATCTCCCTCCCACCCTCGCTATCCTACCCCTCTAGATGGTCACAAAGTTAATATTTTCTCCCATTCAGTAGGTTGTATTTTCGTTTTGCCAA
The DNA here is from genome assembly GCF_000442215.2 of Lipotes vexillifer. Taxonomy (NCBI): domain Eukaryota; kingdom Metazoa; phylum Chordata; class Mammalia; order Artiodactyla; family Lipotidae; genus Lipotes; species Lipotes vexillifer. The sequence continues at coordinate 3,114,794 of NW_006798085.1, forward strand.
AGGTTTCCTTTTCGGTGCAAAACCTTTGAAGTTTAATTAGGTCCCATTTGTTTATTATTGCTTTTGTTTCTTTGCCTTAGGAGACAGATCCAAGAAAATATTGTTGTGATTTATGTCAAAGAGTGTTCTGCCTATGTTCTCTTCTAGGAGTTTTATGGTTTCCATTCTTACACTTAAGTCTTTAAACCACTTTCAATTTATTTTTGTACATGGTGTGAGGGAATGTTCTAATCTCATTGTTTTACATGTGGCTGGCCAGTTTTCCCAGCACCACTTTTTGAAGAGACTGCCTTTTCTCCATTGTATATTCTTGCCTCCTTTGTTGTAGATTACTTGATCATTCATGTGTGGGTTTATTTCTGGGCTCTCTATTCTGTTCCATTGATCTATGTGTTTATGTTTGTGCTAGCACCATGCTGTTTTGATTACTATATCTTTTCAATATAGTCTGAACTCTTGGAGGTTTATATATTCAGCTTTGTTCTTTTTTTCCTCAAGATTGCCGTGTCACTTGGGGTCTTTTATGGTTCTCTATTAATTTTAGAATTATTTGTTTTAGTTCTGTGAAAAATGTCATGAGTATTTTGATAAAGATTGCTTTGAATCTGTATATTGCTTTGGGTAATATGGCCATTTTAACAATATTCTTCCAATCCAAAGGTACAGAATATCTTTCCATTTCTTTGTATCATCTTCAATTTCCTTCATCAATGTTTTATAGTTTTCAGAGAATTTATCTTTCACCTCCTTGGTTAAGTTTATTCCTAGATATTTTATTCTTTTTGATGAAATTTTAAGTGTTATTTTCTTAACTCTCCCTTTCTGATACTGCATTATTAGTATATAGAAATAAGAGTTTTCTGTATATTAATCTTGTATCCTGTAACCTTCCTGAATTTATTAGTTCTAATTTTTTTGGAGTGGGCAATTTAGGGTTCTCTATATAAAGTATCATGTCCTCCTCAAATAGTGAGAATTGTAGCTCTTCTGTTCCAATTTGGATACCTTTTATTTCTTTTTCTTCTTTGATTGCTGTGGTTAGGACTTCCAGTTAAGGTAGTTTTTCTTGATTCAGCCTTTTCTTGGTTGCAGTAAACATTTGTTTTCCAGAACTCCTTCAAAGTTGGTTTAGACAGATTCTGGTTGTTTTTTGTTTGTTTGTTTGTTTTGATGTTCCTGTGGGAGACTAAGAGCTTGGAGCTTCCTAGGTTGCCATTTTACTGACCTCTACCCCCATGCCTTTTACTCCCTTCTTTTGTTATTCCTATTAGGGCCTCTTGGCCTTCTGTCTCTTTTATTTTCTTTTATATTTTCTCATTGTTTATTTCTCTGTGCTGTTCTGGGGGTGATATCCTCAGATCTGTTTTCCAATTCAGTACCAGTAGGTTGATTGTTATTTTATCTCAGCATGTTAAAATTAATACTTCATTTTATTAACATTGGTTATTGCTGATGAGAAAATGTATGTCTGTTTCTTGTCCCTTCTGAGATGATTGGATTTATTTTTTACTTCATCTCTGAATATGGTAAATATACCTATTAAAATACCTTTTGGGTTGCACTGTAATTCTCATTCTCAAAGAAAGGAATCCACTCATTTATTTTGGCTCTCATGTTACTCTCCTAGTATTATTTGTAATTTCTGACTATTAAGTTCTCCTGGGTGGGAGTTGTTTCTTTGAGATTTCCTCATGTACCCTGGATGTGGAGGCATCCTTAGGGGGCAGTTTTTCTTTTACTTCCTCTTGGAGCTTGCTGGTGCTGGTTCAGGATCAGTTTTGAAGTTAATTTCTTTTAACCTATGTGTGTAGTACAATTTTGAACTTGAATCAACAAAATCTTGTGGTTCTGGGTCACTGTTGACTTTAGCTCAGTGTGAGACTGAGACTGACTATCTGCTATATTCCCTGCAGCATCCTAGGTCAGTGGGTTTCATTCAGGAACCTCATTCTAGCTCCCAACTCCAACAGAATGTTCCCCCTGCTTATTGATAAAATCCCAACTCCTACATACAGTCACTTCATTTTATTCATGGTAATTATATTTTTAAAGTCATTAGAAACACTGAATTTGTGAATACTGAACCATTGCTCCTTGAAGGAATACAGAGGTTTCTTTAAGCTTCTTGTCACAACATATTCATCAACTGATCAATACATAACCTTGTTTTTTGTGTTTCTTTTTAAAGACATTGAACTCATGACCAATAGCACTATAATGCATGCCTGGTCTAAGCTTATCTAATGTATGAAATTCCTCTGTAAGGCACAGGACAACCTTCTTATTTTTATAGACATGAGACAGCACTTAAGCTGTATGCTTAGGGGCAATATTAAACAGCTCAATCACCAACAAAATGCACAAAAAATATGAAAATCATGACAATAAACAGACCACAAAAATGACACTTGTTTACAGTATGAGACTTGAAACAAGAAAGCAGTGTTGATTTTTATGACCTCTGCTGGGAAAATATATGTCAGTGAGTAGGCAAATTCACAGATACAGAATCTGCAAATGATGAGAATCAACTGTAACTTGTTCTCATACCCTTCCACTGGCTACTTGGTCTCAGCTTCTGCTCTCTCCTCTGGTTTTGAATTTCCTCTTCTCCTCTTCATTTCTGGTACTTGAGAGTCCCCCCCACCCCACCAAATATTTATTTATTTATTTATTTTTGGCTACATTGGGTCTTAATTTCAGCACATGGGATCTTTCATTGCTTTGTGTGGGCTTCTCTCTGGTTGTGGTGCATGGGCTCCCTAGTTGTGGTACACGGGCTCCAGAGCACGTGGGCTCTGTAGTTGCAGCATTGGGGCTTAGTTGCCCCATGGCATGTGGGCTCTTATTTCCCTGACCAGGGATTAAATGCACATCCCCTGCGTTGGAAGGTAGATTCTTAACCACTGGACCACCAGGGAAGTCCGGAGAGTTTTGCTTGCTTTCTAGGTCTGTTAGATATTTTAAAAGGCGCACACACACACACACACACACACACACACACACACACCCTTGTTGCATTTTACTTAACATTTCTATGTGTTTGGATTAGGAGGAGGGTTTATTGGTTGAATCAATCTGACTTATTGAGTGGGTGCTTTATTTAAAAGAGTCAAAGTCATACACTCAAGGCTGAGAGAGCTAGAAGAGACCTTAAAGATTTTCTTCTTGGAGAGTTCTTAAGTTAGACATCATGGCTTCTGGGAACTTGAGATTTTATAGATGTATATATGTATACATTTTTCTGGGAAGAAAATCTGCATATTTTATCATACTCTCAACAAGTCTTTAAAATGCAAGAGCCACTGTTTGTCTAATTCTATTTTAATTTTTATAGGACATTTTCAGTAGATGTTCATAGCAGTCTTATTAATAGTAACAATAGCCCAATTTTAAAATAAAAATAGTTGGCATTTATAAAGTGATCTCTAGTTTTTAAAGTATGACATGTTAATCTCCCCAATAACCCTCTGAGGTAGATGATATTATAGTTTTACATATAAACTGAAGGCAATCATAGTAGCTAGTAAGTAGTAAGGATTCTTTTAAATCAAGGCCCAGAGAGGCGAAGTAACTTGCCCATACCCACAAAGCTGATTAGTTCTAGAGCCAAGACTTAGAACTGCAGTCTTAGTGATCTTTCCACTACCTCATTCTGCCTTGGAAAAACACACAGCCCTACCAGGTGTTAATATGAGGATTCATTTAAGCTAATAAATTGTTAAGTGTAAAGGGACGCATATGTTAAGGGAACAACTTTTTTATAAACTGAAAGCAGCAAAAACCATCAAGCCTGGCAATCCCTTGGGCATTCCACTGTTTAGTATGCTTAAGAAGTAGAAATACATCCATCAGGTTTTGAGTCATAATGAAATTTGGCTAATTGAGTTTCATCCCAATTAAAATATGGGTGCAGTCTCTATTTCATTTATTTCTGCTCTGATTTTTTTCCTTCTACTAACTTTGGGATTTGTTCTTTTTTTCTAATTCCTTTAGGTGTAAGTTTAGGTTGTTTATTTGAGATTTTTCTTATTTCCTGAGGTAAGCTTGTATTACTGTAAACTTCCTTCTTAGACCTGTTTTTTGCTACATCCCATAGATTTTGGATCATTGTATTTTTTGTTTTAATTTATAAATCTATTTTACCACTCCTTGGCTTTGATTGGAATTTTTAGTACATTCATGTTTAATTTAATATTAACAAGGTGGGATTTACATCTACCATTTTGCTATTTATTTTTGGCATGCCTTGTATCTCTCTTATTCTTCTATTCTTCCACTATTGTCTTCTTTCATGTAAAAAAAGATTTTCTAGTAGACGATTTTAGTTTGTTGTTTATTTTACTATATATTTTCAGCTGTTTACTTATTGGTTGTCCTGGGAAATACAATTGATATTTAACCTTAATAATGTAGGACACATTAATACCAATTCTGTAATACGTAAAAAGTTTTCTCCAATATAGCTATGTTACCTCCCCTTTCTTTTGTGCTAATATTTTCATACAAATTACACTTTATACATTATAATTTCATCAACATAATTTTATAACTATTGCTATGCACAGTTTTCTCTTGACTCATACATAAAGAGAAAAGAGTAACAAACAAAATACATTTACTCTATCTTCTATATTTGCATATATTTCTTTTGCTGGTGGCATTCACTTCCTCATGTGGATCAAGTTATTGTTTAGTGTCCTTCGATTTTCACCTGGAAGACTCCCTTTAGTATTTATCATAATGCACTTTTGCTAACAACAGATTCTTTCAGTTTCTGTTTCTATGGGAATATCTTAATTTTCTCTTCATTTTTGAAGGTTAATTTTGACAGATATAGAGTATTTTTGATACTTTTTATTCCCCCAGAACTTTGAATATGTCACTTCACTGTTTTTGGGCTTTTGTGCTTTCTGATGAAAAGTCAGCTGTTAATCTTATTGAGGCTCTCTCGTACATAATGAGTCAATTTTTCTTCTTTTTAAGCTTCTCTTTCTTTTTCTTTCAGTAGTTTGTGATGTTTCTAGGTGTGTGTGTTTTTCAGTTTGTCTTCCTTAAAGTGTGTTGAGGTTGTTGGGAGTGCAGATTAATGTTTTTCATCAAATGTGGTAAATGTTATTTCTTTCCCTTTCTTTCTCTCCTCTTCTGGGATTCCCACTATGTGTGTAGTGTCACTCTTGTTGGTGTCCTACAGGTCTCTGAGGCTTTGTTGATGTTTCTTCATTCTCTTTTCTTTCTGTTTCATAGACTGGATTATCTCAATTGACCTGTCTTCAAGTTCACTGACTCTTCTGCCTGCTCAAATCTAATCTTAAGCCATTGTAGTAAAATTTTTATTTACTTATTATTGTACTTTTTTATATCTTTATTGGAGAATAATTGCTTTACAAAAATGTTGTGTTAGCTTCTGCTATACAACGAAGTGAATCAGCTATATGTATACATATATTCCCATATGCCCTCCCTCTTGCGTCTCCCTCCCACCCTCCCTATCCCACCACTTGAGGTGGTCAGAAAGCATCGAGCTGATCTCCCTGTGCTAAGCAGCAGCTTCCCACTAGCCCTCCATTTTAAGTTTGGTAGTGTATATATATCAGTGCTACTCTCTCACTTTGTCCCAGCTTCCCCTTCCCCTGCATGTCTGGAAGTCCGTTCTCTACATCTGCATCTTTATTCCTGCCCTGCCATTACTTTCATCAGTACCGTTTTTTTAGATTCCATATATGTGCGTTAGTATACGGTGTTTGTTTTTTCTTTCTGACTTACTTCACTCTGTATGACAGAGGCTAGGTCCACTCACCTCATTACAAATAACTCAATTACTTTGCTTTCTATGGCTGCGTAATATTCCATTGTATATATGTACTACATCTTCTTTATCCATTCATCTGTCGATGGACATTTAGGTTGCTTCCATGTACTGGCTATTGTAAATAGTGCTGCAATGAACATTGTGGTACATGACTCTTTTTTAATTATGGTATTCTCAGGGTATATGCCCAGTAGTGGGATTGCTGGGTCGTATGGTAGTTCTATTTCTAGTTTTTTAAGGAAGCTCCATACTGTTTTCCATAGTGGCTGTATCAATTTACATTCCCACCAACAGTTCAAGAGGGCTCCCTTTTCTGCACACCCTCTCCAGTTTTATTGTTTGTAGATTTTTTGATCATGGCCATTCTGACTGGTGTGAAGTGATACCTCACTGTGGTTTTGATTTGCATTTCTTTAATGATTAGTGATGTTGTGCATCTGTTCATGTGTTTGTTGGCAATCTGTATGTCTTCTTTGGAGAAATGTCTCTTTAGTTTTTCCACCCATTTCTGGATTGGGTTGTTTGTTTTTTTGATACTGAGCTGCATGAGCTGCTTGTATATTTTGGAGATTAATCAAATCAGTTGATTTGATTTGTCAGTTGCTTCATTTTCTAATATTTTCCCCTATTCTGAGGATTGTCTTTTCATCTTGTTTATGGTTTTCTTTGCTGCACAAAAATTTTAAGTTTCATTAGGTCCCATTTGTTTATTTTTGTTTTTACCTCCATTACTCTAGGAGGTTGGTCAAAAAGGGTGTTGATCTGATTTATGCCATAGAGTGTTCTGCCTATGTTTTCCTCTAAGAGTTTTATAGTGTCTGGCCTTACATTTAAATCTTTAATCCATTTTGAGTTTATTTCTGTGTATGCTGTTAGCAAGTGTTCTAATTTCATTCTTTTACATGGAGATGTTCAGTTTTCCAAGCACCATTTATTGAAGAGACTGTCTTTTCTTCATTGTATATTCTTGCCTCCATTTTCAAAGTTAAGGTGACCATATGTGTGTGGGTTTATCTCTGGGATTTCTCTCCCCTTCCGTTGACCTATATTTCTGTTTTTGTGGCAGTACCATACTATCTTGATTACTGTAGCTTTGTAGTGTAGTCTGAAGACCGGGACCCTGATTTTACCTCCAGCTCCATTTTTCTTTTTCAAGATTGCTTTGGCTATTCAGGATCTTTTGTGTTTCTATATGAATTGTAAAATATCTTGTTCTAATTCTGTGGAAAAGTGGCGTTGGTAATTTGACAGAGATTGCATTGAATCTCTAGTTTGCTTTGGGTAGTATAGTCATTTTCACAATATTGATTCTTCCAATCCAAGAACATGGTATATCTCTCCATTTGTTTGTATCATGTTTGATTTCTTTCATCAGTGTCTTATAGTTTTCTGCATACATGTTTTTGCCTCCTTAGGTAGGTTTATTCCTAGGTAATTTATTCTTTTTGTTGCAGTGGTAAATCGGAGTGTTTCTTTAATTTATCTTTCTGATTTTTCTTTGTTAGTATATAGGAATGCATATATACTAACAATGTGCATTAATTTTGTATCCTGCTACTTTTCCAAATTCATTGATTAGCTCTAGTAGTTTTCTGGTGGCACCTTTAGGATTTTCTATATATAGTTGCGTGTCATCTGCAAACAGTGACAGTTTTACTTCTTCTTTTCCAATTTGGATTCTTTTATTTCTTTTACTTCTCTGATTGCTGTGGCTAAGACTTCCAAAACTATGTTGAATAATATTGGTGAGAGTGTGCACTCTTGTCTTGTTCCTGATCTTAGAGGAAGTGGTTTCAGTTTTTCACCATTGAGAATGACATTGGCTGTGGGTTTGTCATATATGGCCTTTATTATGTTGCGTTTGGTTCCCTCTATGCCCCAATTCTGGAGCGTTTTTATCACAAATGGGTATTGAGGTTTGTTGAAAGCTTTTTCTGCATCTATTGAGATTGTCATATGGCTTTTATCCTTCAGTTTGTTAATATGGTGTTTCACATTGATTGATTTGTGTATATTGAAGAATCCTTGCATTCCAGGGGGAATCCCGTCTTGCTCATGGTATATGATTCTTTTAATGTGCTGTTGGATTCTGTTTGTTAGTATTTTGTTGAGGATTTTTGCATCTATGTTTATCAGTGATATTGGCCTGTAATTTTCTTTTTTCATGATGTCTTTGTCTGGTTTCGGTATTGGTGTGATGATGGCTTCATAGAATGAGTTTTGGCGTGGTCCTCCCTTTCCTGTATTTTGGAAGAGTATGAGAAGGATGGGAATTAACTCTTCTTTAAATTTGTAATAGAATTTGTCTGTGAAGCCATCTGGTCTTCCACTTTTGTTTGTTGGAAGATTTTTAATCACAGTTTCAGTTTTAGTGCTTGTGAGTGATCTGTTTGTATTTTCAATTTCTTCCTGATTCAGTCTTGGAAGGTTTTGCTTTTCTAAGAATTTGTCCATTTCTTCCAGGTTGTCCATTTTATTGGCACATAGTTGCTTGTAGTAATCTCTCATGATCCTTTGTATTTCTGTGGTGTCACTTGTTACTTCTCCTTTCTCATTTCAAATTCTGTTGATTTGAGTCTTCTCCCATTTTACCCTGATGAGTGCAGCTAATGGTTTATCAATTTTGTTCATCTTCTCAAGGAACCAGCTTTTAGTTTTATTGATCTTTACTATTGATTCCTTGTACTTTTTTTTTCTTTTATTTTGGTACGCGGGCCTCTCACTGCTGTGGCCTCTCCCGTTGTGGAGCACAGGTTCCGGACGTGCAGGCTCAGTGGCCATGGCTCATGGGCCCAGCCACTCCACAGCATGTGGGATCCTCCCGGACCAGGGCATGAACCTGCATCCCCCGCATCAGCAGGCAGACTCTCAACCACTGCGCCACCAGGGAAGCCCTTCTTGTACTTTTTAACTACAGAAGTTTTAATTGGCTCTTTTAAAAATATCTCCAACCCTCTATTTTTATTTTTTATTTGGTGACACATCATTCTCATTCTCTCCTTTCGTTATTAGGCATGGTTTAGTTTAATTCTTTGAACATATTTAAAATAGCTAATTCAAAATCTTTTTTTTTTTTAAAGTCCAATGTCTGGGCTTCCTCCTGAATAGTTTCTATTGATAACCTGTTTTTTTTCTTGAGTATGGGGCAGTATTCCCTGTGTGTCTCCTAATTTCTTGTTTGAAAGGGTACATTTAGAAAAATATAATGTGACAACTCTGAAAATTAGATCCTGACTCCCTCCCAGGGTTTGTTATAAGTGATTCTTATTGTTCTTTATTTTTGACCTCCTGGACTATATCTGTCTTAAAGTCTGTACTTTTTGTTGTGTGAAGCCACTGAAGTCTTTGATAGCTTAGCTTAGTGTTCTGCTAATGATTGGACAGTGATTTTATTAAACAATTTTATCCAGTAAGTCTCCCAGCTTTTGCTGAAAGTCTTTGTGTGTGTTTTAAGGCATGCCTTCACCATTTGGGCATTAAATTTATAACGCTGCCTTACCATTCTCTCCCTGCTTGTACAGGGCCTCAAATTCAGGCAGAAGATGTATATATATATATATATATATATATATATATATATATATATACACACACACACAATGGAATATTACTCAGACATAAAAAGGAATGAAATAAT
>NW_006798085.1:3124403-3195609 GCF_000442215.2 Lipotes vexillifer
TATATATGAGACAAAATACTTGGATCCAGAATATATAAAGAAATGTTATAGCTCAATAATAAGAAAATAAACAACTCAATCAAAAACAAGCAAAAATTTGAACAGATCCTTTATAAGAAAAATTATTACAAATGTCCAATAAGTACACGATAAGATAGATACTCAGCACCATTAGTCATCAGGAAAATGCAAATTAAAACTATAGTGAAATACTACTACACACCCATTAGAATGGCTAAAATTAAAATCAAGAAGTAAATAACCAGATGCTGGAAAGTATGTGGATCAAGTGAAATTCTCATACATTGTTGATAAGAATACAAAATGGTACAGTGGCTTTGGAAGGCAGTTTAACCTTTTCTTATATAGTTTAATATACATTTACCAACTAACCGTAAAACACATTCATTGAGCTCCTAGGGTGCACTCCTTGGGAGAAGTGAAAACATATGTCTCAGAAAGAATTCTACATGAATGTTTATAGCAGTTTTTATTCATAACAGTGAAAAGCTAGAAACATCACAAAAGTCCCTGAATAGGTGAATGAATGAATTGTGGTATATTTACACAATAGGATACTACTTAGCAACAAAAAGAATGAATTACTGATTCATGAATTACCAAGACATCCTGCAGACTTAAATAAGTTGGAAATAAAAGAGGATATTCCGTATGATTCTGTAGAAAACTATAGTGATAGAAACCAAATTGGGATCTATATAATATGAATTAGTTAACTAATCGATCCCGTTTATATTCTGCCTCATTCCCTGGAAGCTTCAATTGCCTAAAAGGCACTATCCAACTACATTCTAAAATGAGCTAGGAAAAGATGAGGGAAAAACATCATAGAAGACACATGAATAAATAAGAAGGTGATTGAGGGAGAACTGACAAAGGTAGCTTGAAAAATTATGAGATAGTGGCTTTGTGGGTGGGGGTGGGGCAGTATCAGGGAGGATATAAGGATGAATTTACATGGTTTGGAGTGGTGCAGCGAATTTTAGGATGATAAAGAAATAAATGTCCCATCCATGATAAGCATTTCTAGGTTATCTGTTGATTCTTTGTAGTCAAGAAGTCATCCAACACATTAATCTAAAATATATGTCTTTCCTGGCATTTCCCTCAGTACAGAGGCCAAATAAATGAGACCTTCTTTCCATGAAGAGCTGTTAATTTATGTTTGTATTTTCGTGCATGTGATTTGCTTCATGGTCTCATTTTTTGGGTTTGTTTATAAGGTGAGGATAGTAATACCTACCTTTAGGTACTTGGGAAGAGTAAATGAAAAGTGTTTGTGCAAAGTCCTTCATAAACATTTTCAGGCTCTGTGCAGATGTAAGGTAGTGTTTTGAAGTCCAAGAAATCTGGAGAAGTGTGTTGGTGCAAATAATGAGAAAGGGAATGAATATAACTCCTTTCTCACTCCATGCCTTTACTTACAAAATACTATAAATGTTGAAAATCATAATATTTGTGGTTTCTAAAATGTTCATATAATTCTAAATGAGGAGTGATTTATAACTGTACCTTGCTCAGCTCAATTTACAAAATCCTGGTATTTGTGAAAGGACAGTACAATGAATATTATATTTAATTTCCCTGAGTAAAATAGAGCACATGGGAAACTCTGGCCTTGCTTTTTTTTTGCTGCTGGCCAAAGAGGCCAGAGAAAAGTCTTCCAGATATGGAGGCAGTTTTGTGTTCTCTTTACTGATGAAATGTGGAAGGCAGGGTGTGCATGCTCCTCTCACATTTATATGGCCTGATTTGAAGTGGAAAATGTGATTCTAAAATGTGGAAATTTGAAAACGAATGGTAACCTGATCTGCAGTCTCCAATCTCTGTAAAGTATTATTATTATTGTTATTGCTGTTATTATTGCCAATTATGTGTTCAGAGGGTCAAGGATCTAAATACTAAAAATAAGTACTTCTGAAAATTGGGCATAGGCAAGAAGGTAATAAAATTCTTGGCATGTTTATCTGCTCCAGACAAATGCCTAAGCATGTTTTATTGTGTTTAACCATGATAGCCTAACCATGATAACTTTTCATTGAAAGGACTGTTGTTTGCATTGTCTCCCTTTCTGTTAGGGTAAGAGCAGAAACTTTCAGTAGCTTGTATATCTGACAGATATGAAGGTGGAGGATGATGAAGCTAGGGAGTGAAAGAAGAAATAGGAAAAGGGGACCAAAAATTACCAAGAAGCTTGATCTTTCGTAGAATATGGTCTTAATGTGTTACTTTAGTTGGTGAGAGCAGTGCTCCTCAAACTCTAAAGAGCATATGAATCCCCTAGGGATTATATAAAAATGCAGTTTCTGATTTTGTAGGTCTGGGGTGTGACCTGGGAATGTGTATTTCTATCAAGCTCCCAGGTGATGATGATACTGCTGGCCTGAGAACCACTCTTGGCATACCAAGATTGGAGGTTTGGCTGGATATACCGGTGAATGTCATTTTAAAAATTTCAATAAGGATAATTTGTCAAAAGGGTAGCTAATTGTGATTTAATTTTATATCATCATTAACCTTTTGTGTAATAAAATTCAAAATCATTGACCAAAAATAAAAACATCTGTCTGGCCATACCACCCTCAATTTTTCATCAATTATCTCCTTGTTTTATGTCCCTTAGTGCATACCCTGTGAGCAAGTTAAATTTGTTCCTCTGCCAGATAGTATCTTAACCCAGGCTGCCATCTGGTTAATGTGTAAAATGTCCAGCTGTTACTACATATGTTGTCATGGGAAATGCCCTAGAGATGCAGACAGACCACCGGGCTTCTAGTTACAGCTCTTCCAGATAGCTCTGGAACCTGGAGCTATTTTTTTCTTTGAACAATGATTGTGGATATTTGTTTGGTAGAGTTAAGAAAACATCTAGTCCATTGTCCATAATGGGCACTCAATAAAGCTTAAGGAGACTCTCTTAGGAGTACAACTAAGTAGCTTTAGGTCTTACAGGCTTTGGGTAGAACAGGTCATATAGGACAGGGATTGAATATAAAACATGTACCACGACTTAAACGAAGGACTTCACTAAGCTGCCCTACTTCATCTTTGATGTGTGGTTTTAGTTGCTCAAATTTTCTACTGAAGGTCTGGTCTTTGGTTTAACATCTTGCAATGCAATTTGCTACCTGCTAGGAGCACTTCCCTTTGTTTTTCTCCTGTCTGCTCTAACAGAGATGAGGAAATCAGACAAAAGGCAGCAGTATTGACCATTTCTCCTGTTTCCCTCCCTTTACAGATTACTCCTCTGCTGTTCAGAAATTTTCCCAAACGTTGCAGTCCTTTCAGTTTGATTTCATTGGAGACACTCTGACTGATGATGAGATTAACATTGGTAAGTCTTCAGCTACATATGGCCATGTCCCTCTCATAGCAGGTCTGAGAAAAAGCAGCCTCCTTGGTCTGTGGGTATAGAAAACTTGGGCATCTTTAATCCCTGTTGTCCCCTGTTATGCCAAGCTCCTGGGAGGCTGCTTAAGAAACATAAAGAAACATTCCCTCATAGTCCCATTTCCTACTCACACAAAAGTCATCAAAAGATATCCCTTCAACTTCCACTGAGGTCTTTGACTCTGTCTGCAGGGGAATTTTTCTTTAAAGAATCTAACACACGAAAATAGATGTTTTTGTGAAGGATAAAGAGTGATTTTTTTTTGTTTTTTTTCGCAAAATAATTTAGAGTAAGGTTCTTCTAAGGAACAAATTCCCCGAGAAAGTTTAAAATTAGCATTTATATGTGTACAGCTTTTAAGGCAACAGGAGATTTGGCATCTCTCTTTGGAAGCTGAACTTAATAACTTGCTTTGTGAGCTGCATGATTTTGGACAAGATATTTCCTCTTTCTGAGCCTTAGTCTTGTCCTCTGTAAAATGTGGTTAATATTTATCTCTCAAGGATGTTACAATTAGGAGATTGAACAGTGGAAGTAAGAACTTTGTGTTTGTTATGAAGTTAATTATGGCCCTTGGGCCAATCTTCTCTGCCACATTTTTTTGTAAATAAAGTTTTGTTGGAACACAGACTTAACTGGAACACAGTTAAATATTGTCTGTGGGTGATTTTGTAGTACAGCGGCAGCATTGAGTAGTAGTGGCAGAGACTGCATGACTTTCAAAGCCTCAAATATTTGCCCTCTGGCCATTGAAAAAAAAAGTTTGGTAACCACTGAGTTAATTGTCGTGGTCCGAACGTGCGTTGGAAAAGAATTTCCAGACACAAGGCAGAATATAAAGAAGGTAGAATTTATTAGAGGGAAAGGTCGCTGCCAGAACGCAGGCCGACTTCCTAGTAGTCTGGGAGAGTGGAGCCGGAACATGTGCTATTGATCAGTTTTTATAGCCAGAAAACAAAGGAATGGTCTGAGGTGAAAATTTCGTTTACTTATTGGTCGAGACACATATACCTTCCTTCTATAGGGTGGGAGTGGGGCAGGGCATATGCCTTTCCTTATTTGGGACAGGTCCAGTTGCCCAGGTGGGCGTTGCCCAGGTGGGCTCAGGAATTTTGTAACCATTCTGACATGGTGGGGAGGGAGACTAAGAGTCGGGTAGGGGGTGTAACGCTGAAACTTTTTCAGGCAGGGTTGTCCTTTGTCCTTGAAGCACCATTGTCCTTGGAGTACCACATTAAAGAGTTAGTGTAAAGCATTTGCTAGATGAGAGCACAGAGATAGTGTGAAAGATCTAATGTCACCAAAACAATTATATTTATGAGCCCAAGAACTGAAATATAAAATGTATTATTATTATATTAAATGCTCTTTGCAGTAAATATGAATAATATATAAAAGTATAAAGTTACCTGTAATAATAAGATATTTCAGCACAGAAGCAATGTATTGGATGTATTGGCATATTGTCTTTTAACTCTCTTTTGTACATGTATCTGTTTTGTGTATGTGTAATTTAGTTCATACTAAATACATAATTTTATCTAACTTTAACCTGACATTTCATCAAGTATTTTCTCATGTCATTTTAAAATTTTCATAAGCTTCATTGCATGGGGCAAGGACATTGTTTTGTTCATTACTATTTCCCTAGCATGTAGAGGAGTACCTAGCATATAGTAGATGCTCAATACATGTTTGTTGAATGAATGAGTAATGGATGCATTTGAGTTTCATTATTATAGGAGCTATACTTTATATACTCTTCAACTGTTGTTAGAAATTTAGCTTATTTCCAATTTTTCATGTTTATAAATCATACTGCAATGAGTATTTTTATGAGGTTGATGACTAATGTTTTGGATAAATGTGGCAGTGTAACTAGTGAGGCAGACATTTGCATTTGGATTATTTCTTTATTCACTCCACTTCATTCTACTTCTGCAAATCTATCTTGGTCTAAGGGCATGGCTTATTTAAAAGTTAATATTGTGAGAGTCAGATAGTCCAAGTTTGAACTCTAGCTTTTCAACTTATTAGCTGTGTAATCTTGGCAAGTGACTTCACCTTTCTGAGTGTTACATTTCTCATCTGTAATATGGGGATGAGGTGATCAATGCCACGTGTGCACGGTGCCTAAATAAATGTTAGCTATTTAATCATTATTATTATTATTATTATTATTGTTATTATTATTTTAATCATTATTATTAATATAAGGTTTGGTTACTTTGTACCTTGCAATGGGCTGAATGTTTTTGTGTCTTCCACAAATTCATATGTTGAAATTCTAACCTCCAATGTGACGGTATTAGGAGGTGGGGCCTTTGGGAGGTAATTAGGTCATGAAGGTGGAGCCCTCATGGATGGGATTAGTACCCTTATAAAAGAGACTCCAGAAAGCTCTCTCACTGTCTTTCCATCATGTGAAGATACAGTGAGAAGTTGGAAGTCTGCAACCTGGAAGAGAGCTCTCAGGAGAACCTGACCTTGATATCAGACTTCTAGCCTCCAGAACTGTGCAAAATAAATTTCTGTTGTTTATAAGCCACACAGTATACGGTATTTTGCTATAGCATCCTGAACTCAGTTAAACACGAATTGGTACTGAGAAGTCCGGGGTGCTGCTATAACAAATACCTAAAAATGTGGAAGTAGCTTTGGAACTGGGTAATGGGCAGAAGCTGAAAGAATTTTGAGGTGCATGACAGAGAAAGCCTAGATTGCTGTGAATGGAATTTTAAAGGTGATGCTGGCAAGAGCTCTGAAAGAAGAAAGAGTGGTAGAGAAAGCTTCAGTCTTCTTGGAGAATACCTGAGTAATCATGGACAGAATATTGGTAGAAATATAGATGGTAGAGTCCATTTTGAGGAGGTCTCAGACAGAGAGGAGGAGCTTGTTATGGGACAATGGAGAAAGGCTATCCTTGTTATAGAGAGGCAAATAATTAGGCTGCACTGTTTGTGTTCTAGTGTTTTTTTGGAAGGTGAAACTTGCAAGCAATGAAATTGGATATTTGGCTAATGTGGTTTCTAAACAAGTGTTAAAGGAGTGGCTTGGTTTACCCTGACTGCTTATACTAAAATGTCAGAGGAGAGAAATGAAGGGAAGGTGAAATTTCTAAGCAGAAAGGAACCAGACCTTAAAGATTCATCCATATTACAAAAAATGAGAACGTGTATTTGGAAGAAAGCACTAAAGGTATGGTAGAGGTACCATTTGATAAGGAGATTAATGTGGGTGTGAACCATGGATTTAATCAACTATCTCAACAAAAGCTAGGAATAGAGATGGGATTATACCAACAGAAACACTGCCAGCTAGGACTAAAGGAAACAGAAAACAAGACAAAATGAAGGAAAACTTATTAAATCCTATAGGACCAGACCACAGAGCAATGTGAACCTGCACTATTCTTCTTCAAAACAAGGGAAGAAGGACCCTGAAGGTGATTCAGAGATCATCAGGGCTGCCACTCCCACCCCAGGTGTAGGGGTACGGCCACTCTGCAGAATCCTGAGGATACACACAAACCTCTCTCCCCATGCCTCTTCCAGACAGAGAACCAAAATGTGTGGGGCCACTGCAGAGAGCCACAGTGTGGGCAGCCCTCCACCAAACTGTGGGGGTGATGTTGCTACTGCAGTGGGTCCAGAAGGCTAGACTGCTGCCACAGTGGGTCTAGAAAGCAGAGCATCAAGCCAAAGAGCATTATTCTCAAGACTTAAGATCATATGGAACTTGCCTTGCTAGATTTTGGGCTTGCTTGGGACCTATCGCTCCTTCCTTCTTTCTTTTTGGAGTGGGAATGTCTATCTTATGCAGGTCCCATCATTGTATTTTGGAAGCACATAAGTTGTTTGTTTTCACAAGTTCACAGCTAGAGAGGAATTTTGCTTCAGTATAATTTGTACCTTGAGTCTCACCCATATTTGATTTAGATATTTAGATGAAATTTTGGACTCTAGACCTAAAAGTTGATACTGGAATGAGTTGACTTGTAGGGCTGTTGGGATGGAATTAATATATTTTACATGTGAGAAGGACAGGAATTTTATGGAGCAGGGGATGGAATGCAACAGACTGAACGTTTGTATCTCCCCCAAATTCATGTTAAAAGCCTGTCCCCAAAGTGATGGTGCCAGGAGGTGGAGCCTTTGGGAAGCGAATAGATCATGAGGGTAGAACCCTCATGAATGGTTTTAGTGCCCTCATGGAAGGGACCCCAGAGAGCTCTCTAGCCCTCTTTCCATCATGTTAGGATACAGCAAGAAATCAGCAGTCTATAAGCTGGAAGAGGGCACGCTCCAGAACCCAACCATGCTGGCACTCTGATATTGGACTTCCAGCCTCCAGAACTGTGAGAAATTTCTATTGTTTATACACGACTCAATCTATGGTATTTTGTTGTAGCATCCCAAACTAAACATATTTCTTTCTTAAAAATAACTACTACTTGCCTATCAATTGGTAACCTTGAAGATTGCAGATGCATGGTATGTGGAATTTCATAAATATGTCTTTTTTGTACTAAAAAAATGTCAGACTAGGCTTCCCTGGTGGTGCAGTGGTTGAGAGTCCGCCTGCCGATGCAGGGTACGTGGGTTCGTGCCCCGGTCCAGGAAGATCCCACATGCCGCGGAGTGGCTAGGCCCGTGAGCCATGGCCGCTGAGGCTGCGTGTCCGGAGCCTGTGCTTCACAACGGGAGAGGCCACAACAGTGAGAGGCCCACGTACCGCAAAAAAAAAAAAAGTCAGACTTTGAACAGGTGCCCATTTTCCCTAAAGCCAACCAACAGATCTGAGATGTGTCCCATATCTTCTTTTAGGTTGAACTTTGTGCTTCAACTCTCTCACCCCTCTGAAACCCACCATAATTGTCAACTAGTACCAGCAGCATAAAAGAGTGTGTGAGCTTGAGCATAATGGCTTATAAACAAAAATAAAAATGACCCCATGGTGCTGCCAGGTTCTTGTTGATGTCTGCTGGCTGTGACACATTTGCTTCTTAATGTATGCTTTACAGTAACCCTTTGACTCAGTTATCATTTGCCTGCCAATTCCAGAAACTCCTAGTTATCATCTGACCATTGCTTTTAGTGATGCTGACTCATGAACTGATGTTTATTGATGGGGACTGAAAAGAGATTTTGAGAATTTCAATGGCCTGTCATAGTCATTGGCTTTGTTGATTTTGTCATTTTGAAAGCTGGGACGTGTGGTGTTAGTGAGGCAAACAACCGATGCTCCACCGGCTGCGGCTGAAGCTCCTTAGAGGCTCTGAGAAGCAATCTTCGAGATCCTACTGGGAGGCTATTGTTGGGAAAGAACAGTTGCTTTGGAAGTGGAAAGAACAGAGTGTGCCATGCCCTCCAATTGCCAGTACTACTGGCCCTTCTGTTTCACTGGAAAAACTGGTAAAGGTACAGTTAGGATGGAATTTTGGGCTGAGCTTTTAGATTTCACATTACATGTGAAGAGGGCCTTGCAGTTCTCCCCATAATAGATTTTTCATGGTTGCTGCAAGAGGTAATCAGTAGCATTAACCCCATTGTAGATTCCAGTTGTGTAACAGAGATGGTAATGATTCCTAGAGGATGTAAGGGAAAGCCTGAAGCTTCTCTGAAGAGTTCTTTCCCTTGATGGTCAGCTCTTGGACCTCACAGTCTGTGTACAACAGAGACAAGTGGGAGGAAGTATCTCACTGCCCTGACCATGACATTTGTCACTGCTTTAGAGTGCGGCATCTATGCTTTCAATTAGCATTGCCTGGCCTTTTCTCTACCTCTATGGCCCAGTAACAAAAGGAAATGCCAAGTGTTTAGGTAGTGTTGTATCTCCTTCAGATTTGAGTTTTATTTATTGGCTATGAGATCTTGGCAAAATTACTTGAGCTTGTTGGGTCTCTGTTTTCCTCATTTGTAAAGTAGGCAGTATAACCTACTTCCCAGAATTGTGAGGAGTAAATCAGATAAATACATGTATACATGTATCAGAGGGTGTATATAAATCATTTGTCTCAATTCCTGGTGATCCTACTAGGAAGGTGGTAGAACCTAATTTTTGGAGAAAGATGTTAGTTTGAAACTATATTTCCCGAGTTAACTACAAGAGGAAAATGTAAAATGAGATGTCAGTGTTTACAGGGATCTAGTTCAGTTATTCCTAATATAGCTTTGTATCAGAATTACCTGGAGAGCTTGTTGATCCAGAGTCTCAGGACCTGTGTTAGGTGAAATGAATCAGTTTGCTTGTTTATGCCTGGAGAAAGAAAATGCAGTGATTTTAAATCTCAGACTGCAAATCAAATTTCTAGTCTAGTCATCAACATATTTAAAGAAACTCCTTTGTGGACCAAGCAGATTGATTTAAGGTCAAACTTGCAGGTAGAAAGTTCCATGAGCCACCCATTACCGCTTTATAGGAGCAGAGGACTCAGGTAAAGTTCTACATTATCTATTACCCCAGTCCCCGCACTTTTATTTGACATGAATATTATTCATTGCTGATAGTTCACAGGCAATCATAAACCTGATTGGGATGCAGCAGGGCTTAAGAAATAGTCTCTTGAGGACTTTTGTTGGTGTTTTTCTGACTACCTTTTGAGGTTGCAAAGGTCAGTTGTTTTAGGGTCCTGAAAATCAGACATCCTAAAAGAAGAGGTATACCCTAAATGAAAAAGAAAAATATTAATATAAAAGTTAAAAATTTTTAAAAAATTTTATTTATTTTTAATTGAAGTATAGTTGATTTACAATGTTGTGTTAGTTTCTGGTATACAGCAAAGTGATTCAGTTTTATACACACACACACACACACACACACACACACACACATATATATTCTTTTTCATATTTTTCCATTATGGTTTGTTACAAGAAATTGAATATGGTTCCTTGTGCTATACAGTAGGACCTTGTTGTTTAACACAAAAGTTTGTATTAAAGAAAAGAGCCAGGAGTTGAACACTGAGGGTCCAGTGATTTCTAAGGGGTCAGTGGTGGAAATATTTTTGATTATGTAGTGCCGCTCATTGGAGTTTCTTGAACCTTTCAAGGTGGGATGTCAGTCCTCTTTGTGATATTGTCCACAGTCCTGGAAATCTTTCATATAAGGGCATATATGAATTGAGCATTTCACCTGACTTCCTTAGTCCAGACAGTGGTTTGCCCAGGGAAAATTCTAGCCCAGTGCATGGTCTGCTGTGGTGGTGAGCACTTAGAGGTTTATATCAAGTCATTGGGTTTCAGTTCACAGGTCTTCTT
Source organism: Lipotes vexillifer (assembly GCF_000442215.2). Lineage (NCBI taxonomy): Eukaryota > Metazoa > Chordata > Mammalia > Artiodactyla > Lipotidae > Lipotes > Lipotes vexillifer. The sequence goes on from NW_006798085.1 coordinate 3,135,078, forward strand.
CATATCATGGGGAAAGGGTCAGTTACAAGGTGACCTGGAATCCTTATAGGGATCTGGATCATCAGGTCTTAGCTCTCCGTGACTCCAGATCATATGGGAAGGGGAAAATTGGAATTGCTAGTTTGGAGGATTATAACTAGATATTGGAAAAAATAGAAGGGATTGAAAATTTGCTAAATATTTACAAACTGGGAAAGTTGGCTGGATCCAGTTCAATTTACAGATAGATACCAAAACTGTTTTTTTGACAAGAGGAGGAAGTCATTTAAATCTCAACCAGACAAGACAGGGTGTGCATGTTTGTAAGTTACCCTCAGTTAACAAGAGATGCAAAAGTTCAACTAGCTCAAAGACAACAGGGCAAAACTCTGATAATCCAAAAGTGTGTGCTATAGACAATGCATCATTTTCCATTGAAACGCAAAAATTCTCCCTTTTGATGAAAGTTAATCTCAAAGAAAAAATATTCTTGATTAAAAAAATAAGGCTGGTCTCATGAGATTTCGCCTAATTATTTGTACTCACAACAAGGATAATTATTTGCCATATGGGTCTATTTAAGTTTGCTTTGCTGGAAGTTTTCAAAAAGAATCTAAGATTGGATTTTTAAAAGCCCTTTGAGGCTAAGAAGCCAAGCCAATAATTATCCACGAGATTTCACCTGCAGTGCCTAAAAATTTGGGTGGATTCTTCTCTAGATACTCAGCATATCCTAAAGTTTTTGGGTCTGCCAGGAAGAGACATTCCTTACTCACCTATAAGGCCAAGAACTCTGTAAGCCAGGTGTCAGCCTGGTTTTTCCATGAGGGCTTTGTAAGCATTGTTGGCTCCATAAAGTCAACCTTGCTCCTTAAAAGTATCTGGTCATATCTGATTCAATGAGCATCATTTTCATATATGTCATTCCAGGTAAGGCCTTGGTTGCAAAAACCAGTGTTCCAACCCTTTCCTGATAATAAAGAGGACAGACTCTAATTAAACCTATGTAAATAATTATATTGTTATGGAAATAAGAATAATGTGAGTTTCTGAATCCTAGATGGGATTAGGCAGAGATAATGTCACTTACAAATGTCATTTACAAATGAATATCATTTCATTTCAACTTACAAAGACATAATCTTCTAAACTGTTATGAGTTATAGATAACTTACAACATAAGAGAAATGGGTTCCCTATATATTCAAAAAATAGAACATTATAACATCAGTAATATTCCAAACAAAACACTCAATCATCCTTCATTAGTGCATTCAGTCCTAAGAAGTTCTTGTTTTACTAGACCTTGCATTAGCAAACTCATGAATTCATTTGATTCTCAGAGTTCTCAGAATCCTGACTCAATTCACTGGTATGATCTCAAAGGTCATTAAAGGGTGCCATCAGAAACCTGTACACAAAAGGATTGGTACAGTCCTATTCTCTGGGGTTCTGAGCAAGTCCTTCTTTGTTAACAATGAAGTACTCTGCCCTGAAGACAATTACAAGTGCTTTTAAGGATGCATTAGAATAAAACATAAAGTATCTATAGATGAGGAAGAGATTTACATAGCTGTGACTAACTTACTACTGGTAATTTTCAAAAGTGAAAGATATGGTGAGAGTTCATTATAAGAATAATAATGCAACTGACAAGGACATGTGGCTATTTCTGTGGTATGCAGAACAAGATAAATATTAATCCAAAAAAGGTATTGGACAAAATATTTGTAAACATAATGATGTCTATGTCCAAAGAAGAGTGGATATTACATCTAATTTATAAAAATGGATGAATACAATATTTACAAAAAGTCTTCAGATATATGGTAATTATAGTGGCATAATATGCCAACCATATAGTTAGAATATACCAAGAATACATTAAGAATATCATGTAATGAGAAAAAATAATCTGGAGTACTCCTAAACATCTCTATATTAATAAGATTCCAAAGGTAAGAGAAATGAGTGCCCAATTAAAACCACTGATTTGAAGATGCTGATTTCAAGTTAAAGAATTAATGTTATAATTAAGTTACCATTTAAAATAAATTGCAACTGATGACACTATACTGTTTTGTAATATCAGGCAAGGTAGCACCAGGACTCTGATAAATAGAAACATATCATGGACAATGAGGGCATTGACAATTTTCTAGGAGCTTCCTGTACAGCATATAATATCTATAATATGTGTATTAAAACATTTTACCTATACAGATTTAACCCAGGGAAGGCTAAGAATTTCTTTTGATTTGACAGTGCTTCCTGTGCAACTCAAATGATAAAATCCTAAGTACCCAAACTGTGCACTAGCTAGTTTAAGGAGTTCATTGTATTCAGACTGTTACCATAGGGAAAACCTTCATTAATGAGGAACATTTTAAAGAAAAGGAAGGAACCTTGGGGGTATTATAGAGGCAGATAAACAAGGAAGTCATCTGTGAGTCTTATGGGAGTCATGAGAGAGGATGGAGATGGTCCTTTGTGGTTTACTTGTTTTTCAGAACATGAAAGGGTGTTTCTTAATAGTCTCTGCTGTCCTGGAGCCCAGGATTCAAAGTAAGTTCAACATTGTTAGTGATCTAGGATTCACAAAGCAGGGCATAACCCAGAGTGCTTTCAAAGGGAAGTGTCAGCTCCCAGGGTCCTCTGAGTTCTTCCCATGGAGGTGTTGATTGAAAAGATGACACCCATGCAGAATGAGGAGACTGCAAGGCATGAGTGTCACCCTCTCCAATTCTCATGGACTTTTCATACCCTCCTGTCATGCTTCCCATCTAACTTATCTGTAGACTGCTGCTTAGGTGCCAGCTAGCATTGAGTACATGGTCTAAAACAATCCCAACACATTCCTGCTTGTGGACTGGGAGATTAGGTGAAGTGAATGTCAGTTTCCCAGGAACGTCCTTCAGGAGGCTCAGGCTTCAGGCCTGCCTGCCATTCACTCCTGCCCCATCATAAAGGTCACATAGATTCTTGTAATTGCACACTCTGAGCTTTCCTCTCTATCTTGTCTTTGCCACTATCTTATATCCCTGGTAATGACCCTTCTAACACCTTGGCTCACTGGTTCTCTATGGAGAGTTGATAGGAGTTAGGCACATGGTCTTTTAGGTGGCTGGATCTGGGTACAGATTTTGACCTATCCATTTGTTAGCTATGTGATCTTAGTTTTCATTTTAAAAAAATAAATATTGAGTTTATTGGCATTTCTGCATTGTAATAAAAATGTGGAAAAAGAGAAAACAGAATATTAAAAGTTTCATTTGCTGAGTACCTACTATGCGCAAAATTGTTTGCATGCATTATCTAATATTCAGAGCAATTCTTAAGAGGTTGACTGAGGCTAAGAAAGGTTAAGGGACTGTTTGCAGATGACATGATACTATACATAAAGTCCTAAAGATGCCACCAGAAAACTAGTAGAGCTCATCAATGAATTCAGCAAAGTTGCAGGATATAAAATTAATATACATAAATCTGTTACATTTCAATACACTAACAATAAATTATCAGAAAGAGAAATGAAGGAAATAATCCCATTTACCATTGCATCAGAAAGAATAAAATACCTAGGAATAAACCTGTCTAAGGAGGTAAAAGACCTGTACTTGGAAGACTATAACACACTGATGAAAGAAATTGAAGATGGCACAAACAGTTGGAAGTATATGGACTGGAAGAATTAATACTGTCAAAATGCCTATACTACCTGAGTCAATATACAGATTCAATGCCACTGCTATCAAAATACCAGGGACATTTTTCACAGAACTAGAACAAATAATTTTAAAATTTGTATGGAAACACAAATAGCCAAAGCAATCTTGAGAAAGAACAACAGATCTGGAGGAATCATGCCTCCCGACTTAAGACTATACTACAAAACTACAGTCATTGGCACAGTATGGTACTGGCACAAAAACAGACAAATAGATCAATGGAACAGCATAGAAAGCCCTGAAATAAAACCACGTGCTTATGGTCAATGAATATATGACAAAGGAGACAAGAATATACAATGGAGAAAAGACAATCTCTTTAATAAGCTGTGCTGGGAAAACTGGACAGCTACATGTAAAAGAATGAAATTAGAGCATTCTCATAACAGCATATACAAAAATAAACTGAAAATGGGTTAAAGACCTAAACGTAAGACTGAAACCAAAAAACTCCTAGAGGAAAACATAGGCAGACCACTCTTTGACATAAATCATAGCAATATTTTTTGCATCTATCAACTCCAGCAAAGGAAATAAAAGCAAAAAGAAAAAATGGTCCTTAATTAAACTTAAAAGCTTTTGCATAGCAAAGGAAACCATTGACAACATGGAAAGTCAGCCTACTGAATGGGATAATATATTTACAAATGATATGCCTGATTAGGGATTAATATCTAACATATATAAACAGCTCATACAACTCAACATAAAAAAAAATTAAAAATGGGCGGAAGAACTGAATAGACATTTTTCCAAAGAGGAAATGCAGATGGCCAAGAGGCACATGAAACAATCTCAGCATGACTTACCATCAGGGTAATTGAAATCAAAATCACAATAAGATATCACCTCACACCTCTCAGAATGACTATCATCCAAAGGAACACACATAACAAATGTTGGCAAGGATGTGGAGAAAAGAGAACCCTTCTACACTGTTGGTGGGAATGTAAATTGATGCACCACTTTGGAAAACATTATGGAGGTTTCTTTAAAAAAATGAAAAGCAGAACTACCATATGACTCAGCAATTCCATTCATGGGTATATATCTGAATAAAAAGAAAACACTAATTTGAAAAAAATACATGCACCGCAAAGTTCATAGCAGCATAATTTACAATTGCCAAGTTGTGGAAGCAACCTAAGTGTCCATCAACAGATAAATGGGTAAAGAAGTTGTGGGGTATGTGTGTACACACACAGAAACACACACACCCACACAAAATGGAAAACTACTCAGACATTAAAAGAATGAAATTTTGCCATATGCAGGAACATGGATGGACCTAAGGATATTACGCTAAGTAAAATGAGTCAGAGAGAGAAAAACAAATACTATGTGATGTTACTTATATGTGGAATCTAAAAAATACAACAAATTAGTGAATATAGCAAAAAAGAAGCAGACTCACAGATATTGAGAACAAATTAGTGGTTACCAGTGGGGAAATGGAAGGGGGGGTAATATAAGTGTAGGAGATTAAGAGGTACACGTTATTAGGTATAAAATAAGATACAAAGGTATATTGTACAACAGGGCATATAGCCAATATTTTATAATAACTATAAATGGCATATAACCATTAAAAACTGTGAATCACTGTATCCTACACCAGTAACTTATGTATTGTACATCAACTATACTTTAAAAAAAAAAGAAACTTGCACAGGTTAATATAGCTAGTAATTAGCATAAGTGGGATTTTAAATCAGTTCTTCTTGCATCTAAAGTTTATATGTATGTATGTATATATATATATATATATATATATATATATATATATATATAAACTTATGATTTCCACACAAAGAACCACAACTGTGGTCTGAAGGAATAGCTGCGAGGCCTCTTTACATGGCTCCCTGTGAGCAAGTGAAACTAGACTAAGAGCAAAGGAATAAAAGGACATCAGAGAGTCCAGGAGTCTATGTGACCTGGTGGGCCCCCTTGCCCAGGAGCTCCCTTGCCTTGCTTATGCCTGAGAGATGCTGGGTGCAGCACTTCTCCACACGTCTGCCCACAGAGCTGAGGTGTCAGCACAGCCATTTCACCATGCTAGGAACTCTGGTCTAAAGTGCTAGGGGCAAGGCTTTGGCACCAGCACCCTATAGGCAAGTGAAACTAGACGAAACACAAAGAAGAGAGGCCTTGGAACTGACTGTCCTCACTCCTGTTTCCTGTGAAGAATCCCAGGATTTAACCAGCCTTCTGGCCAACTAAGCCTCTCCATGAGAACACCTGAACAACTGCAGAAGAAGCTGGTTATTTGGGCCATCTGGATGTTTCACCTGAAGAGCAGCCAGATCAAGTTGGCCAAGGTCCATCTGAGTATAACAAGTCAACTCACTGGGCCAAACAAATCCTTCAGTTCAATTTTGCTTTCTGCATTTGATTTGTTTCTGGTTTTATGTAATTGTTAGTTTAGTTTTTAGTTTTTGTATTCGTTTTTGGGTTTCTTTATTGGTTTGGTTGCTCTCTTCTTTGTTTTCTCTTTTTCTTTTCTTTCTGTGAGTGTGTGTATGTTTTTGTTTTTGTTTTGTTTTGTTTTGTTTGCGATACACAGGCCTCTCACCATTGTGGCCTCTCCCATTGTGGAGCACAGGCTCTGGACCCACAGGCTCAGCTGCCATGGCTCACGGGCCCACCGCAGCATGTGGGAATCCTCCCGGACCGGGGTACAAACCTGTGTCCCTTGTATCGGCAGGCGGACTCTCAACCACTGCACCACCAGGGAAGCCCTAGTGTGTTTATGTTTGTCTTGGGGTTTTGTATCTCCATTTATTTATTTTTCTTCTTCCTTTTATTCCACACTGTGCAGCTTACAGGGTCTTGGTGCCCTAGCCGGGGAAAAGGCTTGAGGCTCTGAGGTGGAAGAGCTGAGTCCAAGATGTTGGGCCACCAGAGAACTCCCGGCCCCATGGATATTAATCATTGAAAACTCTCCTAGAGATATCTGTCTCAACACTAAGACCTGGCTCCACAAAAGGGCTGGCAAGCTCCAGTGCTGGGTGCCTCATGACAAACAACTAGCAAGACAGGAACACAATGCCACCATTAGCACACAGGCTACCTACAGCCATACTAAGCTCACAGACATCCCAAAATACACAAATAGACGTGGCCCTACCCATCAGAGGGAAAGGATCCAGCCCCACCCACCAAAACAAAGGCACCAGTCCCTCCCACCAGGAAGCCTACACAAGCTTCTGGAGCAACTTCACCCACTGGGGACAGTCAACAGAACTAAGAGGAACTATGACCCTGCAGCCTGGGGAAAGGAGACATCAAACACAGTAAACTAAACAAGATGAGAAGACAGAGAAATATGCAGCAGATGAAGGAGCAAGGTAAAAACCCACAAGACCAAACAAATGAAGAGGAGATAGGCAGTCTACCTGAAAAAGAATTCAGAGTAATGACAGTAAAGATGATCCAAAATCTTGAAAATAGAATGGAGAAAATGCAAGAAACGTTTAACAAGTTCCTAGAAGAGCTAAAGAGCAAAGAAACAATGATGAACAACACTAGAAATGAAATTAAAAATTCTCTAGAAGGAATCAATAGCAGAATAATGGAGGCAGAAGAATGGATAAGTGAGCTGGAAGACAGAATGGTGGAAATAACTGCCATGGAGCAGAATAAAGAAAAAAGAATGGAAAGAATTGAGGACAGTCTCAATGGAAGACAACATTAAACGCAAGAACAATCGAATTATAGGGGTCTCAGAAGAAGGAAAGAAAAGGAAAGGATCTGAGAAAATATTTGAAGAGATTATACTAGAAAACATCCCTAACATAGGAAAGGAAATAGTCAATCAAGTTCAGGAAATGCAGAGTCCCATACAGGACAAACCCAAGGAGAAATACATCAAGACACATATTAATCAAATGATCAAAAGTAAAACACAAAGAAAAAAATATTAAAAGCAACAAGGGAAAAGCAAGAAATAACATACAAGAGAATCCCCATAAGGTTATTAGCTGATTTTTCAGCAGAAAGTCTGCAGGCTAGAAGGGAGTGGTAGGACATATTTAACGTGATGGAAGGGAAAAACGTACAATCAAGATTACTATACCCAGCAAGGATCTCATTCAGATTAGACAGAGAAATCAAACGCTTTACAAACAAGCGAAAGCTAAGAGAATTCAGCATCACCAAAACAACTTTACAAGAAATGCTAAAGGAACTTCTCTAGGCGGGAAAAAGAAGAGAAGAAAAAGAGCCATAGAAACAAACACACAACAATTAAGAAAATGGCAATAGGAACATACATATTGATAATTACCTTAAATGTGAATGGATTAAATGCTCCAACAAAAAGAGACAGACTGGCTGAATACATGTAAAAACAAGATGTGTATATATGCTGTCTACAAGAGACCCACTTCAGGCCTAGGTACACATACAGACTGAAGGTGAGAGCATGGAGAAAGATATTCCATGCAAGTAGAAATCAAAAGAAAGCTGGAGTAGCAATACTCATATCAGACAAAATAGACTTTAAAATGAAGATTATTACAAGAGACAAGGAAGGACACTACATAATGCTCAAGGGATCAATCCAAGAAGTTATAACAGTTGTAAATATTTATGGAAGCAACACAGGAGCACCTCAATACATAAGGCAAATGCTAACAGCCATAAAAGAGGAAATCAACAGTAACACAATAATAGTAGGAGACTTTAACACCCCACTTACCCCAATGGACAGATCTTCCAAAGAAAAAATAAATAAGGAAACACAAACCTTAAATGACACATTAGACCAGATAAACTTGATTGATATTTATAGGACATTCCATCCAAAAATATTTTCTTCTCAAGTGCTCATGGAACTTCTCCAGGATAGATCACATCTTGGGTCCCAAATCAAGCCTCGGTAAATTTAAGAAAATTGAAATTGGAATAAGCACCTTTTCTGACCTCAATGCTATGAGAGTAGATATCAATTACAGGAAAACAAACTGTAAAAAATACAAACCCATGGAGGCTAAACAAAATACTAAATAAACAAGAGATCACTGAAGAAATCAGAGAGGAAATCAAAAAATACCCAGAAACAAAAGACAATGAAAACACGATGATGCAAAACCTCTGGGATGCAGCAAAAGCTGTTCTCAGAGAGAAGTTTATAGCAATAGAATACTACCTCAAGAAACAAGAAAAATCTCAAATAAACAACCTAAACTTACACCTAAAGCAATTAAAGAAAGAAGCACACACACACAAAAAACCCCACAATGCTAGCAGAAGGAAAGTAATCATAAAGATTGGATAAGAAATAAATGAAAAACAAATGAAGGAAACAAGAGCAAAGATCAATAAAACTAAAAGCTGGATCTTTGAGAAGATAAACAAAATTGGTAAACCATTATCAGACTCATCAGGAAAAAAGGGAGAATGCTCAATTCAACAGAATTAGAAACGAACAATGAGAAGTAACTGATGCCTCAGAAATACAAAGAATCATGAGACTACTACAAGCAACTATGTGCCAATGAAATGGAAAACATAGAAGAAATGGAAAAATTCTTAGAAAAGTACAACTTTGCTGTACTGAACCAGGAAGAAATAGAAAATGTGAACAGACAAATCAAAAGCAGAAAAATTGAAACTGTGATTAAAAATCTTTCAGGAAACAAAAGCCCAGGGCCAGATGACTTCACAGGCGAATTCTATCAAGCATTTAGAGAAGAGTTAACACCTGTCCTTCTCAAACTCTTCCAAAATGTAGCTGAGGAAGGAACACTTCCAAACTCATTCAACAAGGCCACCATCAGCCTGATATGAAAACTAGACTAAGATGTCCCAAAAAAAGAAAATTAGAGGCCAATATCACTGATGAATACAGATGCAAAAATCCTCAACAAAATACTAGCAAACAGAACCCAGCAGCACATTAAAAGGATCTTACACCATGCTCCAGTGGGATGTATCCCAAAGAATGCAAGGATTCTTCAATATACACAAATCAATCAATGTGATACACCATATTAAGAAACTGAAAGATAAAAACCCTATAAGAATCTCAATAGATGCAGAAAAAACTTTTGACATAATTCAACACCCATTTATGATAAAAACCCTCCAGAAAGTAGGTATGGGGGAACTTAACATAATAAAGGCCATATATGACAAACCCACAGCCAACATCATGCTCAACAGTGAAAAACTAAAACTATTTCCTCTAAGATCAGGAACAACAGTGGGCGCCCACACTCACCAATATTATTCAAAATTGTTTTGGAACTTTTAGCCACAGCAATCAGAGAACAAAAAGAAATAAAAGGAATCCAAATTAGCAAAGAGGAAGTAAAACTGTCACTGTTTGTGGATAACATGGTACTATACATAGAAGATCCTAAAGATGCCATCAGAAAACTATTAGAGCTAATCAGTGAATTTGGTAGATTAGCAGGATATAAAATTAATGCACAGAAATCTCTTGCATTCCTATACACTAATGATGAAAATTCTGAAAGAGAAATAAAGGAAATATTACCATTTTCCACTGCAACAAAAAGAATAAAATACCTAGGAATAAAACTACCTAAGGAGACCAAAGACCTGTATGCAGAAAACTATAAGACACTGATGAAAGAAATCAAAGACGATACAAACAGTTGGAGAGATATACCATGTTCTTGGATTGGAAGAATCAACATTGTGAAAATGTCTATACTACCCAAAACAATCTACAGATTCAATGCAATCCCTATCAAATTACTAATGGAAGTTTTCACAGAACTAGAACACAAAATGTTGCAATTTGTATGGAAACACAGAAGACCCCAAATAGCCACAGCAAACTTGAGGGAAAAAAACGGAGCTGGAGGAGTCAGGCTCCATGACTTCAGACTATACTACAAAGCTACACTCAAGAAGACAGTATGGTACTGGCACAAAAAAAGAAATATTGATCAATTGAACAGGAGAGAAAGCCCACAGAGAAATCCGTGACTATATGGTCACCTTATCTTTGACAAAGATGGCAAGAATACACAGTTGAGAAAAGGTGGCCTCTTCAATAAGTGGTGCTGGAAAAACTGGACAGCTACATGGAAAAGAATGAAATTAGAACACTTCCTAACACCATACACAAAAATAAACTCAAAACGGATTAAAGACTTAAATGTAAGGCCAGATCCTATAAAACTCTCAGAGGAAGACAGAGGCTGAACATGCTGTGACATCCATGACACCAAGATTCTTTTTCACCCACCTCCTAGATTAATGGAAATAGAAACAAAAATAAACAAATGGGAAATGAAACTTTAATGTTTTTGCACAGCAAAGGAAACCATAAACAAGATGAAAAGGCAACCCTCAGAATGGGAGAAAATATTTGCAAATGAAGCAACTGACAATGGATTAATATCCAAAATATACAAGCAGCTCATGTACCTCAATATCAAAAAACCAAACAATCCAATCCAAAAATGGATGGAAGACCTCAATAGACATTTCTCCAAAGAAGATATACAGATTGCCAACAAAAACATGAAAGGATGCTCAACATCACTAATCATTAGAGAAATGCAAAACAATACTAAAATGAGATATCACCTCACCCTGGTCAGAATGGCCATCATCAAAAAATCTACAAACAATAAATGCTGGATAGGGTGTGGAGAATAGGGAACCCTCTTACACTGTTGGTCGAAATGTAAATTGATACAGCCCTTATGGCGAACAGTATGGAGGTTCCTGAAAAAACTAAAAATCGAACTACCATATGACCCAGCAATCCCACTAATCCCACTAATTAATCCCACTAATCCCACTTTTTACTCATCCATAAAAAGAATTGAAATTGAGTTATTTGTAGTGAGGTGGATGGACCTAGAGACTATCATACAGAGTGAAGTAATTCACAAAGAGAAAAACAAATACCGTATGCTAACACATATATATGGAATCTAAAAAAATAAAATGGTTCTGAAGAACCTAGGGGCAGGACAGGAATAAAGATGGAGATGTAGAGAATGGACTTGAGGACACAGTGAGGGGGAAGGGTAAGCTGGGATGAAGTGATAGAGTGGCATGGACGAATATATACTATCAAATGTAAAATAGCTAGTGGGAAGCAGCCACATAGTACAGGGAGATCAGTTCGTTGCTTCGTGACCACGTAGAGGGGTTGGATATGGAGGGTGGGAGGGAGTTGCAAGAGGAAGGGGACATGGGGATATATGTCTACATATAACTGATTCACTTTGTTGTAGAGCAGAAATTATGACAACATTGTAAAGCAATTATACTCCAATAAAGTTGTATTAAGAAAAAGAAACAGAACAATCGGAGATACCATACACACAGAAAAAATAACCTGAACCATTTTGATATGTTTCCTTCCAGTGCTTCTTTGGGGGCCTGAACATAATTTTCTATACATATTTGTAGTTATGTATACTTTTGTGTACATTTTTTTATTCTACTTTTTCATATAATTTGTCACCATAGGCATTCTGCTTTGTTCATAAAAGTTTGTGTACTGCTTCTTTTTGATGGGTGTTATAAAATCCATTTAATTGGTATACTTAAGCTTTCCCCAATCACTGGACATTTTATTTGTTTTCAATTATTCATTATCATTAATACTGTTGAATGCTTATATTTGGGCATAAAGTTTTTCCCCTGTATCCAGGATTATTGTTCAGACACGGATTCCCAGAAGTGAATTTACTGGCTAAAAGGAGATAAACAATAGTAAGTGTTTTGGTCAATATTGTTAGCCTTCATTGGAAATTTACAGCTCCTTTGGAAGACACTGTATTATTTGACCTTGCTGAACCTCAGTTTTCTCTTTAATAAAGTGATAATGATAAACAATAGAAGACTTGAGAAGCATCTAGTGTAGTGCCTTTCCCTTCCTCTCCCCTTTCTTAAGTTTTTGCTCTTTTCTCCCTTGAAATTTTCTGAAGATAGTTAATTCTTGCTGGGCTATCTTTTTAATGCTATAGGACTGCTAGACATTATTGAAGAGCATTGCATTCAGTTTTGTAAGCCATGCTTTTTAGTGCTGGTAGTGCAGGCAATGTTCTTGTTGATGGTCGTGGTGATGACAGTGGTGGGTTTGCAGGCCTGTTTTCTTCCTCCTCTAGCCAGGTTTCTTAGTTACCCTTCCTCACATCTGAAGAGAGGGCAAGCGTTCAACTCCCTCTCCCTGCTCTTTATTCTCTCCCACAGCACTCTAATGGATAGTATGATCTAACTAAAGCTTTTGTTTTTATTCCATTGACTCTAGAGAGCCATTTGCAGGGCTGTCTCTCAGAAGGGGATGTAATAATCCATGAGTTTGGTTAAAAATATACCAGTAAGAGGTCTTACAGGACTCCATGACTCTAAGCTATAAGTAACTATGGTCCAAACTTCTCGATTTAGCCCTTGAAGCATTTCTCAACTTACTATATACATGAGCAAAGAAGAATGAATATAAGACCTTTCAGGTAAGGAAAACACTATTTGTGGTGCAATTAGGTAGAGGAAAGTATATTACAGAGGTACTCTGGTTGTGACTGGAGACACATTGTTATCTTAAGGCGGTTAGAGCAAGCATTCATTTAAGGTTCCTTTATGACTGTACAGTTAGTTGTGTGACCTTGGGCAAGTCAGTTCCCATCTCTGGACCCCAGTCTCCTTACAAATAAAATGAGGTAGGTAGAAAAAGTTAGAGGATCTGTAAAAGTCTGAGCCTTTTAGATAGCAGGGGACCAGAAGGCAGAAAGTACCTTGACTTTGCAAATCCTTCTTGCCTGTTGTCATATACCTCAATGAGCTTTTAAAATCCTCTGATCATCAATATTTGGCCTTATATTAAGGCCTTTTAGAAACCAGATATCGAACAGTGATATTTTCCTTGACTCAGTAACTTAATTGATTTAACAATTATTGAAGTTCTTATTAATTGAAAGTAAGGATGAAAAAGCTCTGACCTCAGTGGAATTGGTTAAGGCATGACCTCAGAAAAGCTGCTCCTACATAAAAGCACTCAAAACACTGGCAAAAATTACCCAAAACAACTTTTTTTTTTTTTTTTTTTGCGGTATGCGGACCTCTCACCGTTGTGGCCTCTCCCGTTGCGGAGCACAGGCTCCGGACGCGCAGGCTTAGCGGCCATGGCTCACGGGCCCAGCCGCTCCACGGCATGTGGGATCTTCCTGGACCGGGGCACCAACCCATGTCCCCTGCCTCGGCAGGCGGACTCTCAACCACTGCGCCACCAGGGAAGCCCGCCCAAAACAACTTTTTAAGACCTCTAGAAATTAGCAGAAATTTGCAACTATATATGGTGTTTATTCAGGAAAAATGCTAGATAATTGAAAGAACAGTGAACTCTGTGATGTTTTAATTTCCTTTATTCCCACCCCCTCTCTCCAGCTCCACAGCACCATTGAAACTAACAGCAGCATAGTCATGGAAGCTGTAAAACCCATCACTCTAGCAGCCATTGGAGAGTGCAGAATGGGTCTGAAGTTCCTCTAAAGCTGAAAAGTATGATATTAGGTCTTCTCTTATTTGAATTACCTCAGAGATGACTAAGTGCAAATAGATTTTTTTCAGGGCATTTTCAAAAACAATTAGTGATAATTGTTTAGCACCACAGCTGCCTTAGGCAGCAAAAAGAATAATAGCAAACATGAAGCTGAAAAATAAACCTGTCAGGAAAAACTGGAGAATGAGATGTCCCTAGAGAGCTTGGAAAGTTGCAACATATTTCTGGAAATATAGAAAGTCATGCACATGTGTAGGGCTTTGCTCATGTCCAAAGAGACTTGAGAAGGCTCTAATATTTGACCTCTGGCTGACCTTGAAGCTCTGTATAAGCTGGAAGTTAAAACTAATGCAGGGTTATAAACCAACTGGGTAACTGTTGAAGGTGTACAGCAACACACACACAGAGCCCTTCAACAAAGGCTGGGATCCTTATTGGTTTAAACCATTTAAATAAATCTCTGTCCGATCATTAGCTGACCACTAAGCCATCTGACTAGAGATTTCAGTTGCTTTACATGACAAAGAATACAGATTTTATAGAATTAGTGCACAAAGTCAGTAAATGAACAGCAACAACAAGAAAGGAAGGGGATTCTGATTTCTAAAGTTGTCACATTGTATTATTTAAAATGCTAACTTTTCAACAACAAAAATATGAGACATGCAAAGAAATAAATCATGACCTATCAACATGGAAAAAAAAATTAAATAGAGATTGTCCATGAGGAAACAAAATCATTGGACTTCATAGAAAAATATTTTATTTTTCAATTTTTGAATTTAATTTAATTTATTTATTTATACAGAAGGTTCTTATTAGTTATCCATTTTATACATATTAGTGTATATATGGCAATCCCAATCTCCCACTTCATCACGCCCCCAACACTTTCCCCCCTTGGTGTCCATACATTTGTTCTCTACATCTGTGTCTCTATTTCTGCCCTGCAAACTGGTTCATCTATACCATTTTTCTAGATTCTACATATATACGTTAATATACAATATTTGTTTTTCTCTTTCTGATTTACTTCACTCTGTATCACAGTCTCTAGATTCATCCACGTCTCTACCAATGACCAAATTTCATTCCTTTTTATGAATGAGTAATATTCTATTGTATATATGTACCACAACTTATTTATCCATTCATGTCTTGATGGACATTTAAGTTGCTTCCATGATCTGGCAATTGTAAGTAGTGCTGCAATGAATATTGGGGTGCATGTATCTTTTTGAATTATGGTTTTCTCTGGGTATATGCCCAGTAGTGGGATTGCTTGGTCATATGGTAATTCTATTTTTAGTTTTTTAAGGAACCTCCATATTGTTCTCCATAGTGGCTGTATCAATTTACATTCCCACCAACAGTGCAAGAGGGTTCCCTTTTATCCACACCCTCTCCAGCATTTGTTTTTGTAGATTTTCTGATGATGCCCACTCTAACTGGTGTGGGGTGATACCTCATTGTAGTTCTGATTTGCATTTCTCTAATAATTAGTGATGTAGAGCAGCTTTTCATGTGCTTCTTGGCCATCTGTATGTCTTCTTTGGAGAAATGTCTATTTAGATCTTCTGTCCTTTTTTGGATTGGGTTGTTTGTTTTTTTAATATTTAGCTGCATGAGCTGTTTATGTATTTTGGAGATTAATCATCTGTCTGTTGATTCATTTGCAAATATTTTCTCCCATTCTGATGGTTGTCTTTTCATCTTGTTTGCAGTTTCCGCTGCTTTGCAAAAGATTTTAAGTTTCATTAGGTCCCATTTGTTTATTTTTGTTTTTATTTCCATTACTCTAGGAGGTGGATCAAAAAAGATCTTGTTGTGATTTATGTCCAAGAGTGTTCTTCCTATGTTTTCCTTGAAGAGTTTTATACTGTCCGGTCTTACATTTAGGTCTTTAATCAATTTTGAGTTTATTTTTGTGTATGGTTTTAGGGAGTGTTCTAATTTCTTTCTTTTCCATGTAGCTGTCCAGTTTTCCCAGCACCACGTATTGAAGAGACAGTCTTTTCTCCATCGTATATCCCTGCCTCCTTTGTCATAGATTAGTTTACTATAGGTGCATGGGTTTATCTCAGGGCTTTCTCTCCTGTTCCATTGATCTATATTTCTATTTTTGTGCCAGTGCCATATTGCCTTGATTACTGTAGCTTTGAAGTATAGTCTGAAGTCAGGGTGTCTGCTTCCTTCAGCTTCATTTTTTCCCCCTCAAGACTGCTTTGGCTAATCGGGGTCTTTTGTGTCTCCATACAAATTTTAAGGTATTTTGTTCTAGTTTGGTAAAAAATGCCATTGGTAGTTTGATAGGGATTGCATTGAATCTGTAGATTGCTTTGGGTAGTGTATCATTTTCACAATATTGATTCTTCCAAACCAAGAACATGGTATATCTCTCCAACTGATTGTATCATCTTTAATTTCTTTCATCAGTGTCTTACCATTTTCTGTCTTTTGTCTCCCTGGGTAGGTTTATTCCTAGGTATTTTATTCTTTTTGTTGCAGCGGTATATGGGAGTGTTTCCTTAATTTGTCTTTCAGATTTCTCATCATTAGTGTGTAGGAAGGCAAGAGATTTCTGTGCATTAATTTTGTATCCTTCAACTTTAATTGATCAGCTCTAGTAGTTTTCTGGTAGCATCTTGAGGATTCTCTATGTATAGTATCATGTCATCTGCAAACAGTGACAGTTTTATTTCTTCTTTTCCAATTTGTATTACTTTTACTTCTTTTTCTTCTGATTGCCATGGCTAGGACTTCCAAAACTATGTTGAATAATACTGGTGAGAGTGGACATCCTTGTGTTGTTCCTGATCATAGAGGACACGCTTTCAGTTTTTCAGGACTGAGAATGATGTCTGCTGTGGGTTTGTCATATATGGCCTTTATTATGTTAAGGTAATTTCCTTCTATGCGTACTTTCTGAGGAGTTTTTGTCATAAATCGGTTTTGAATTTTGTCAAAAGCTTTTTCTGAAACTATTGAGATGATCATATGGTTTTTATTCTTCAATTTGTTAATATGGTGTATCACACTGATTGATTTGTGTATATTGAAGAATCCATGATCACTGGGATAAATCCCACTGGATCTTGGCAGATGATCCTTTTAATGTGTTGTTGGATTCTGTCTGCTAGTATTTTGTTGAGAATTTTTGCATCTATATTCATCAGTGATATTTGTCTGTAATTTTGTTTTTTTGTAGTATCTTTGTCTGGTTTTGGTATCAGGGTGATGGTGGCCTCATAGAATGAGTTTGGGAGTGTTCCTTCCTCTGAAATTTTTTGGAAGAGGTTGAGAAGGATGGGTGTTATCTCCTCTTTAAATGTTTGATAGAATTCACCTGTGAAGCCATCTGGTTCTTGGCTTCTGTTTGTTGGAAGATTTTTAATCACAGTTTCAATTTCTTTACTTTCGATTGGTCTGTTCATATTTTCTCTTTCTTCCTGGTTCAGTCTTGGAAGGTTATACCTTTCTAAGAATTTGTCCATTTCTTCCAGGTTGTCCATTTTTTTGGCAGTTGCTTGTAGTGTTCTCTTAGGATGCTCTGTATTTCTGTGGTGTCTGTTGTAACATCTCTTTTTTCATTTCTAATTTTATTAATTTGATCATCTCCCTCATTTTCTTGATGAGTTTGGCCAATCATTTATCAATTTTGTTTATCTTCTCAAAGAAACAGCTTTTAGTTTTATTGATCTTTGCTATTGTTTTCTTTGTTTCTATTTCATTTATTTCTGCTCTGATGTTTAAGATTTCTTTCCTTCTGCTAACTTTGGGTTTTGTTTTTTCTTCTTTCTCTAGTTCCTTTAGGTGTATGGTTAGATTGTTTATTTGAGATTTTTTTTTTTTTCTTGTGGTAGGCTTGTATTGTTTTAAACTTCCCTCTTAGAATTGATTTTGCTGCATTCCATAGGTTTTGGATCATCTTGTTTCATTGTCATTTGTCTCTAGGTATTTTTTGACTTTCCCTTTGATTTCCTCAGTCATCTCTTGGTTATATAGTAACGTATTGTTTAACCTCCTTGTGTCTGTGTTTTTAATGCTTTTCCCCCTGTAATTGATTTCTAATCTCATAGCATTGTGACCAGTAAAGATGCTTGATATGATTTCAGTTTTCTTAAATTTTCTGAGGCTTCATTTGTGACCCAAGATGTGATCTATCCTGGAGAATGTTCCATGCGCACTTGAGAAGAAAGTGTAATCTGCTGTTTTCAGATGGAATGTCCTATAAATATCAAGTAAATCATCTCATCTATTTTGTAATTTAAAGCTTGTTTTTCCTTGTTAATTTTCTTTCTGGATGGTTCTTCCATTGGTGTACATGAGGTGTTATAGTCCCCTAGTATTCTTGTGTTACTCTCGATTACCTCTCTCATAGCTGTTAGCATTTGTCTTATATATTGAGGTGCTCCTATAGTGGGTCCATATATATTTTAAATTGTTATATATTCTTCTTGGATTGATCCGTTGATCATTAAGTAGTGTCCTTCCTTGTTTCTTGTAACATTCTTTACTTTAAAGTCTCTTTTATCTGGTATGGGTATTGCTACTCCAGGTTTCTTTCGACATCTATTTGCACAGAATATCTTTTCCTGTCCCCTCACTTTCAGTCTGTATGTGTCCCTAGGTCTGAAGTGGGTGTCTTGTGCACAGCATATATATGGTTCTTGTGTTTGTATCCATTCAGCGAGCCTGTCTTTTGGTTGGAGGATTTAATCCATTCACGTTCAAGGCAATTATTGATATGTATGTTCTTATTACCATTTTCTTAATTGTTTTTTTTTTTTTTGTAGGTCCTTTTCTTCTCTTGTGTTTCCCACTTAGTGATGTTCCTGTAGCATTTGCTGTAGAACTGTTTTGGTGGTGCTGAATTCTCTTAACTTTTGCTTGTCTGTAAAGCTTTTGATTTCTCCATTGAGCCTGAATGAGACCTTTGCTGGGTAGAGTTATCTTGGTTGTAGATTCTTCCCTTTCATCACTTTAAATATGTCATGTGACTCCCTTCTGGCTTGTAGTGTTTCTGCTGAGAAATCAGCTCTTAACCTTATGGGAGTTCCCTTGTATGTTATTTGTCATTTTTCTCTTGCTGCTTTCCATAATTTTTCTTTGTGTTTATTTTTTTCCAATTTGATTACTATGTGTCTCAGCATGTTTCTCTTTGGGTTTATCCTGTATGGGACTCTCTGGCTTCTTGGACTTGGGTGGATATTTCTGTTCCCATATTAGGGAAGTTTTTTACTATAATCTCTTCAAATATTTTCTTTGGTACTTTCTCTCTCTCTTCTCATTCTGGGACCCCTATAATGCGAATGTTGGTCCATCTATGTTGTCCCAGAGGTCTCTTAGGCTGTCTTCATTTCTTTTCATTCTTTTTTCTTTTTTCTGTTCTGCAGCATTGAAATCCATCATTCTCTCTTCCAGGTCACTTATACATTCTTCTGCCTCAGTTTTTCTCCTGTTGATTCCATCTAGTGTATTTTTCATTTCAGTTATTGTATTTTTCATCTCTGTTTGTTTGTTCTTTAATTTTCTAGGTGTTTGTTAAACATTTCTTGCATCTTCTCTATCTTTTTCTGAGGTCCTGGATCATCTTCACTATCATTATTATGAATTCTTCTTCTGGAAGGTTGCCTCTCTCCACTTCATTTAGTTTTTTTTCTGGGGTTTTATCTTGTTCCTTCATCTGGTACATAGCCCTCTGCCTTTCATCTTGTCTGTGTTTCTGTGAATGTGTGTTTTGTTCCATAGGCTGCAGGACTGTAGTTCTTGCTTCTGCTGTCTTCCCTCTGGTGGTTGAGGTTATCTAAGCTGCTTATGCATGCATCCTGATGGGAGGGACTGGTGGTGGGTATAGCTGGCTGTTGTTTTGGTGGGCAAAGCTCAGTAAAACTTTAATCCACTTGTCTTCTGTTGGGTGGGGCTCTGTTCCCTCCCTGTTGGTTGTTTGGCCTTTGGCCACCCTACACTGGAGCCAACCTGGGCTCTTTGGTGGGTCTAATGGTGGAGTCTCGGTGGGCTCATGCTAGTGAGTACTTCCTGGAACTTTTGCTGCCAGTGTCCTTGTCCTCATGATGGGCCACAGCCAGCCCTTACCTGTGTAGGAGACCCTCCAACACTAGTAGGTAGGTGTGGTTCAGTCTCCTATGGGGTCAGTGCTCTTTCCCCTGGGTGCCAATGTACACACTATTTTGTGTGTGCCCTCCAAGAGTGGAGTCTTTCTTTCCCCCAGTCCTGTCGTAGTCCTGCCATCAAATCCCGCTAGGCTTCAAAGTCTCATTCTCTATGAATTTCTCTTCCCATTGCCAGACCCCCAGGTTGGGAAGCCTGACTTGGGGCTCAGAACCTTCACTCCAGTGGGTGGACTTCTGTGGTATAAGTGTTCTCCAGTTTGTGAATCACCCACCTCGCAGTTATGGGATTTGATTTTATTGTGATTGCGCCCCTCGTACCGTCTCTTTGTGGCTTCTCCTTTGTCTTTGCATGTGGGGAATCTTTTTTGGTGAGTTCCAGTGTCTTCCTGTCAATGATTGTTCAGCAGTTAGTTGTGATTCCAGTGCTGTCGCAAGAGGGAGTGAGAGCACATCCTTCTACCCTGCCATGTTGAACCAATCTTGAAAAAAAAATTTCAATTAGCTATTTCAAATATATAAATATATTTATATAAAAATTAAATTGTAATTTATTTAATTAGTAATTAAGAACCACCACTGAAAAATTGTGTGGTTGAAAAGTACAGTAACTGAAATGAAAAATTCACTACAGGGTACAGGCAGAAAAGAGAATTGGTGCACTTAAACACAGATGAATTGAGAATATTCATTCTGAGGTAAAGAAAGAAAAAATAATTAAGAAAATGAACAGAATTTCAGAGGTCATGGAATATCATTAAACATAACAGTACATGTATAATGGGATTACCAGAAGAAGCAGAGAGCGTGCAAGGGCACCAATGATTATTTGAAGAAGCAATGACCAAAAGCTTGACCTGCAAAATATGGTTCTAAACCATTAATATTCTCATCCAACAAGTTCAACAAACTCAAAGGAAGACAAACTCTAAGAGATGCATGCTTAAAGCCGCCACAACCAAAATGTCAACAGACAGCAACAAAGAGAGGATCTTTTAAAAAATTTTATTTATTTAAAGAAATTTTATTTTATATTGGATTATAATTGATTTACACTGTTGTGTTAGTTGCAGGTGTACAGAAAAGTGAGTCAGTTTTACATATACATATATCTATTCTTTTTCAAATTCTTTTCCCATATAGGTTATTACATAGTATTGGGTAGAGCTCCCTGTGCTATACAGTAGGTCCTTGTTGATTACCTATTTCATATAGAGTAGTGTGTATATGTTAATCCCAACCTCGTAATTTATCCCTCCCCCCCACCTTTCCCCTTTGGTAAGCATAAGTTTGTATTCTAAGTCTGTGACTCTGTTTCTGTTTTGTAAATAAGTTTATTTGTATCATTTTTTTAGATTCCATATTTAAGTGATATCATATGATATTTCTGTTTCTGTATCTGACTTACTTCACTTAGTATGATAATCCCTAGGTCCATCCATTTTGCTGGAAATGGCATTATTTCATTTTTTTATGGCCGAGTAATATTCCATTGTATATATGTACCACATCTTCTTTATCCATTCTTCTGTTTATGGACATTTAGGTTGCTTCCATGTCTTGGCTATTGTAAATAGTGCTGCAGTGAATACTGAGGTGCATATACCTTACTGAAGTATGTTTTTCTCCAGATACATGCCCAGGAGTGGGATTGCTGGATTGTATAGTAGTTCTATATTTAGTTTCTTTAGGGAACAACCGTACTGTTCTCCATAGTGCCTGTACATTCCCACAAACAGTGTAGGAGGGTTTCCTTTTCTCCACACTTTCCCCAGCATTTATTGTTTGTAGACTTTTTGACCAGTGTTAGGTGATACCTCATTACAGTTTTGATTTGCATTTCTCTAATAATTAGAGATGCACAGCGTCTTTTCATGTGCTCTTTGGCCATCTGTATGTCCTCTTTGTAGAAATGTTTATTTAGATCTTCTGCCCATTGTTTGATTGGGTTGCTTGTTTTTTTTTTGATATTGAGCTGCATGAGCTTTTTGTACATTTTGGACATCAATCCCTGTCAGTTACATAATTTGGAAATCTTTTCTCCCATTCTGTGGGTTCTCTTTTCATTTTCTTTATGGTTTCATTTTCTGTGCAACAGCTTTTGAGTTTAATTAGGTCCCATTTGTTTATTTTTTTGTATGGTGTTAGAGTGTTCTGATTTCATTCTTTTACATGTGGCTTTCAAGTTTTCCCAGCACCTCTTATTGACGAGACTGTCATTTCTCTATTCTGTATTCTTGCCTCCTTTGTCATAGAGTAATTGCCTCTAGGTGTGTGGTTTTATTTCTGGGCTTTCTATCTTGTTCCATTGATCGGGAAGTCTTTCTTTGTGCCAGTACCATTCTCTTTTGATTCTTTTAGCGGTATAGTGTAGAATGAAGTCAGGGAGCCTGACTCCTCCAGCTTGGATTTTGTTTCTCAAGATTGCTTTGGCTATTCGGGGTCTTCTGGGTTTCCATACAACCTTTTAGATTTTTTTTTTGTTGTTCTAGATCTTCAAAAAATGCCATTAGTAATTTGGTAGGGATTGCATTGAACCTGTAGATTACCTTGGGTAGTATAGTCATTTTGACCAAATAGTTTCTTCCAATCCAAGAACATGGTATATCTTTTCATTTGTTTGTGTCATGTTCAGTTTCTTTCATCAGCGTCTTATAGTTTGTGGAGTGCAGGTCTTTTGCCTCCTTAGGTAGTTTTTTTCATATGTATTTCATTCGTTTTGATGCAATGGTAAATGGGATTGTTTCCTTAATTTCTCTTTCTGATATTTTGTTGTTAGTGTTTAGATATTCAACAGATTTCTGTGTATTAATTTTGTGTCCTGCCACTTTACTGAATTCATTATGAGCTCTAGTAGATTTCCAGTGGCATCTTTAGGATTTCCTGCGTATAATATCATGTCATCTGGAAACAGTGACAGTTTAATTCTTCTTTTCCAACTTGGATCACATTTATTTCTTTTTCTTCTCTGATTGTTGTTCCTAGGACTTCCAAAACTATGTTGAATAAAAGTGGTGAGAGTGGACATCCTTGTCTTCTTTTTGATCTTGGAGGAAATGCTTTCAGGTTTTCACCATTGAGTATGATGTTAGCTGTAGGTTTGCCATATATGGCCTTTATTATGTTGAGGTAAGTTCACTCTATGCCCACTTTCTGGAGAGTTTTTATTATAAATGTGTGTTGAATTTTGTCAAAAGATTTTTTGCATCTATGGAGAATATTATACAGTTGTTATTCTTCAGTTGGTTAATGTGATATATGACACTGATTGAATTTTGGATTTTGAAAAATTTGTTCATCCCTGGGATAAATTGCACTTTATCATGTTGTATGATCATTTCAATGTATTGTTGGATTTGGTTTGCTGGTAGTATGTTGGAGATTTTTGCATCTATATTTATCAGTGATATTGGCTTTTCATTTTCGTTTATCTGGTATATTTGTGTGGTTTTGGTATCAAGGTGATGGTGACCTTATAGAATGAGTTTGGGAGTGTTCATTCCTCTGCAAATTTTTGGAATAGTTTCAGAAGTATAGGTGTTAACTCTTCTCTAAATCTTTGATAGAATTCACCTGTGAAGCCATGTGATCCTGGACTTTTGTTTGTTAGGAGTTTTTAAATCACAATTTACATTTCAGTATTTGTGATTGCTCTGTTCACATTTTCTACTTCTTCTTGGTTCAGTCTTGGAATGTTGTACCTTTCTAAAAATTTGTCCATTTCTTTTTGGTTGTCCATTTTAATGGCATATATTTGCTTGTAGTTGTCTCTTATGTTACTTTGCATTTATGTGGTTTCAACTGTAACTTATTTTTCAATTCTACTTTTATTGATTTGAGTCCTCTCCCTGTTTTTCTTGATTAGTCTGGCTAAAGGTTTATCAATTTTGTTTATTTTTTCAAAGAATCAGCTTTTGGTTTCATTGATCCTTTCTATTATTTTTTTCATCTCTAGTTAATTTATTTCTTCTCTGATGTTTATAATTTCTTTCCTTCTACTAACTTTGACTATTTTTTTTTCTTCTTTGGTTGCTTTAGGTGTAAATTTACCTTGTGTATTTGCGATTTTTTTGTTTCCGTAGGTAAGATATTATTGCGGTAAACTTCCCTCTTAGAACTGCTTTTGCTGGTCCCATAGGTTTTGAATTGTTGTATTTTCATTGTCATTTGTCTCTAGGTATACTTTGATTTCCTCTTTGATTTATTCAGTGATCCATTGGTTGTTAAGTAGCATATATTTTAGCCTCCATATGTTTGTGTTTTTTACAGTTTTTTGATCTCATTTCTGATCTCATAGCATTGTGATCTGAAAACATGCTTGATATGATGTCAATTTTCTTAAATTTACCAAGGCTTGCTTTATGGCCCATCATGTGATGTATCCTGTAGAATGTTTCATGTGCACTTGTAAAGAATGTGCATTCTGCTGCTTTCAGGTGGAATGCTGTATAAATATCAATTATGGTCTAATGCGGTTTAATGTATTGTTTAAGGCCTGTCTTTCCTTGTTGATGTTTTGTCTGGATGATCTGTCCATTAGTGTAAGTGGGGTGTTAAGTTCCCACACAATTATTATTTTACTGTCTATTTCTCCTTTTATGGCTGTTAGCATTTGCCTTATATCCTGAGGTACTCCTATGTTGACTGCATATATATTTATAATCTTTATATCTTCTTCTTCTTGGATTGATCCCTTGATCCTTATGTAGTGTCCTTTTTTGTCTCTTCTAACAGTCTATATTTTTAAACCTATTTTGTCAGAGATGAGTATTGCTCCTCCAGCTTTCTTTTGATTTATTTTTGCATGGAATACCTTTATCCATCCTCTCACTTTCAGTATGTGCCCCTAGATCTGAAATGAGTGTCTTATAGACAGCATATATACGGGTATTGTTTTTGTATCCATTCAGTCAGTCTATGTCTTATGGTTAGAGCATTTAATCCATTTACATTTAAGTTAATTACTGTTATGTATGTTCTTATTGCCATTTTGTTAATTGTTTTGGATTTGTTTTTGTAGGTTTTTATTCTTTCCTTCCTCTTTTTGTCTTCTGCTGTGATTTGATGACTATCTTTATTGTTGTGTTTGGATTACTTTCTCTTTTTTGTGTGTATATCTATTATAGAATTTTGTTTTGTGGTTACCATTAGGTTTTGGTATTGCAGTCTATATATATATATATATATATATATATATATATATGTGTGTGTGTGTGTGTGTGTATATATATATATATATATATATATATATATATATATATATATATATATATATATACTGGATTTTTTTATGTTGCTGGTGTCTTAATTTCAAATTCATTTCCAGTATTCTGCATTTGTACTCTCCTCATGGTCACTGGTTTTGATATCTTATTTGTGTGTGGATGATTTTCTACCTTTACTGCATGTTTGCCTTTACTTGTAAGCTTTCCCATTAACAATTTTCTTCTTTCTAGCTTGAGCTTTTCTTTTCTGCATCGAGAAGTTTCTTTAGCATTTGTTTTAAAGATGCTTTAATGGTGCTGAATTCTGTTAGCTTTTGCTTCTCTGTAAAGTTTTTGATTTCTCTGTCAAATCTGAATGAGAGCCTTCCATCCCTCCTGGCCTGCAAATTTCCTGCTAAAAATAAGCTGATAACCTTATGGGGAAATCCCTTGTATGTTATTTGTTGCCTTTCCCTTGTTTCTTTTAATATTTTCATGTTTTCATTAAGTTTTTTCAGTTTGATTCCTATGTGTCTCGGCATGTTCCTCCTTGGGTTTATCCTGCCTGGGACTCTCTGTGCTACCTGAACTTGGGAGACTATTTCCTTTCCCATGTTACTGACATTTTCAGCTATTATCTCCTCAATTATCTTCTCAGACCTTTTCTCTCTCTCTTCTCCTTCTGGGACCCCTATAATGGTGGGGGGGGGGAACTTGTGCCTGTCCACTGATTGGTAGAGCTTGGTCTTGTCCCTTTGGTGAGCAGGGCCATGTCATGGGATGTGTTTAGATGCTGCTGTGGGCTCAGGAAGACCTAAAGCAGGCTGTCTGCTGATGGGTGGGGCTGTTTTCTTACCCTGCTGGTTCTTTGGCCTGATTTGTCTCAGCACTGGAGCTTACAGCGTGTTTGGTAGGATCAGGTCTTGCTAACAAAATTCTGGCCTCCCCAGGAGAGCTCACTCCAATGATTACTCCCTGGTACTTCCATCACCAGTGTCCTTTTCCCCCACAGTGATCCACAGCCACCCCCAAGCTCCCCAGGAAACCCACCAAGACCAGCTGGTAGGTCTGGCCCAGGCTCCTATGAAGTCACTGCATTTTTCCTGGGTCCCTGTGCACACAAGACCTTGTGTGTGCCCTCCAAGGGTGCAGTTTCTGTTTTGCCCAGTCCTGTGGTGTTCCTGTGATTCACCTCTACTGGCCTTCAAATAAATGCTCTGGTGGCTCTCTTCCTGATGCCTGACCCCCATACTGGGGAGACTGATGTGGGGCTCCAAACTCTCACTCCTGTGGGAGAACCTCTGCTATATAATTATTTTCCAGTTTGTCAGTTGCCAACCCAGTTGGTATGGGATTTGATTGTATAGTGAGTGTGCCCCTTCTACCATCTCGTGGTTTCTTCTTTGTCTTTATATGTAGAACTTCTTTTTTTGGTAAGTTCCAGTCTTTTTCTCTTGTTGTTTAGCAGTTAGTTGTGATTTTGGTGTTTTCATGAGAGGAAATAAGCTCAAGTCCTTCTACAATGCCATCTTGTCTCAAACCTTTATATCCTTTATCATTTTAATGCTAGTCATTTTAAGAAGAATGAGTTGATAACGCATCATGGTTTTGATTTGCTTTTTCCTAATGATTAGTGATTCCAAGTATCTTTTCATATACCTGTTGGCTGTTTCAATATCTTCTTTGGGAAATGTCTATTCAGTTCCTTCATCCATTGTTAATTGAATTATTTGTTTGTTTTTGCTATTGAGTTGATGTTGAGAAGATATTCCACTATATATTCTTCTAGGAGATTTGAGGGTTCAGTCTCACGTTTAGATCTTTAATCCATTACAGATTAATTTTTGTGAGTGGTGTAAGATAAGGTCTAGTTTCATTCTTTTACATGTGAATATCCAATTTTCCCATCACCATTTATTGGAGAAACTGTCTTTTCTCCATTGAGTATTCTTGGCTCTCTTGTCCAGTATTGGCATGGGTTTTTTTATGGGCTCTCAAATTTGTCCCATAGGTGTCTGTTTTTAATGCCGTGTTGTTTTTATTACTATAGATTTAAAATACAGTTTGAAATCAGGAAGTGTGATGTCTTCAGCTTTGTTCCTCTTTCTCAGGATTACTTTGGCTATTTGCGGTCTTTTGTGGTGCCACACAAATTTTAGAACTGATGTTTCTACTGCCGTAAAACAATGCCAGTGTGATCTTGATAGGGATTACACTGATGTCTCTAGGTAGTATTGTCATTTTAACAATGTTAATTTTTCCAATCCATGAACACAGGATGTCCTTCCATTTATTTGTGTCTTCTTTTTCTTTTGCAGTTTCTTTTAGTTTTCAGTGTCGAGATTTTTCACTTTCTCAGTTAAATTTATTCCTGCGTATTTTATTGTTTGATATTATTGTAAATGTGATCATTTTCTTTATTTTGTTTTCAGATAACTCATTGTCAGTGTATAGAAATTCTTCTGAATTTTGTGTATTGGTTTCTATCCAGTGACTCTACTGGGTTTGTTGATTATATCTAACAGTTTTTTGGTGGAATCTTTAGGATTTTCTATATATAAAATCATGTCATCTGCAAATAAAGACAATTTACCTTCCTCCTTTCCAATTCTGATGCCATTTATTTTTTTTCCTTGCCTGATTGCTCTGGCTAGGACTTTCAGTACTGTGTTTAATAGGAGTGGTGAGAGTGGGCACCCTTGTCTTCTTCCTCATCCTAGAAGAAAAGTTTCAGACTTTCACCATGGAGTATGATGTTAGCTGTGAGCATGCCATACATGGCCTTTATTATATTGAGGTATGTTCCTTCTGTACCTAATTTGTTGAGAGTTTTTAATGGCAAACAGATGTTGTATTTTGTCAAATTCTTTTTCTATACCTATTGAGATGAACATAATTTTTCTCTTTCATTCTATTAATGTGATGTATCAGTTTTCTTGATATTCATGTGTAAAACTACCCTGGCATCCCAGAGATGAATCCCACTTGATCATGGTGTATTGTACATTTAATGTACTGCTGAATTCTGCTTACTAGTATTTTTTTTGAGAATTTTTGCATCTATATACATCAGGGATATTGGCCTGTAGTTTTCTGAGAGTTCTTTCATATCTGATATTTCATTTAATCCTTACAGCCACCCTTAGGAATATCTAGGATTTCTCTCATTTCATAGACAAGCAAAGATTGGGGGAGAAGTAATGGATGTGCTTTGTAAAGAAAAATGGTGCAAGAATCCCGAGAACTGAGTTTGGTTCCCTACTCCACACTACTCACCAACCTAGACAAATTACTCTCAGTTTATCCATTTAATGCCTCAATTTCCTCATCCATAAAATGAGGATATTACTAATTGTTACTTCAGAGTGGTTATGGATATAGAATGAAATAATTAGTTTCCAGCAGATTTTATAAAGTGTTAAGTGTCATTTTCCTTGTGTTAGAAGCACTGTGTTTGAATAAAAATCACATGTGACTTACTAGCTCTGTGACCTTTGGCAAGTTACTCAAATTCTCTGAATCCCACTTTCCTTACCTAGAAATAATACTTCCTATTTCACAGGGTTGTTTCATGATTAAATAGGATAATACATGCACAGCTCCAAGCACACAGAAAAGCCTTTTAAAAAATGTTAGTTTTGTTCCTTCTTGAATGTAAGGCAGACATACTCAACCCTGGCTACACGTTAGAATAATCTAGGGAACTTAAATAACAAGGCTTCATCCCTCCTCATAACAATTAAACCCAGATTCACCTGCTCAGTGTCAAAAAGCCTAGTTGTTGTGACACAATACAATTGTTGAAGTGCACACCCAGAGGTTGAGTTAGGAAAAGCTTATTTACCTGAGAGTGTGTTCTTATATTGACCAAAAAAAATGGTTGAACAAAGAAAATGACAACAACAAAACTATGTTTTTGTAGTACAGAGAGCAGTAAACCCCAGCTAGTCTCTTGTTATTACTTTTTTAAATTTTTAATTTTTTAACTTTAAATATTTAAAAAATATATTGACTTTTGTCTTCTTATTATGTTTCACTACCAGTTCCTTGACCCAGTTTTATCAGAATTTGGACAACAGGTCCAAAAACAAAAACAACAATATAAATATATTGGTTCACAGTAACAGAGGGGACTCAGATGGTCGTAAACAACTCTTCATGCAACAGCCACCATTAGTAGCCACCCTGCTCACACACCTCTAGTGACAATAGTGGTAACCAACTTGTCTAGGTGTGCCCAGGACTATCACAGTTATAAAACTGAACAACCCCCATTCCAGGAAAACCTCCAGTACCTGCTTGCCCAGGACTGTTAGTCACGCTAAATGATAGGGGCACACTCTCTCCTGAGGCAGGCCATTTGTCATTTCAGTATCCATTAAAACCTTTTCCTTCATATTAATCCTAGAATCATCTCCCTGCATTCTGGTTTTGTTTCTCCTTGGGTTCCTGAAGAGCTTTTGCGGGACTGTAGATATGAAAGGCATGTGGTATGTTAGAAAGAACAATAGATGGGCTAAGAGATGAGGAGGATTCTAGTTTAGGGGACAAGATAGAGAAATATAAGGAGTATGACTTTTAGAGAGAGAAAGACCCAGATTTTTAGCCTCATTCTATCATCTTCCTGCTATGCGATATTTGATGAGTGACTTGACCCCTTTGAGCTTCAGTTGTCTAACTTGTCAGGTAGGCCTGATGATAAACCTGAGAGTGTTGTTGTAAGGACTAAATCATTAAGAAGGTAAATGTAGAGTGCCAACACATAGTAGATAATAAACATTATCCCTTCTCCCCCATCGCAAATTTCTGCTTTTCTAGTGTCAGTTCTGCCACTTATTGGAAAGGTGACTGGACAAGTCACTTCTTCCTCCTTGAACTTCAATTTATACATATATAGATAAGCTAAATATTCTTTTGTATTCCTTCAAACTCTAATAACTACTATTTAGAAGTCCCTAACATTTTACCAAAAATAGGAAATACATTCTGAAATGGTATATGAATTAAAGAGAAGATACTGAAAGCGTAGAAAAACAAATGCATTCATATTAATATTTTAAATCAAAAATAGGTTTTTCTTCCTAAGAGACCTAGACAAATAATCCAGCATTCCTAGTACCAAGGAAGCTAAGTTCATGATCAATGCAGGTCATCTGACAATGGCATTTCTTAATTCTGAGGATTAAGTTGCTGCACACACTCAGGAAAGTCACTGTTGCAAACACGGCAAGTTAAAAGCTCAAACTCAGCATAAAGAAGAAAAATACCCTAATCAGAAAGAGTAAATAGGAAAAGATGAAAATATTCACTGATCTCCTGTCTCCAAATAATTAATGCTACAAAAGGAGTCAGAGATATATTTTTGTTATTCTGGCACTTTTCTGGGGAAGATCAGTTGGCCTCTAAAGGAAATGTCAGAAGTGCATATAATATTGGAACATTTAAAGGAAAAGTTTGACTTCGTGAAATGTAATTGTGTCAAGCCCTTTGACTCCGGGTTTAATCCTCACAATAAATTTGTTAGGAAAATGTAATTATCCCTAATTTGGATAGGAGAAAACTAAGGCTCAGAAGAGGCTAAGCAACGTGTTCAAGGTCACACAGAAAATAAATGGCAGAACTAGTTTTCAAATTCAGATCCATCTTGCTGGCAGAGCTAAGGTCTTGCCACTCTCACACTGCCCACACCTCCAGGTAGAGGTAAACCAAGAATACGTTACTAAATAGCATCTGAATAGATGATCAAACAGAGATGGCAGGAGCTGCTACTACTGGAATCTAGGCTTTAAAAATGAATCAGCCTTTATTATTCATGAGGAAAAAAAATTCAAAATTCAACAATACTATGGATGAATCTCAGTGAGCTTTGGCTAAATGATTACATTATTTTATAAATTGAGACATTATTTTCACATAAAATGCACCACTTAAAAGTGTGCAACTCAGTGGCTTTTTTTTTTTATACACAGAAAACTTCCTATTATTCCCTTTTCAGTGGGAGCTCAACTTGGAAGTCCATTAGCCTCTGAGAACCCAAGAGCCTATGACTACTCCATATATACATACACGAATAAACCCTTAGTCTCCTCCATTCACCCTCTGATCTTGGCATCTTCTCTTTGATTTTGTTTTGTTTTGTTTTGTTTTTTTGACATCTTTATTGGAGTATGATTGCTTTACAATGGTCTGTTAGTTTCTGCTTTATAAAAAAGTGAATCAGTTATACATATACATATGTTCCCATATCTCTTCCCTCTTGCGTATCCATCCCTCCCACCCTCCCTATCCCACCCCTCTAGGTGGTAACAAAGCACCGAGCTGATCTCCCTGTGCTATGTGGCTACTTCCCACTGGATATCTATTTTATGTTTGGTAGTGTATATATGTCCATGCCACTCTCTCGCTTTGTCACAGCTTACACTTCCTGCTCCCCATATCCTTAAGTCCGTTCTCTAGTAGATCTGTGTCTTTATTCCTGTCTTACCATTAGGTTCTTCATGATATTTTTTTTCTTAAAATCCATATATATATATGTGTTAGCATACGGTATTTGTCTTTCTCTTTCTGACTTACTTCACTCTGTATGACAGACTCTAGGTCCATCAACCTCATTAAACATAGCTCAATTTCATTTCTCTTTATGGCTGAGTAATATTCCATTGTATATATGTGCCACATCTTCTTTATCCATTCATCCAATAATGGACACATAGGTTGTTTCCATCTCTGGGCTATTGTAAACAGAGCTGCAATAAACATTTTGATACATGACTCTTTTTGAATTATGGTTTTCTGAGGGTATATGCCCAGTAGTGGGATAGCTGGGTCATATGGTAGTTCTATTTGTAGTTTTTCAAGGAGCCTCCATACTGTTCTCCATAGTGGCTGTACCAATTCACATTCCCACCAGCAGTGCAAGAGTGTACCCTTTTCTCCACATTCTCTCCAGCATTTGTTGTTTCTAGATTTTTTGATGATGGCCATTCTGACTGGTGTGACATGATATATCATTGTAGTTTTGATTTGCATTTCTCTAATAATTAATGTTGTTGAGCATTCTCTCATGTGGTTGTTGTCAGTCTGTATATCTAATTGGAGAAATGTCCACTTAGGTCTTCTTTCCTTTTTTGGATTGGGTTGTTTGTTTTTTTCTTATTGAGCTGCATGAGCTGCTAATAAATTTTGGGGATTAGTCATTTCACAGTTGCTTCATTTGCAAATATTTTCTCCCATTCTGAGGGTTGTCTTTTGGTCTTATTTATGGTTTCCTTTGCTGTGCAAAAGCTTTGAAGTTTCATTAGGTCCCATTTGTTTATTTTTGTTGTTATTTCCATTTCTCTAGGAGGTGGGTCAAAAAGGATCTTGCTGTGTTTTATGTCACAGAGTGTTCTGCCTATCTATTCCTCTAAGATTTTGATAGTCTCTGGCCTTACATTGTGGTCTTTAATCCATTTTGAGCTTATTTTTGTGTATGGTGTAAGGGAGTGACCTAATTGGATACTTTTACATGTACCTGTCCAGTTTCCCCAGAACCACTTATTGAAGAGGCTGTCCTTTCTCCACTGTACATTCCTGCCTCCTTTATCAAAGATAAGGTGACCATATGTGTGTGGGTTTATCTCTGGTCTTTCTATTCTGTTCCATTGATCTATCTTTCTTTTTTTGTGCCAGTACCATACTGTCATGATTACTGTAGCTTTGTAGTATAGTCTGAAGTCAGGGAGCCTGATTCCTCCAGCTCCATTTTTCGTTTTCAATATTTCTTTGGCTATTCAGGGTCTTTTGTGTTTCCATACAAAGTGTGAAATTCTTGGTTCTACTTCTGTGAAAACATGCCAGTGGTAGTTTGATTGGGATTGCATTGAATCTGTAGAAGATTGCTTTGGGTAGTAGAGTCATTTACACAATGTTGATTCTTCCAATCCAAGGATATGGTATATCTCTCCATCTGTTTGTATCATCTTTAATTTCTCTCATCAGTGTCTTATAATTTTCTGCGTTACAGGTCTTTTGTCTCCTTAGGTAGGTTTATTCCTAGATATTTTATTCTTTTTGTTGCAGTGGTAAATGGGAGTGTTTTCTTGATTTCACTTTCAGATTTTTCATTACTAGTGTATAGGAATGCCAGATATCTGTGTGCATTAATTCTGTATCCTGCTACTTTTCCAAATTCATTGAGTAACTCTAGTAGTTTTCTGGTAGCACCTGTAGGATTCTCTATGTATAGTATCATGTCATCTGCAAACAGTGACAGCTTTACTTCTTCTTTTCCGATTTGGATTCTTTTTTTTTTCCTTTTCTTCTCTGATTACTGTGGCTAGAACTTCCAACACTATGTTGAATAAGAGTGGTGAGAGTGGGCAGCCTTGTCTTGTTCCTGATCTTAGTGGAAATGCTTTCAGTTTTTCACCATTGAGGATGATGTTGGCTGTGGGTTTGTCATATATGGCCTTTATTATGTTGAGGAAAGTTCCCTCTGTGCCTACTTTCTGCAGGGTTTTTATCATAAATGGGTGTTGAATTTTGTCGAAAGCTTTCTCTGCATCTATTGAGATGATCATATGGTTTTTCTCCTTTAATTTGTTAATATGGTGTATCACGTTGATTGATTTAGGTATATTGAAGAATCCTTGCATTCCTGGAATAAACCCCACTTGATCATGGTGTATGATCCTTTTAATGTGCTGTTGGATTCTGTTTCCTAGTATTTTGTTGAGGATTTTTTCATTTACGTTCATTTACGTTCATTTATGTTCATCAGTGATATTGGCCTGCAGTTTTCTTTCTTTGTGACATCCTTGTCTGGTTTTGATATCAAGGTTATGGTGGCCTCGTAGAATGAGTTTGGGAGTGTTCCTCCCTCTGCTCTATTTTGGAAGAGTTTGAGAAGGATAGGTGTTAGCTCTTCTCTAAATATTTGATAGAATTCGCCTGTGAAGCCATCTGGTTCTGGGCTTTTGTTTGTTGGAAGACTTTTCATCACAGTTTCAGTTTCAGTGCTTGTGATTGGTCTGTTCATATTTTCTCTTTCCTCCTGATTCAGTCTTGGCAGGTTGTGTATTTCTAAGAATTTGTGCATTTCTTCCAGGTTGTCCATTTTAGTGGCATAGAGTTGCTTGTAGTAATCTCTCATGATCTTTTGTATTTCTGCAGTGTCAGTTGTTACTTCTTCTTTTTCATTTCTAATTCTTTTGAGTTGAGTATTCTCCCCTTTTTTCTTTATGAGTCTGGCTAATGGTTTATCAGTTTTGTTTATCTTCTCAAAGAACCAGCTTTACTTTTATTGATCTTTGCTATCGTTTCCTTCACTTCTTTTTCATTTATTTCTGATATGATTTTTATGATTTCTTTCCTTCTGCTACTTTTGGGTTTTTTTTGTTCTTCTTTCTCTAATTGCTTTAGGTGCAAGTTTAGGTTGTTTATTCGAGATGTTTCCTATTTATTTAGGTAGGATTTTATTGCTCTAAACTTCCCTCTTAGAACTGCTTTTGCTGCATCCCATAGGTTTTGGATCGTCATGTCTCCATTGTCATTTGTTTCTAGGTATTTTGTGATTTCCTCTTTGAGTTCTTCAATGATAACTTCGTTATTAAGTAGTGTATTGTTTAGCCTCCATGTGTTTGTATTTTTTACAGATCTTTTCCTGTAATTGATACCTAGTCTCGTAGGATTGTGGTCAGAAAAGTTACTTGATAAAATTTCAGTTTTCTTAAATATGCCAAGGCTTGATTTGTGACCCAAGATATGATCTATCCTGGAGAATGTTCCATGAGCACTTGAGAAAAATGTGTATTCTGTTGTTTTTGGATGGAATGTCCTATAAATATCAATTAAATCCATCTTGTTTAATGTATCATTTAAAGCTTGTGTTTTCTTATTTATTTGCATTTCAGATGATCTCTCAATTGGTGAAAGTGGGGTGTAAAAGTCCCCTACTATGAGTGTGTTACTGTCCATTTCCCCTTTATGGCTTATAGTATTTGCCTTATGTATTGAGGTTCTCCTATGTTGGGTGCATAAATATTTACAATTTTTATATCTTCTTTTTGGATCGATCCCTTGATCCTTCTGTAGTGTCCTTCTTTGTCTCTTCTAATAGTCTTTATTTTAAAGTCTATTTTGTCTGATATGAGAATTGCTACTCCAGCTTTCTTTTGGTTTCCATTTGCATGGAATATCTTTTTCCATCCCCTTACTTTCAGTCTGTGTGTGTCTCTAGGTCTGAAGTGGGTCTCTTGTAGACAGCATATACATGGACTTGTTTTTGTATCCATTCAGCCATTCTGTGTCTTTTGGTGGGAGCATTTAGTTCGTTTACATTTAAGGTAATTATTGATATGTATGTTCGTATTCCCATTTTCTTAATTGTTTTGGGTTCGTTATTTTTGATCTTTTCCTTCTCTTGTGTTTCTTGCCTAAAAAAGTTCCTTTAGCGTTTGTTATAAAGCTGGTTTGGTGGTGCTGAACTCTCTCAGGTTTTGCTTGTCTGTGAAGATTTTAATTTCTCTATCAAATCTGGATGAGATCCTTGTTGGGTAGAGTACTCTTGGTTGCAGGTTTTTCTCCTTCATCACTTTAAATATTTCCTGCTAGTCCCTTCTGGCTTGCAAAGTATCTGCTGAAAGATCAGTTGTTACCCTTATGGGGATTCCCTTTTGTTATTTGTTGTTGTTCCCTTGTTGCTTTTAATATGTTTTCTTTGTATTTAAGTTTTGACAGTTTCATTAGTATGTGTCTTGGCATATTTCTCCTATGATTTATCATTTATGGGACTCTCTGTGCTTCTTTGACTTGATTATTTACTTTCTTATATTAGGGAAGTTTTCAACTATAATCTCTCAAATATTTTCTCAATCACTTTCTTTTTCTCTCCTTCTTCTGGAACCCCTGTGATTTGAATGTTGGTGCATTTAATGTTGTCCCAGAAGTCTCTGAGACTGTCCTCAGTTCTTTTCATTCTATTTTCTTTATTCTGCTCTGCAGTATTTATTTCTAATATTTTATCTTCCAGGTCACTTATCCATTCTTCTGCCTCAGTTATTCTGCTATTGATACCATCTAGAGTATTTTTCATTTCATTTATTAGGTTGTTTATCATTGCTTGTTTCATCTGTAGTTTTCTAGGTCCTTTTTAATTGTTTCGTGCATTTTGTCTATTATATTTCCAAGATTTTGGGTCATGTTTACTATCATTATTCTGAATTCTTTTTCAGGTAGACTGCTTATTTCCTCTTCATTTGTTGGGTCTGGTGCGTTTTTATCTTGCTCCTTCATCTGCTGTGTGTTTTTCTGTCTTCTCCTTTTGCTTATCTTGCTGTGTTTGGGGTCTCCTTTTTGTAGGCTGCAGGTTCATAATTCCCGTTGTTTTTGGTTTCTGTCCCCAGTGGATAAAGTTGGGTCAGTGGGTTGTGTAGGCTTCTTGGTGGAGGGGAGTAGTGCCTGTGTTCTGGTGGATGTGGGTGGATCTTGTCTGCCTGGTGGGCAGGTCCACGTTTTGTGTTTTGGGGTGTCTGTGGACTTACTATGTTTATAGGCTGCCTCTCTGCTAATGGGTGGGTTTGTGTTCTTGTCTTGCTAGTTGTTTGGAATAGGGTGTCCCGCACTTTAGCTTGTTGGTCGTTGAGTGAAGCTGGGTGCTGGTGTTGAGATGGAGATCTCTGGGAGATTCTTGCCATTTGATATTATGTGGAGCTGGGAGGTCTCTTGTGGACCAGTGTCCTGAAGCTGGCTCTCCCACCTCAGAGGCACAGCACTGACTCCTGGTTGCAGCACCAAGAGCCTTTCATCCATATGGCTCAGAATGAAAGGGAGTAAAAGCAGAAAGAAAGAAAGAAAGAAGAAAGAAAGAAAGAAAGAAAGAAAAGAAAGAAGGAAGGAAGGAAGGAAGGAAGGAAGGAAGGACAGAAAGAAAAGAAAGGGAAAGAAAGAAAGAAAGAAGAAAGAAAGAAAGAAAGAAGAAAGAAAGAAAGAAAGAAAAAGAAAGAAAGAAAAAAAGACGAAAGAAAGAAAGAAAGAAAGAAAGAAAGAAAGAAAAAGAAAGAAAGAAAGAAGAAAGAAAGAAAGAAAGAAAGAAAGAAAGAAGAAAGAAAGAAAGGAGGGAGGGAGGGAGGGAGTGGGGGAGGGAGGGAGTGAAGGAGGAAGGAAGGAGGGAAGGAAAGAAAGGAAGAAAGAAGATAAAGTAAGATAAAATAAAATAAAGTTATTAAAATAAAATATAATTATTAAGAAAAAAAATTTTTAAAAAGAAAGAAAAAAACAAATAAACAAAATAACCCAAGAAACTAAGAAACAAACAAACAAAAAACGGACTGATAGAACCCTAGGACAAATGGTCGAAGCAAAACTATACTGAAAAAATCTCACACAGAAGCATACACATACACACTCACAAAAAGAGGAAAAGGGGAAAAAGTAATAAATCTTGATCTCAATATCCACCTCCTCAATTTGGGATGATTCGTATTCTATTCATATATTCCACAGATGCAGGGTACATCAAGTTGATAGTGGAGTTTTAATCCGCTGCTTCTGAGGCTGCTGGGAGAGATTTCCCTTTCTCTTTTTTGTTCTTACAGCTCCTGGGGCTCAGCTTCGGATTTGGCCCCGCCTCTGCATGTAGATAGTCAGAGGGCGTGTGTTCTTCACTCAGATAGGACGGGGTTAAAGGAGCAGCTGCTTCGGGGACTTTGGCTCAGTCAGGCCTCGGGCAGGGAGGGGTACGGAGTGTGGGGCGAGCCTGCAGCGGCAGAGGCTAGCGTGACGTTTCACCATCCTGAGGGGCGCCATGCGTTCTGCCGGGGAAGTTGTCCCTGGATCACGGGACCCTGGCAGTTGTGGGCTACACAGGCTCCCATGAAGGGGGGTGTGTATTGTGACCTGTGCTTGCACACAGGCTTCTTGGTGGTGGCAGCAGCATGCTTAGCATCTCCTGCCCATCTCTAGGATCCGTGCTTTTAGCCGTGGCTCACGGCTGTCTCTGGAGCTCCTTTAAGCATCGCTCTTAATCCCTCTCCTTGCGCACCAGAAAACAAAGAGGGAAGAAAAAGTCTCTTGCCTCTTCGGCAGATCCAGACTCTTCACTCAACTCCCTCCTGGCCATGTGGCGCACTAACCCCCTGCAGGCTGTGTTCATGCCTCCAACCCCAGTCCTCTCCCTGCGCTCCGACCTAAGTCCAAGTCTCAGCTCCCAGCCCCGCCCGCCCCGGCGGGGGAGCAGACAAGACTCTCGGGCTGGTGAGCGCTGGTCGGCACCGATCCTCTGTGCGGCAATCTCCCCGCTTTGACTTCCGCACCCCTGTGGCTGTGCTCTCCTCCGTGGCTCTGAAGCTTTCCCCCTCCACCACCCTCAATCTCTGCCTGGGAAGGGGCTTCCTAGTGTGTGGAAACCTTTCTTCCTTCACAGCTCTCTCCCGCTGGTGCAGGTAACGTCCCTATCCTTTTGTCTCTGTTTATTCTTTTTTCTTTTTCCCTACCCAGCCAGGTACGTGGGGGCTTTCTTGCCTTTCGGGAGGTCTGAGGTCTTCTGCCAGCGTTCAGTAGGTGCTTTGTAGGAGTTGTTCCACGTGTAGATGTATTTCTGGTGTATCTGTGGGGAGGAAGGGGATCTCCGCGTCTTACTCTTCTGCCATCTTCCCCTCCGGCCTCAACTCAGTGGCTTTTAGTATATTCACAGAGTTGTGCAAGCATTGCTGCAATACAATTCCAGATCATTTTCACACCCTCAAAAGAAACCACAAACCATTAGCATCAGTCCCTATTCCCACCTTCCCCGTACATTCAGTGAACCACTGATTTACTTCATGTCTCTCTGGATTTGCCTAGTCTCGACATTTCATTTAAAGAAAATCATACAATATGTGGCTTTTTGTGACTGGCTTCTTTCACTGAGCATAATGTTTTCGAAGTTATTCTATGTTGTATTGAGTATCCATCCTTTGTTTCTGTTCATTGCCACACATTGTTCCATTTAATAGCTGTATCAGAACTGTTTAACCATTCAGCAATTGAAGAACACTTTCAGTCTTTCCGTTTACTGGCTATTACGAATAATGCAGTCAACAACATTTGTATATAATTGTTTGTGTGGATATGCTTTCAGTTCTTTTAGCAATATACCTAGGCATGGAATTGCTGAATCATGTGGTAACTCTATGTTTAACATTTTTTAAATCTTATGCTCATTTATTTTTTTTTACCGTTTGCCATAATCCCCTTAAACTTATACAGTGTTATAGGTTGATTATATCTCAGTACAACTGGAGCAAAAGAATTGGGGTAGGAACATTAGCAAAATAAAAACAAAAACAAAAGAAGAAAAAGGAAATAACTATGTAGCAGGTACTGAACTCCTTCTTCTGTTGTCCTTAGATTTGACACCTTCCTCTAGTGGTCAGATTGTCTTTGGGCACTGGTCTCTACCTCTTTTCCCATAGATTTCTGCCCACTTGCCCATCAAGTACCATGATTAATTTGGTTTATCTTTTATTCTGTCATTTCAGCTGAATCCTTCAAGGAATTTGCCGAATTGCTCAACGAAGTAGAAAACGAGAGGATGATGATGGTAGGTCATTAACATTGGGCCTAGAACCAAGATCATCTCTGATCTTGGGAAGTTTTCTTCTCCTCATTGGTTGGAGTGATACTATGTTGTTTCAGTTTCTGTCTCATCATTACCTGGGTACTGTAAAGACAGGGAATCGATCTGGTTATTCTATCTCAAGTTCCCATCCTGAGAGTTTAGCATTAGGTAGAGGGAAATTAGTCTATTCATTTCAGTGAGATAAGATTTCAGATGACATTAAATTCGACTGTTGAACATGTTGACAAAAATCATGGTCTTTAGTGTTCTTAAACAAATTATCTATTTATGTGCTTATGTGCTTTTAGAAGTAATGATGTGGGCTTTATTTATGACATATGATTGTTTTATTTAAATCTATGTGAAAACTTTTTTTTCCTTACATTTAAAGTCTAATTTATTAATATTAATAGACTTTAATATTTAGAGCAGTTTTCGTTTTACAGAAAAGTTGAGTGGAAAGTGCAGAGAGATTTCATGTACAGTTGCCCTTTGAACGTCACAGGTTTGATCTGTGTGTGTCCACTTATATGTGGGTGCTTTTCAATGAATACTACAGTGCTACATGATCTGAGTTCAGTTGAATCTATTGTTGTAGAACCTCAGATACTGGAAGACTGTAAAGTTATATGCAGACTTTTGACTGCACATTGTGTGTGTGGGGTCAGTTCCCTTGACCCTTGCACTGTTCAAGGGTAAACTGTACTCCCTTTCTTCCCCCTCTCCTCCCCATACAGTTTCCTCTATTATCATCTTGCATGTGTGGTACATTTGTTTCAGTTAATGAACCAACATCAATGCAATATTATTAAGTTCATAGTTACATAAGAGTTCACTCTTTATTGAATATTTTATGGGTTTTGACAAATGCCTAATGACATATATTCACCATCAAAGTTTCATCATAAAGATTATTTTCATTGCCCTAAAAATCCCCTGTGATTCCCCCTTCCTTCTCTGATATCCAAATCCCTGGCAAACACTTATCTTTTTACTGTGTTTTTCCTCTTCTCGAATATCATACAGTTGGAGTCATACAGTATATAGCCTTTTCAGATTGGCTCCTTTGACTTAGTGATATGCGTTTAAATTTCCTCTATGTCTTTTCATGGCTTGAAAGCTCATTTCTTTTTGTCATTGAATAATATATATGCATATATTATAACCTATATTCCATCATATGGATTTACCACAGTTTGTTCATCCCTACACCCATTGAAGGATATCTTGGTTACTCCCAAGTTTTGGCAATTATGGAAAACCTACCATACACATTTGTGTGCAGATTTTTGTGTGGATGTAAATTTTCAACTCTTTTGATTAATTTCCAAGGAATCCAATTGCTAGATTGTGTGATATGTCTAGATTTGTAAGAAACTGCCAAACTGTCTTCCAAAGTGACTACCATTTTGCATTCTCACCAGCTTTGAATGAGAGTTATTGTTGCTCCACATTCTCACCAGCATTTGATGTTGGCTGTGTTTTGGATTTTACCCATTTTAATATGTGCATGTAATGGTATATCTTTGCTGTTGTAATTTGTGTTTTCCTGATGACATTTGATTTGGAACATCTTTCCATATGCTTATTTGCCACCTGTAGATCATCTTTGGTGAGGTGTCTGTTCAGGTCTTTTGCCTGTGTTTAAATTGGTTTGTTTGTTTTCTTATTGCTCAGTTTTAAGATTTCTTTGTATATTTTGGATGCCAGTCCTTTATCAGAAATGTGTATTGCAAAAAAATTTCCAGTCTGTGGCTTATCTTTTTATTTTCTTAACAATGTCTTTTGTGGAGCAGAAGTTTTAAATTTTAATGAAGTCCAGCTTATCAGTTCTTTCACAGATCATGCTTTTGGGGTTGTATCTAAAAAATCAGCGCCAAACCAAAGGTCATTTAGATTTTCTCATATGTTATCTTCTAGGAGTTTTATAATTCTGTGTTATACATTTAGGTCTATGACCCCTTTTGAGCTAATTCTTGAGAAAGTGTAAGGATTGTCTCTAGATTCTTTTTTTTTTTCCCCATGGGGAAGTCTGGTTGTTTTATCACCATTTCTGAAAAGACTGTCCTTTTTCCATTGAATTACCTTTGCTTCTTTGGCAAAGACCAATAGACTATATTTGTATGGATCTGTATATGGGCTCTCTATTCTGTTCCATTGATCTGTTTGTCTATTTGTTCAGCAATATCACAGGATTTGTTTTTACAAAATTTAAAAAATTATTGAAGTATAGTTGATTTAAATATTGTGTTAGTTTCAGGTATAACAGTAAAGTGATTCATATATATATATTCAAATTATTTTCCATTATCAGGTATTACAAGAAGTTGAATATAGCTCCCTGTGCTATACAGTAAATCCTTGTTGCTTATCTATTATATATGTAGTAGCTTGTATCTGTTAATCCTATATTCCTAATTTATCCCTCCTCCCCTCCCATTCCCCTTTGGTTACTGTAAGTTTATTTTCTATGTCTGTGAGTCTGTTTCTGTTTTGTATATAGATTCATTTGTCTTATTTTTTAGCTTCCACATGTAATTGATATCATATGATATTTGTCTTTCTCTGTCTGACTTACTTCACTTAGTATGATAATCTCTAGGTCCATCCCTGTTGCTGCAAATGGCAATATTCCATTATTTTTTATGGCTGAGTAATATTCCATTATGTGTATGTTTATATATAAATATATATGTGTGTGTATATTGATATGTGTGTGTGTGTGTATATATATATATATGTATGTATCACATCTTCTTAAGCCAATCATCTGTTGATGGGCACTTGGATTGTTTCCATGTCTTGGCTATTGTAAATAGTGCTGCTGTGAACCGTGGGGTGCATGTATCTTTTCAATTTAAAGTTTTAATTTTTTTCTGGATATATGCACAGGAGTGTCATTACTGGATCATATAGTAGCTCTATTTTTAGTTTTTTAAGGAGCCTTCATACTGTTTTCCATGGCGACTGCACCAATTTACATTCCCACCAACAGTGTGTGAGGGTTCCCTTTTCTCCTTATCTTCTCTAGCATTTATTATTTGTAGACTTTTTAATGATGGCCATTCTGACCAGTGTGAGGTGATACCTCATTGTGGTTTTGATTTGCATTTCTCTAATAATTTGTGATGTTGAGCATCTCTTCTTGTGACTGTTGGCCATCTGTATGTCTTTGGAGAAATGTCTATTTAGGTCTTTTGTTCAGTTTTTAAATTTTTTTTGGTATTAAGTTGTATGAGCTGTTTGTATAGTTTGGATGTTAACTCCTTGTCGGTCACATTGTTTGCAAATATTTTCTCCTATTCCGTAGGTTTTCTTTTCATTTTGCCAATGGTTTCCTTTGCTGTGCAAAAACTTTTAAGTTTCATTAGATCCCATTTGTTTATTTTTGCTTTTATTTCTTTTGCTTTGGGAGATTGATCTAAGAAAATATCACTATGATTCATGTCCGAGAATGTTTTGCCTATATTCTCATCTGGAAATTTTGTGGTGCCATGTCATATTTAGGTCTTTAAAGCACTTTGTGTTTATTTTTTGTATATGGTGTGAGGGAATGTTCTAATTTAATTGATTTACATAGCTGTCCAGCTTTCCCAACACCACTTGTTGAAGAGACTGTATTTTCTCCATTGTATATTCTTGCATACTTTGTCATAGATTAATTGACCATATGTCTGTGGATTTACTTCTGGGCTCTCTGTTCTTTTCCATTGATATATATATCTCCTGTTGTGCCAATACCATGCTGCTTTGATTACTGTAGGTTTGTAATGTTGTCTGAAGTCTGGATGGTTTATACCTCCAGCTTTGTTCTTTTTCCTCAGGATTGCTTTGGCAATTCTGGGTCTTTTGTGGGTCCATATAAATTTTAGGATTATTTGTTCTTGTTCTGTGAAAAATGTTATGGACCAATACCACACTATCTTGATTACTGTAACTTTGTAGTAAGTCTTGAAGTAGGGTATGAAC
This sequence comes from Lipotes vexillifer, assembly GCF_000442215.2. NCBI lineage: Eukaryota > Metazoa > Chordata > Mammalia > Artiodactyla > Lipotidae > Lipotes > Lipotes vexillifer. Next base: position 3,179,165 of record NW_006798085.1, read on the forward strand.
TTCAGAACCTGTTTATCAATATCCACAAAACAAGTTGCTGGAATTTTGATTGGAATTGCGTTGAATCTATAGATGGGACAAACTGACATCTTAAAAATATTGTCTTAGGGCTTCCCGGGTGGCGCAGTGGTTGAGAGTCTGCCTGCCGATGCAGGGGACACGGGTTCGTGCCCCAGTCCGGGAAGATCCCACATGCCACAGAGCAGCTGGGCCTGTGAGCCATGGCCGCTGAGCCTGCGCGTCCGGAGCCTGTGCTCCGCAACGGGAGAGGCCACAACAGTGAGAGGCCTGCATACAGCAAAAAAAAAAAAAAAAAAAAAAAAAAAATTGTCTTACTATTTGTGAACATGGGTTATCTCTCCCATTTATTTAGACTTTCTTTGATTTCTTTCTTCAGAGTTTTATAGTTTCCTCATAATGATCTTATACATATTTTGTTAGATTTATTCCTAAGTATTTATATTTTTTTGTGAACTCTATTTTAACAGTTGAATAAATAATCTTTTTGTGTGGTCCCTAGACTTGTACCACCAGTGTCACCTGGGAAATTGTTAAAAATGAAGGTCCTTGGCCACACACCAGAGCTAGCTGAGACTTAAATGTACCTATGTTGGTCAATATTTATTTTTATTAGGAGCATGTGCGTCAAGTGGAAACAATGTTAAGGACAACAAAGTGGTCTGTCTTTCCTTTCTCTCATTGGATGACTTTGTATTGGCTGCTCAGTTTTGTTAAACCCATTTATTTCAATAGCAAGAGTTCTTTAATCTGTAATCACTCTTCCTTTTCAACAGGGTGGTACTGGCTTCTCAGAATACTGCTACCGTTTCATCTCAGCTCCTAGAGAGTTAGGATTGAAGGCAGGGCCCGTAAATCTGGGAAATTAGATCTTTAGGTGCTAATAGTGGCTGTGCCACTAACTTATTTGTGACTTCACACTAATCACTTTATTTCTTCTACTCTCTCTTTCTTTATATGTAGAATGAGAAAAAATTCCCATCTTCTAAGTTTGTTGTAAGTACTCCAAATGATAAAATGAATATGGTAGTGTTTTATAATAGCAAAAATCACTGATTATATAAATGTTTCTAGTTATTTTTTGTTGCCCCCAAGATTTGGCTTGTGGAAATTTGACTTGGGAATTTTCTTCATTTAAGAAATTTGCTTATAATGATAGTTAAGAGAGGCCAATATGGGTAGTTTTCCCAGAGCCTCTTAGATACCCCACTAGCTAATCCACACTCTACTAAATATTTTCTTCTGTTATAAGAGTTTGTGGACTGCTACCAATGTTGATCTCAAAGACATTCACCCCTATTTCATTCATATACCACTAGAAATGTCAGCTGTACAACTCTTCAGCCCTAGTTGTTTCTTGATCTCTTTTATTTACCCGATTACAGAGCTCTAAAATATTGAAGAAGGATTCACCTTTTGAGATATTTTTCTCACCATAACTGCTGGCTGTTTTCCACAGGACTAACTTATTTTCTTCTGTCTTTAATTATGCTCTGCCCTTTTGTTCCCTCAATTCTTCAGTCATGTCTTGAGTATTGGCTCCCTATTTCCTATTTAATTACAGGAATGCTGTGTAGGTTAGGCTCAATGAAGGCCTTTTACAACCTGCCAGGGATCGTTCTTGACTGCACCTCTCTCATTTCCTGGAACTGTGGTAGAAGGACTCCTGTACCTCAATATGGTAGATGTTAAACAGCTTTCTATAATTTCTATAAAAAGAGGCCCAAAGAAACTTTAGTAGAACACGAAGGAAGTTCATAGCCCTAGCATGTGACAACTGCAGATGTCTAGTCATTCTCATAATGAATTTTACATTGTTAAAGAAACTATGGAGGGAATAAATGAAGTGGAGCATCCCCGCTTTTATTTCTTAAAAAAGTACAGTGGGGAAGGTTGTAGTACCTCTGAAAGTGGCCTTTAAAAGTCTGGATAACAGACTTTCTCTATGATTAACGATAAGAGGCTTGCCTAGATGCCTTTCTAACTCTGAAGGGGACTCTGTTGGCAATGGTAAGGTCTTTCTTTGAGGACTGCCAAGAATGACCTAAAACGGTGTACCCTCAATGCCTTCTTTTGGTAATTGGTTAACCATCAAAGATTCCTGAGCAATTCTTCACTACTAGATTGAATGCCATCTCTATTTTAGTAAGTGGCCTATCTAGTTTGGTTTTATTCAATCAGAGCCAGATTTTAGATAAACTCACTAATGTGTTTAGAATGTCACTTACGCTGGGGCTTCTACTGTGATATAGTAGGTGGGAGCTTTTGTCCTAGAGAGCTCACAAAATGAATGCAGTGGTCAGAAAGGGAATAAAGGTCAAGTTTACTTAAAAGGGCTTTTCTGAGTAATTGTTAGATTTCTAAGGAGTTTAAAGGTAAAGCTGAATGGGAAAGAAAAAAGAGCCAATCCTCAGTGCGACATTCTCCTACATTTCTAGCTCAATGTTCTGGCAGAAATCAGTATAATAACCAATGACTGTTAAAGAGAGGAAAAGGTTCAGAGAATCTATTTGTGTTGTAGGAGACAGGGAACAGTATTTCCAATGCGATTAAGGAAAACTCTCGACTCCAATTTAAGTGAACCATGTGCTACTTTTCCAGACTGGAACAGGGCCAAACGTAAAAATAGTAGCCTTATGAACTCTGTGAGAAGTTACTGGCACACTTACTTATGCAAGAAAATCCCCCGTGGAACATGAAAAACTGGCACCTGTACCATCCTTGGGGTGCCTGCATATGCAAGGGCTCAGCTGAATATCCATACAGAGGCTTGACACATATTACTCTCTTTAGAAGTGGCATGTTCACTTCTTATTCAAAGACAAACTTCCTCAATGTTTCCCAATTGGCTACTTTTGTGTTATCTTCGTGAAACTGGAAATTGTTTTTCTAATTATCTATTGCTACATAACACCCTATTCCAAAACGTGGTGACTTAAACTATTTAATTTTATCACATGATTTTGTGGGTCAGGAATTCATGCAGGGGTCAGCTCAGAGATTCTTCTGCTCTATGTAGTGGTATTCACCTTGGAGGTGCGGTGATATGGAGGGTCCAAAATAGCTTCACTCACATATCTGGCACCTTAGTGAGATGACTGCAAGGCTGGGCTCAGCGGGTCTTTTGACAAGAATGTCTACATTTGGTCTCTCTAGCTTGGTAGTCCCAGGGTAGTCCAACTCTTTATATTGTGGCTCAGGGCTCATGAGGAGTGTTCCAAGGGAACCAGGTGGAAGTTACTGGCCTTTTATGACCTAGCCTGGGATGTCATGTAGTATCCCTTCTGCTGTACTGTGTTTGTTCAAAGCAGTAACAAACCCACTCATATTCAAGGTAGAGGAGGGGATGGAGACCTTCCTTCTCAATGTGAGGAGTATCATAGAATTTGTGTCCATGTTTTAAAACTTCCACAATAGTAAAGAAGAAAAATTATTCCCTGCATGTAATCTATGACACCAATAACTTAGTTTATTTCCAGGTGGGTATACAAAGTTGATAGCACATAATTCACAATCCATGGAAATGTAGAGTGTATTGGGCAAAGGAGACAGGCTGGTACTTTTAGTAAGAGAATTATTGTTTTCAAGCAAGGATAGTCACTGGTGTCTATTTTTGATATCATGGTGCTTTGATTGGATGAGAGTTTGCCCATTTAGTTGAACGTTGAATCATGCCTGGATAGAAAATAAGAGGTCCAAAGTGCCTGTAGGACTTGGATACAATATGTATTAATGCCTCAATTCGTGTTGCTTTTTGTTGGTAGTTTAAAAATTGTTTCTTACTCTGGAGAATACAGAACTGGTAAAAACTGGCTTTCTACTCTCTATTCTATTTTTGTTTTAAAGACATATCTTGCCTTACCGACACTTTGTCTCATCTGATAACGAAGCCAGTCCCTCATTTTCTTGTCTTGTAATGGATCAAAATTAAATTGCAGCTAATTCGCACCTCTGAAGAAACAAACCCCACTTGTTGCGTTGGATAGATGAAATCTCCCAAGAGGTTTACATGAAGACAAAGCTTTTTATGTCTCTACCTGCCCACTGTGCAAGGGATTCAATTTGGATATGATGTTTTTATATTTCCAACACCATATTAATGCCAATATTTTTAGTACCTGGACAGGCTGTTTCTGTCAGGTTCTGAACTTACAGTTAGGTTGTTAGAAGGCCTGGTCCAGTATTCTCTGTGATGCTGTAATACACTCTTAGTTCTGAGGGAAATGTTCTGGTTTTATGACACACCAGGGCGGGGCTGGAAACAATTTATACTGGGATTTTTCCTGATGCTATTCCTACTAACTCATTTGCCTCCCATGAAATGATTTGCACTTGGTGCAATTGGCCTTTTCATGTATTTTCCCTTCCCTTTCTCTTCTCTTTTCCACATATACTTCAGGCTTCCTGTGTCTGTTTCTGGGCATGACCCTGGATATTTATCGATTAACATCTCAGATCAGACTACCAGTAAAGTTACAGAGAAATGCCCCTAATGTTCCTTCTTTCATTTCCTCTCACAGCATTTTACTTTTTTTAAGGAGGAAAAGTTTAATTTTTCAAATTAAAACTTGATTCCACACCTCTCCAACTTTGGTATTAATGTTATCTCTGATTTTCACAGATTTTGATTTCCATGTACAGTTATATTAATTCCCATATACATCATAAATATTGAAAGATTTGAAAGCATCAACTTAATCCCAATTTGCCATTATATTTTTAATGAAAGAATAAAGTTTTGGTGAGTAGTTAAGGAAATGAATCCAAGTGTCTAATTATACCAATTGCTCCAACTTAAAACAAATTAAAAAGCTAGAACAGTGCTTTTAAAACTTGAGGGTACACACAAATTACCTAGGGCCCTTGTTAAAATAAGGATTCTTATTTGATAGGTCTGGGGTGGAGGCTGAGATTCTGCATTTCTAACAAGATCCCAGGTGATGCTGCTGCTGCTGGTTAGTGGGCCATATTTTGAGTAGCAAGGACCCAGAAGATTTTTTGAAACCTTTGTTAATTTAAGCAAAATGTTCACTTTAACATTTCTTCATAAACCAGTTTGCATAAAGCTAGGTCAGTTACTCAACTGCTCCAGGGTTAGGGAGTAATTCCCTCATTAAATCCAAGATGTCATTGATTGTTAGATGAGTCATTATTTTATGTGCTGCTAAGAAGGGAAAACACTGACAAACTATGATGCATGGTGATTTCAGAAATGTTAAAATATGAATCTTAGAATTCAAGAAATCGGGTGGTTTCTCTGGCTCTTTACCAGTTTCCACAATGAGTGTTTACTCTGTGCTAGGTACTTTGTCTACAAGATAGGTGCTGTGATGATCCTATTTGACAAAGGTTTGGAGTGGCAAATTACCTTAAGTGGCACAGCTGGAATTTGAACCCTGGTCTCTATGACTGGAGAACCCACACTCTCATCTTCTCCCCCACAGGAAGGGCTCTTGTCCTTGAGAAAAATCCTCCCCCTGTGCTGTCTCCCATGGTATTCACTTAAGGTAATCGTCAAACCATTTGATTTTAAAAGACCAATATGGGAAAAACAGTAACAAAACTCAACAAGCCAGCAAACTAGTTAACGTTTTGCAGGATGGTGTATTATAAGGAAATACCCTAGTAACAATGAATGTTGAATCTGAACCTTGCTAATCTACAAGTTATTTTGCGTGTTCTTTCTTTTTCTCTAGGTACACAATGCTAGTGATTTGCTGATCAAACCCCTGGAAAATTTCCGGAAGGAACAAATAGGCTTCACAAAGGTACATTTTCTCTACATGTATAAGATATTTTTTATAGCAGTTGAGTAGTTGTTTGGGCTACCACCCTTCACTCTTCAGGGGTGAGGAGGATTCGTCTTTATAGGAAAACTCATTATCAAAAAATGTGAGACAATCTGGATTTGGCTCCTGACTGTGCTTCCAACTAGCTCTGTAACTGTGGACAAGACACTTCTTTTGGAGCTTCAGTTTCTCCGTATGGAAAATGGGGAGCTTGATAAATAGATATTATTTAAAGGTGACTTACCATGTGATGAGCCCCAGGCTAGGTGTTTTACATTCATTCTCTAATCACAACAACCCTGTGAGGTTCTGGTATTATCCGCATTTTACAGATCATGCAACTGAGGTTTGAACAAGATGAAGAACATGATCAAAGTTATAGCTATATAGTTAGTAATTAACAGTTGACAAGACTTAAACCTGAGGATCTATTTAGCTTCAAATCCCACATTCTTCCATTAAACTATACTGTCTAGATCTATGCTGTCCAATATGGTAGCCACAAGCTATATAAAGAAAATAAAGTTAACAACTCAGTTTCTCAGTCATGCTAGTCGCATTTCAAATGCTCAGTGAGTCACATGTGGCTAGTGGCTACTGTATTGGACAGGGCAGCATTGTATCAGATAATGCCAGATTCCCATGGATCTCTCTGATTCCCCAGTGTCTCATGAAGGGGTATGAATAATTGTCAAGTTTATTCATTACAACTAGGTGTAGGCCTATCTTGTAAGCTCCAATATGTATGTAACATGTGACCAAGACAGCCTACCAGAACTAAATGTAGATTCTTGACCAAGCATCTGGCCCTTTTAGGACTAAGAACACACGGCACAGTGGTTATCATATGGAGTACTTTGACAAGCATTTTGGGTGAGGCTATGAAAGTAACAAGTTATGAGAAGAAAGAGCAGACTAGTGGATGTGCTTTCCATTGCCTGGTATCATCAGTCAGGTTGACATGGCATTAGGTGAGTAACTGGCATTCAAGAAAAGTGAGTTCTCTGGATAGGCCAGCAATTCTGGATTCCACTCAGTTCATCATTGAATACTTAATTGGGAAAATGTATAATTGAAGGAAAAAAGAGCCTTTAAAATCACAAGTGTGGTATGAAAATAATTAGCTACTTGTTAAGTGACATGACAGTTGTTAACATAACACTGATTAAGTGGATGAAGAAGGACAGATGATGGGAAAACCCTTACATCTGGTTTTCTTTCATTCCCAGTGAGAATAGGAAAAATGAAAGTAAGAATATGCTGCAGTGGTTGACTTCATGCCATCTAAGGGAAAGGAAAAAATTTCCTGTTATGTAATTCCTATGTCCCATGCCTGGGCTGGGGATTTTACATATTCAGTCTTCCTTAATTCTTACAGTAAACCTGTGAGGTAGGATGTACATTATTCACTATCCCAATGAAGAAACTGGGCCTCAGAAAGGTGAAATTCCTATTAGTCTTTTTTTTTAAAGTAGCTACATACAATATAATATTCCATTAACTAGCTGTGCTATAACCCATTTATGCATTTTTCAATTGTTGGTCATTTAGGTTTTTTCTGTTTTTTTTTTTACTATCATAAAAAAACATTGTAATGAACATCCTTTTACATACAGATTTCGAAACTTGTCTAATCATCTCCTTAAGATACATTCCTGAAGTGATATTGATGGATCACATGCATGTTTCTTTTTTTTTTTCAAAATGCACCGTTTAAAAATTTTTTTATATACAGCAGGTTCTTATTAGCTATTTCATACATGTTAGAATATGTATGTCATTCCCAATCTCCCAATTCATCCAGCCACATTACCCGCTTGGTTTCCATACATTTGTTCTCTAAATCTGTGTCTCTATTTCTGCCTTGCAATGTGGTTCATCTGTACCATTTCTCTAGATTCCATATATATGAGTTAATGTACAATATTTGTTTTTCTCCTTCTGAATTACTTCACTCTGTATGACTCTAGCTCCATCCACGTCTCTACAAATGACCCAATTTCGTTCCTATTTGTGGCTGAGTAATATTCCATTGTATGTATTTACCAAAACTTCTTTATCCATTCATCTGTCAATGGGCATTTAGGTTGCTTCCATGACCTGGCTATTGTAAATAATGCTGCAATGAACATTGGGGTGCATGTGTCTTTTTGAATTATGGTTTTCTTGGGGTATATGTCCAGTAGTGGGATTGCTGGGTCATATGGTAATTCTATATTTAGTTTCTTAAGGAACCTCCATACTGTTCTCCATAGGGGCTATATCAATTTACTTTCCCACCAACAATGCAAGAGGGTTCCCTTTTCTTCACACCCTCTCCAGCATTTGTTGTTTATAGATTTTCTGATGATGCCCATTCTAACTGGTGTGAGGTGATACCTCATTGTACTTTTGATTTGCATTTCTCTAATAATTAGTGACGTTGAGCAGCTTTTCATGTGCCTCTTGGCCATCTGTATGTTTTCTTTGGACAAATGTCTATTTAGATCTTATATCCATTTTTTGATTGGGTTGTATGTTTCTTTAATATTGAGCTGCATGAGCTGTTTATATATTTTGGAGATTAATCCTTTGTCTGTTGATTTGTTTGCAAATATTATCTCCCACTCTGAAGGTTGTCTTTTTGCCTTGTTTATAGTTTCCATTGCTGTGCAAAAGCTTTTAAGTTTCATTAGGTCCCATTTGTTTATATTTGTTTTTATTTCCATTACTCCAGGAGGTGGGTCAAAAAAGATCTTGCTGTGATTTATGTCCAAGAGTGTTCTTCCTATGTTTTCCTCTATGAGTTTTAAAGTGTCTGGTCTTATATTTAGGTCTTTAATCCATTTTGAGTTTATTTTTGTGTATGGTGTTAGGGAGTGTTCTAACTTAATTCTTTTCCATGTAGCTGTCCATTTTCCCAGCACCATTTATTGAAGAGACTGTCTTTTCTCCATTGTATATACTTGCCACCTTTGTCATAGATTATTGGGCCATAGGTTTGTGGGTTTATCTCTGGGCTTTCTATCTTGTTCCATTGATCCATATTTCTGTGTTTGTGTCAGTACCATATTGTCTTGATTAACATAGCTTTGTAGTATAGTCTGAAGTCAGGGAGCCTGATTCCTCCAGCTCCGTTTTTTCCCCTAAAGATTGCTTTGGCTATTCGTGGTCTTTTGTGTCTCCATATAAATTTTAAGATTTTTTGTCCTAGTTCTGTAAAAAAATGCCTTGGTAATTTGATAGGAATTGCATTGAATCTGGGGATTGCTTTATGTAGTATAGTCATTTCTCGATATTGATTTTTCCAATCCAAGAACATGGTATTTCTCTCCATCTGTTTTTGTCATCTTTGATTTCTTTCATCAGTATTGTATAGTTTTCTGAGTGCAGGTCTTTTACCTCTTTAGATATGTTTATTCCTAGGTATTTTATTCTTTTTGTTGCAATGGTGAATGGGATTGTTTCCTTAATGTCTCTTTCTGACCTTTTGTTGTTAGTATATAGGAATGCAAGAGATTTCTGTGTATTAATTTTGTATCCTGCAACTTTACCAAATGCACTGATTAGCTCTAGTAGTTTTCTGGTGGCATCTTTAGGATTCTGTATGTATAGTGTCATGTCATCTGCAGTGACAGTTTTACTTCTTCTTTTCCAATTTGGATTCCTTTATTTATCTTTTTTCTCTGACTGCTGTGGCTAAGACTTCCAAAACTATGTTGAATAATGGTCACAAGAGTGGATATCCTTGTCTTGTTCCTGATCTTAGAGGAAATGCCTTCAGTTTTTCACCATTGAGAATGATACTTGCTGTGGGTTTGTCATATATGGCCTTTATTATGTTGAGGTAGGTTTCCTTTATGCCCACTTTATGGAGAGCTTTTATCATAAATGGGTGTTGAATTTTTTCAAGAGCTTTTTCTACATATATCGAGATTATCATATGTTTTTTTATACTTCAATTTGTTATTATGGTGTATCACATTGATTGATTAGCATATACTGAAGAATCCTTGCATCCCTGGGATAAATCCCAATTGAAATTGGTGTGTGACCCTTTTAAAGTGTTGTTGGATTCTGTTTGCTAGTGTTTTGTTGTGGATTTTTGCATCTATATTCATCAGTGATACTGGTCTGTAATTTTTTCTTTTTTGCTGTATCTCTGTCTGGTTTTGGTATTAGGGGGATGGTGGCCTCGTAGAATCAGTTTGGGAGTGTTCCTTCCTCTGCAATTTTTTGGAAGAGTTTGAGAAGGATGGGTGTTAGCTCTTCTCTAAATGTTTGATATAATTCACCTGTGAAGCCATCTGGTCCTGGACTTTTGTTTGTTGGAAGAGTTTTAATCACAGTTTCAGTTTCACTACTTGTGATTGGTCTGTTCATATTTTCTATTTCTTCCTGGTTCAGTCTTGGAAGGTTATATCTTTCTAAGAATTTTTCTGTTTCTTCCAGGTTGTCCATTTTATTGGAGTAGACTTGCTTGTAGTAGTCTCTTATGATGCTTTGTATTTCTGTGGTGTCTGTTGTAACTCCTACTTATTCATTTCTAATTTTATTGATTTGAGTCCTCTCCTTGTTTTTCTTGATGAGTCTGGCTAAAGGTTTATCAGTTTTGTCTACCTTCTGAAAAAAACAGCTTTTATTTTTATTGGTCTTTGCTATTGTTTTCTTTGTTTCTATTTCATTTGTTTCTGCTGTGATCTTTATGATTTCTTTCTTTCTACAAACATTGGGTTTTGTTTGTTCTTCTTTCTCTAGTTCCTTTAGGTGTAAGGTTAGATTGTTTGAGATATTTTTTTTTTCTTTCTTGAGGTAGGGTTTTTTTGCTATCAACTTCCCTCTTAGAACTCCTTTTGTTGCATCCCATAGGTTTTGGATTGTCGTGTTTTCATTGTCCTTTGTCTCTAGGTATTTTTTGATTTCTTCAGTGATCTCTTGGTTTTTTAGTAACATATTGTTTAGCCTCTATGTGTTTGTGTTTTTTATGTTTTTTTTTCCCTGTGATTGATTTCTAACCTCATAGAGTTGTGGTCGGAAAAGATGCTTGATACAATTTCAATTTTCTCAAATTTAACAAGGCTTGATTTGTGACCCAAGATGTGATCAATCCGGGATAATGTTCTGTGTGCACCTGAGAAGAAAGTGTAATCTGCTGTTTTCAGATGGAATGTCCTATAAGTATCAATTAAGTAATCTGGTCTATTTTGTAATTTAAAGCTTGTGTTTCCTTATTAATTTTCTTTCTGGATGATCTGTCCATTGGTGTAAGTGAGGTGTTAAAGTCCCCTAGTATTCTTGTGTTACTGTCGATTTCCTCTTTCATAGCTGTTAGCATTTGCCTTATGTATTGAGGTACTCCTACGTTGGGTGCATATATAATTGTTATATCTTCTTCTTGTATTGATCCCTTGATCATTACATAGTGTCCTTCCTTGTCTCTTGTAACATTCTTTATTTTAAAGTCTCTTTTATCTGGTATGATTATTGCTATTCCAGCTTTCTTGTGATATCCATTTGCACAGAATCTTTTTCCATCCCCTCACTTTCAGTCTGTATGTGTCCCTAGGTCTGAAGTGGGTCTCTTGTAGGCAGCATATATACGGGTCTTGTTTTTGTATCCATTCAGCCAGTCTATGTCTTTTGGTTGACACATTTAATCCACTTACATTTAAGGTAATTATTGATATGTATGTTCCTATTGCCTTTTTGTTAATTGTTCTCGGTTTGTTTTTGTAGGTCCTTTTCTTCTCTTGTGTTTCCCTCTTAGAGAAGTTCCTGTAGCATTTGTTGTAGAGCTGGTTTGGTGGTGCTGAATTCTCTTAGCTTTTGTTTGTCTGTAAAGCTTTTGATTTCTCTGTCGAAGCTGAATGAGATCCTTGCCAGGTAGAACAATCTTAGCTGTAGATTCTTCCCTTTCATCACTTTAAATATATCATGCCATTCCTTTCTGGCTTTTAGAGTTTCTGCTGAGAAATGAACTGTTAACCTTATGGGAGTTCCCTTGTATATTATTTGTCATTTTTCCCTTGTTGCTTTCAGTAATTTTTCTTTGTCAAGTTTTGTCAATTTGATTACTATGTCTCTTGGTGTGTTTCTCTTTGGGTTTTTCCTAACTGGGACTCTCTGCGTTTCCTGGACTTGGGTGGATAGTTCCTTTCCCATGTTAGGGAAGTTTTTGTTTATAATGTCTTCAAATATTTTCTCACATCCTTTCTCCCTGTCTTCTCCTTCTGGGACCCCTATAGTGTAAATGTTGGTGCATTTAATGCTGTCCCAGTGGTCTCTTAGGCTGTCTTCATTTATTTTTATTCTTTTTTCTTTATTCTGTTCCATGGCATGAATTCCACCATTCTGTCTTCCAGGTCACTTATCCATTCTTTTGCTTCTGTTATTCTCCTATGGATTCTTTCTAGTCTATTTTTCTTTTCAGTTATTGTATTGTTCGTCTCTGTTTGTTTGTTCTTTACTTCTTCTAGGCCTTTTTTGAACATTTCTTGCATCTTCTCGATCTTTGCTTCCATTCTATTTTCAAGGTCCTGGATCATGTTCACTATCATTATTCTGCATTCTTTTTCTGGAAGGTTACCTATCTCCACTTCATTTAGTTGTTTTTCTGGGATTTTATCATGTTCCTTCATCTGGTACATAGCCTTCTGCCTTTTCATTTTGGCTATCTTTCTGTGAATGTTGTTTTCATTCCACAGGCTGGAGGATTGTAGATCTTCTTGCCTCTGCTGTCTTCCCTCTGGTAGATGAGGCTACCTAAGAGGCTTGTGCAGCTTCCTGATGGGAGGGACGGGTGGTGGGTAGAGCTGGGTGTTACTCTGGTGGGCAGAGCTCAGTAAAACTTTAATCTACTTGTCTGCTGATGGGGTGGGGCTGGGTTCCCTCCCTGTTGGTTGTTTGGCCTGAGACAGCCCAGCACTGGAGGCTACAGGCTTCCTGGTAGGCCCATTGTCTGACTGGGTGAGGGCTCACACCAAGGAGCACCCCCAGAACCCTGTTGCCAGTTTCCCATCCCTGTGGTGAACTGCAGCTATCCCCCGCCTCTGCAGGAGAACCGACAACACTAGCAGGTTGTTCTGGTTCAGTCTTCTGCTTCTTCCCTCTGGGTCCTGATGTGCACACTACTTTGTGTGTGCCCTCCAAGAGTTGAGTCTCTGTTTCCCCCAGTCCTGTTGAAGTCCTGCAATCAAATCCCACTAACCTTCAAAGTCTGATTATCTGGTAAATTTCCTCCCGTTGCCTGACCCCCAGGTTTGCAAGGCTGATGTGGGGCTCAGAACCTTCACTCCAGATGGTGGACTTCTGTGGTTTAATTGTTTTCCGGTTTGTGAGTCACCCACCCAGTGGTTATTGGATTTGATTTTCTTGTGACTTTGCCCCTCCTAACATCTCTTTGCAGCTTCTCCTTTGTGTTTGCATGTGGGGAATCTTTTTTGGTGAGTTCCAGTGTCTTCCTGTCAATGATTGTTCAGCAGTTAGTTGTGATTCCGGTGCTCTTCCAAGAGGGATTGAGCGCCTGTACTTCTACTCCACCATCTTGAACCAATCCCATCTTCCTATCGGTCTTTTTTCCTACTTCTCTAACAGTGGGACCATCCTGCACACCTGTAAGGAAGGTAAACAGCTCAGTGTGAGAGTAGTTTTCAAGAAACTGTCTAGAATTCTCCCAGTTGTGAAATTTAAGGCAGTAGAAAAAGCACTGAGCTAAGTATTAGAAACTGTAGCTTCCAGTCTACCCCTGTATGTTATCAATTTATGGCCTCTTAGCTCGAACCGTCTTCAATACCGGTTCTGTTAAAATGGACAGAAATCCTTTAAGCATCTCTCTTTTACTGTAAGCAAGATATTAATCATTCTCAGTAGAGGGTGCTGGAGGGATATTGCAGGAGGAGGGATTGTCCTGTAGTTTCTAGCTGCTGCATAGGTGGGTTGGTAGAGAGGGAGTGAGATATCCAGTGGGGCTCTGATCCAGCCATACACCCACAATACAGGGTCCCTCAATGACCTTGAAACCTCCACCTGGCCTGGTGATAACCTTTCTATAGGTCTTTCAATATATGTCTGTCCCTGAAGGCTTTTCCACTCATGCTATCCTCGAGCTTCCTTCTGTAGGACCCCCACATAGCCTACCTGCTGACTGAAGTTTTATAACAGAGGTGCTGCTCTCCGCTTCCTCTGCCAGCCCCCATTACCATCTGCTTGTGCTCTGGAAGGTTCCTACTGGCCCTATGAAACTTTCCTGAAACTTAGAGTGTTCCCATCCTCTCTATCTGCTTCACTGGTTGCTGATTCTCTGCTTCCCACCCGCCCTCTGGACTTGCCTCCTGCTTACTTAGTGACTGTGGACTACCAGGCCAAAACAGCAAACTTCTCTACTGTTCAGTGACTTCGATTATACCTTTTCCAATGAGATCTGAACCCCTTCCACATTTGTCGTTCTTTGAGTACCTTCCTTCAGCCTTAGGGTACCATATATAGTTTCCTTATATCTTATGGTTAGTTTATTTTAGTTTAATAATTTTGTAGTTCAGTAATTATTTATACTGGTTTCTACCTCTTGACTAGGCCTAGACTGATACCCCCAGACTGATACACTGCTGCTAGCTGGATCTGTGATTTTACTGGTATGTGCTTTGTTAAGCCCTTACAAATATAATTATATGTTCTCATTTGAAGCCCCGGACAACCCTGTAAAGTACAGGTTATTATCCCTTGTTTAGAGATGAGGAAACTAAGGTTCAGTGACCTGTGGCGTCTAAGGTCACTTGACAAGGAAGTGACAGAGCTTGGATATGAATTCAGTTCTCCTGGTTGTAAGTCTATGTCTCCTTTCAGTGTATGAGAGATAGCACTTCTCCCTGGGCCTCAGTTTTCTCATGTGTACAATAAGAACAGTGGACAAATAACTCATAATCTAATATTCTGTTTGAGATTCTAAAGGTAATTAACTAAATGTGCATCTATTGAGATGTACAAATTAGCTAGTCAGAATTTGGTGTGCCATAAATGTAAAATATGCAGTCGATTTTTAAAAATAAAATTTTATTGGAGTATAATTTACAATGCTGTGTTACTTTCTGCTATATAGTGAAATGAATCAGTTATACATATACATATATCCACTCATTTTTAGATTCTTTTCCCATATAGCTCATTAGAGAGTATTGAGTAGAGTTTCCTGTGCTATACAGTACATTCTTATTAGTTATTTTATGTACACTAGTGTGCATATGTCAATCCCAATCTCCTAATTTGTCTCTCTCCCTCTTTCACTGGTGATAACCCTATGATTGTTTTCTACATCTGTAACTCTATTTTTGTTTTGTAAAAAAGTTCATTTGTACCATTTTTTTTAATTCCACATATAAGAAATATCATGTATTTGTCCTTCTCTGTCTGACTTACTTCACTCAATATGACAGTCTCTGGGTCCATCTATGTTGCTGAAAATGGCATTATTATTATTTTTTTTTTACAGCTGAGTTATATTCCATAGTATAAATGTACCACATCTTCTTTATCCCTTTCTCTGTCAATGGACATTTAGGTTGCTTCTGTGTCCTGGCTACTGTATATAGTGCTGCAGTGAACATCGGAGTGCATGCATCTTTTCGAATTATGGTTTTTGCCGTGGATTTGCCTCGGAGTGGGATTGCTGGGTCGTATGGTAATTCTATTTTTAGCTTTTTAAGGAACCTCCATAATGTTCACCATAGTGGCTGTACCAATTTACAACCCCGCCAACAGTGCAAGAGGGTTCCCTTGTCTCCACACCCTCTCCAGCATTTATTGTTAGTAGATTTTTTGATGATGACCATTCTGGCCATTGTGTGGTTATACCTCACTGTAGTTTTTATTTGCATTTCTCTAATAATTAGTGATGTTGAGCATTTTTCATATGCCTCTTTCATATGCCATCTGTATGTCTTCTTTGGAGAAATGCCTAATTAGTTCTCTGGCCCATTTTTTGATGTGTGTTATTGTTTTTTTGATATTGAGCTGCATGAGCTGTTTGTATACTTTGGAGATTAATCCCTTCTCAGACGCTTCATTGGCAAATATTTTCTCCCATTCTGTGGGTTGTCTTTTTGTTTTGTTCATGTTTTACTATTCTGTGCAAAATCTTTTGATTTTAATTAGTCCCATTTGTTTATTTTTGTTTTTAATTTCATTATTCTATGAGGTGGGTCAAAAGATCTTGATGATTTATGTCATAGAGCAGGGGTCCCCAACCCTCAGGCTATGGAGCCGAAACTAGGTTTATTCCTAGGTATTTTATTATTGGGATTGTTTCCTTAATTTATTTTTCTGATATTTCCTTGTTAGTGTATGGGATTGCAAGAGATTTCTGTGTATTAATTTTGTATCCTGCAGCTTTACTAAATTCATTGATGAGCTTTGGTAGTTTTCTGTTGGAATCTTTAGAATTTTCTATATATAGTATAATGCCATCTGCGAACAGTGACAGTTTTACTTCTTCTTTGTCAATTTGGATTCCTTTTATTCCCTTTTCTTCTCTGATTGCCTTGGCTAGGGCTTCCAAAACTATGTTGAATAATAGTGGCGAAAGTGGGGACCCTTGTCTTTTTTTTTTTTTTTAACATCTTTATTGGGGTATAATTGCTTTACAATGGTGTGTTAGTTTCTGCTTTA